>NC_136271.1:91005712-91438212 GCF_964187855.1 Myxine glutinosa
GACCCTGAGTGTGACAATTTTAAAACACAAATAAGTATGTCCCCCTATTGCATTGCATCCTGTCTAACAGACTCAAGCCCACAGCTAACCGAATTACGGAATTATTCTGAAACTATACATTTACGGTGGGGAGCATTATTTACAATGACGTGATTTCTTATTTACAACGCAACCCAGGACCTGTGTGTTTTTTTCTTTTCTTTTTAGGGAACAAGAGAAAGAAATTCCTGTTGGGAGGGAGGAGACAGCACGCATTGCATCGATGCACCAGTACCAATACCACCAAAGCACCCAAAGCACCCAAAAGCACCACAAAGCACCACTCGGTGCGCAGTCACCATGGTTCATAATAAACACAACAAAACAACTGGTGGTGGTCTTCTCCTTGTCTGCTGGGCCGATGTTCTTCCTGACGTCTTCTGGCTTCATGCGGCCTATTTGGACATAATAAAAAGCACAACTTGTGTTCGTTTTTTATTATTATTTAGGGCCCCAGGGGCCAACTAAGGGTGGTCCACCTGTTTGGCATAGGTGCCACCTTACCGAGGTCCGCAAGCAAGATTCCCTGGCCACTATGGCCGGTCTCCAACAGAGGTGCTCTGCCCCAGAACCTGGGGTCCATCAAGTGGTACTTGGCCGCCGAACAGCGGTCCATAAAGTGGTACATCAACGCAATGCGTGCTGGTTCTGGGAATCTCGGGCGCACAATGGCCACCTCACGCACGCTCCCCTCGGCACCCAATGGCGCACAGGTCATGTGGGAGACAAAAGAAAGACAATTGAGCGAGGGGTAAGGTCACAAGGGTACACGTCAAACAAGGCAATGCAAGGTGAAATGCGTACGGAGGGCGAAGTGAGAAAGCTCGTCCCTACCGTACGTCACCCCCCTGTCACCTACACTACCCTTGCTCTTACCCCATATTTACAAAATCTACCCATTTACAAATTCGTCACTACTGTCACGTCTTCCCCATATTTCCCTTATACCAAATTCGTCACCACAATCCCTCTACTTCAAAATTTGCCATCATCAATTCATCATCAATCCTCAAAAGGAGGGAGAGATGGAATTACGCACAATGTCACACCCACGTCATGATGCGTCTCACAACCCAAACATTTGCACAGTAAAAAATAATCAAACATGGCATGGTGTGGAGTACCTGTCACCTCAGGTGAGTGGATGCAGATGGTGTGAGGAGATCCTTCATCCTAACTATCCTCTAAATGATTTTAACACACTTTACACTACCCGGGGTCTTTCCCTGCCAATCCATTGGCCACCTTACACTATGGGTTCTAATAACCAATTCCCATTGGCCAAACTGTGGTGCTCCTCAATTTGGGGTCTCACTCCCCCGATTCATCTCCCGGTGCTCTAGCACAATTTCTGGGCTGCGACGTGTACCTCCCCCAACAGGTCTACCCACCTGCACACCTCCACCACTGTAGTTGCCACCCGAGCTTACCTAGCTCCTCACCCTAACCTAACTACCTGGGGACAGCCCCTCTCCTGGCTCTGTCACCCCATGGTGCCCTCTGGCACTGGGCTACCCGGGTCCGTCCTCCGGATCCTCGGGCCCCATCCACAACAACTACTACCGGCTCCCAGAGCCCACCTGCGGCCTCACCTGGCCGACATCCTTACAGTGGTGGAGTGCCCAAACCAACTACACACACTAACAGGCTACACGCCCAGCCATTTCCACAACACCAACGCACCCATCCACATACCATTCTGTCACCCGCACCACAGATGCCAATATCCAACCACAATTTACCTGTACCCTCTACCTAACACTTACACTACCCGCCCCGGGTATCCGTGATGGGGGTCCACTCTTCCCCCATTCACACCTTCGCACCATCCACTCCACTCCACAATTTCCACCATTCTCACTCCACGACCATCCATTCCACTACTCCATACCATTTATTCCATACAACCATTTATTCCACACAGCCACATACACCTGTTCTTCTTCACCTGTCGTTGCACACCTGTGCAATCATACCTGGTGCCACCTGCACCCTCCTTTCTTCCTGGACCATTTGGTCAACACAACACGCAATCACCACTACTCCCTCATACACTGCTCCACACACCTGTTCAGTTGCACACCTGTGCAATCACACCTGTTCCATTCTCACCTGTTCAATCCTCACACACACGGCATCATCTCAGCTAACTACTCCCCTCTGAAACTTGCGCTTCCCAGTCGTCCCTTTAAACTATTGCGCTCCCACGTCATTATAATCCACACTAATCTACCTGCGTCCCCACTACAGGTATCAGTCACTAACTAACCTTAACGTCACCTAATGTCATCTTCTAGGGCCCTATCAATATAACCTAACCCACCCGGGCTAGTTTTCACTGCCATACACCCCATAAGCTATTGCTCCTTTGCCCCCACGTCTGTGAGGGATGGTGGATTTGCCATCCCACCACATCGGGGGTCTCTCACTATCAATTTTGCTCGTCCAAATCCACAATTCAAAAATTTTCCATTTACTGCCAATTCTATTCACTTTTCTAAATTTCGTTTCAAATCACTATCACTATCACCATCACCCGTCTACTTATTACATCCTCTCGGTGCGCCAATTCACATCTACAGCCCGGCTTCGTACAGCCGAGCAATGAACGCGGGTCGTTTTGTGCCAGCGGCTGGATACGTCCCGCATTCGGGGCAGGGACGGAGGCTTACCCGGGCCGAGATCCCATGCACCACTTCGGCGTGGAGCCATCCAATGTCCCGATCTCGACCTGCCGGCACGTCTCAATAGAAAGTGGTCGCCATGACGACCCTTCCTATCGAGCTGCCCGCTCCGCCTTGTGGAGCCCGGACGCGGCCGCTCCACGCGAGGCCCAGCGTGGATCGCGCACGGTGGTCCTTTCGAACCCGCCGTGGCTCGGATCTCCGCTGGTTCTCGCGGCACGCGAAGCCCGGCACGCACCGAGGGCCCGATCCGGCTAAAAGTCGACCTAACCTTTAACCCGGTTACCGTCGACGCTTCACCTGCAGGCTTACATGCATACGCTACCTCTTTCTTGCTCATACATGCAGCCGTTCCCATTCTCCTCGTACCTTTTCTTTCACACCTCGGTACACTCACTCCGCTCACCGACTTGGTCACACACCTGACCACCGAACACTTTGGCACACATTCGTTGCTCGCACACCTCACCAATACACCGCTTCGCGCCCCTTTCTCGGTCACCTCCTTTGTGACGATCACAGGTGTGCTCTCACCCGCACACCCAACCACGTGCCTCACTACCAACTCAAATGTGCCTTCCCACACACGCTCTACCATTCCAGGTGTGCATCCTTCCATCCCAGGTGTACATCCTCGCCCACCTGTCACAACCAGCTCACGCTCCGTTTCACTCTCACTACTCTCACCTCCACTCTCAGTCGCGCACTCACCCTTACTCTTGACAGCATGCGCTTTCCCCATGCACCCGTCCGTTACACACCTTTCTCGCGCATCCTCCCGCGCACACTTCTTCGTTACTTCCTCCGTAACACTCACCACAGGCATGCATTCTCCCTTACTCTTGACAGCATGCGCTTTCCCCATGCACCCGTCCGTTACACACCTTTCTCGCGCGTCCTCCCGCGCACACTTTTTCGTTACTTCCTCCGTAACACTCACCACACCGCGCTTCCCTGTGCTCCCTCGCACACGCGCTTCGACCAATTCACTCTTGACGGCACACTCACTCCTCGGCGTGCACTTTTTCCTCACACACCCCATGGTCGGACATTCTCGCACACCCCTTTTTTCGCACACCTGTCCTGTCACACACCTCACCAACGGCCTTTCACGAACACCCGGATCCAAACCAATCCCCAAGCCGACTGAATCTCCCCTCACATCATGTACATTGCCACTCACCTCCGTACCTCGTCGCACCTTCTCTGCCACCTGCAAACTTTTTATTTGGTTAGTGAGCACCGCATCATGATTTGAACACAGACCTTGTACACATTCCATCACCTCCTCCCGGATTTCTCTCTTAGTTTCTGTCCGTCCCTTCTTAATTTCACTCACCTCTTCTCCCACTTCCTCTAATTTTTGTTTAACCTCTTTTATTTCCCGGTGCGTCTCCTCAAGTTCGTCCTCTAAGGCTACCGTGACCGTTTCTACGTGCGTCCTTACCTCCCGGTCCTTCGTCTCCATTGCTTCTGTCACCTCTTCCACCCTCATTGTCAGTTCCTCCCGTACCATCTGACATTGCCTCTGCGTCGCTATTAATTCGTTTTTAATTTCTTTTTGTGTCGCCTTTAACCCTCCTAGTACCGCAGTGTTCTTTTGAACCTGCTCCACTAACTTAGTTTGTCCCTCTGTCAGCTGCTCCACCTCCTCCGTCAGATCTTCTATTCCCCCCTGTAACTTTGCCGTATTATTTCTCACCTCTTTCTCTATACGCTTTTCGCCTCGCTTTACCTCCTCGCGTAGCCCCGAGACCTCCTCACTCACCCCTTTTCTGATCTCCTCTCCCATCACTTGCATCTCCTGCCCAGATGCCACCCTCATCTGCTCCATTTCCTCCCTGTGAGCATCCAGTTTGGTTTCTACCCCCATTCTGACCCCCTCTATCTGCTGCTCCATTTGTTTAACTTCCCTTTCCGCTTGGTCCCTCATGTCCCTCAATTTGCCTTCCATACTGTTTTCTAACCCCTCTAACCCATTTTTCACTCCCTCTATCTGATTCTCCTGGGCAGCCATTCTATTTTCTACCCCCATTAACCCATTTTTCACTTCTTTTATCCCGTTGTCTAACCCCTCAAAATTATTGTCTAACTTCCCAAATTTCTTGTCTAACTCCTTAAAATTATTGTCTAACCCCTCAAATTTAGCTTCTAGCCGTTCCCCCATTTCCCCCATTTTTCCCCCCATTTCCCCCATTTTGCCCCCCATTGCCCCCATTTGGCCCTCTAATCGCTCACTATTAGCCCTCGCTTCGTCCCTCATTTTGTCCATAAGGGCCCCGATTTGTAGCAACAAAAGGTTTGAATCCACCAGGGGCGCTACCACGGTCGCGGGCGTGGCAAAATTTGGTGCCGCTACACCCACGTGCGCGAGGACGCCATTTTGCGCGTCTGACACCCCCTCAACCGCCTCCTCATTTCTCTCCTCCTCCCTTTCTTCCACATACATTTCCCCTGGTTCCTGGGTTACCCCTAACCCGTCTATCTCCCCCACCGACATCCGATCGCCTTGATTGTCCATGGCGCGATCTCAAAATTCGGGTTTTATAAAACAACACAATTTCGTCCGCTTTATAATTTTGAGCGCGTGCAGCGCGCTCCGGGTCGATCTCACTCCCCGACACCAATTGTTACTCTAATAGTACAATTGGTGTTCCAAAATTTGGGCCTAACAAATTTAGTCCCAGGTTCGAATCCCACTCCTGACACCAATTGTTACGGACACGGTTTTTGGATGTTATTTTACCGAGCGGTGGTGTATTTAACCGCGTCCGAACAGTTACTCCCCGATTAGAACCCGATTCCACCCGAACGTTGACTAATCGCGCTACAGATATTCAATTGGGAAACCTCTAAAGCGACCGAAAGAGAAGAAGAGAGAAGAAAGACAGAGTTTGGAGGAAGAACAGATTTATTATACACACACAAGCAATATTTTAGAGCGACCAATATTATTTACAGCAATAGATGGAAAAGAGCAGTCACACAGTGCATTGTTAACTTATTCTATTTCATTTACTTAATCCCCAAGACAACGAGTAGGACAGGACGTTCACACTCACACGGTGGATATTGCAGGCAGGTAATGGCTCGAGGTTGATTGCTTGAGAGGAAGGCAAGGTCGGAGGCAGCAGCTTTCAACCCCTCGCGGTTTTGGCGGGAAAACCTCCGTCGCGTATCCGCGGCCGTCACGCGCTGGCTCGGCACACCTGCTCCTCTTCCTGGGGTGGAGCCGTCTCCCTCCGTTCAGCGCGTCTCTCCAACGACAGGGGATATTGCAGGCAGGTAGGTAGGTAGGTAGGTAGGTAGGTAGGGCTTGCGGTGGATTGCGCTCCTCTTCCAGGTCATCCCCCAGCGTATCTCTCAAGGCCTCTCCTTGGTGCAGCCTCGTTGCTCCTCTCCAGCTCATCTCCAGTCATCTCTCATCTGGTAAAGCAGTCCCCTGCAGTCGCTTTTATCACCTCCGGCGGAATTAAGCCGCCGGCTCCGAGGGCACGCCTACCGGGTCACTCACCGCGGTGTTGATTGGCTGTTAGGGCCGGTTCACTCCTGCCCTCTTCTGACGAGGTGGAGACACGCCTTTCTTCTCCAACCTTACCTCGTGGCCAATGGTGGTTGAAGAGAAAAACCGACCAAAATGCGGAAGGCAAATGGGAGGGAGGTTTTGGGGAAATTGGAAGGGCCTACGCTTATTTTGTTTGATACAATGCAAAGTCAATCTAGTGGAAAACACATACTTAGCCTACATGGAATAAGGAAATACACTATTTAAAAGATATATCGTGACCTGCGTGTATGTTCTATGAAATTAATTAGGAGGACGGCTGCGACCATTATTTACATTACCAGGATGTTACCATACCAAAACCATACTCTTCACATCCGTTACCCTTCCTCCAAAATTGTTACACTCCTCAAAACCCGTTACACTTCTCAAAATCGTTACACTATATATATTGAGATAATTGACATTTAAGGTAGCTTTATCCCAATAAAATTGAATTTTTTCGAAAATATACATATCAATGAATTTTGAAAGCTAATATAATGGTCTATCATATTCTTATATCAAATTAGATTTTACTCTAGTCTAATTAGGTGAACAAAGCCTAATTAGGTGAATAAAATTTAATTACACGAACAATGATCTCCATAGCAACGACTTTGGACCTTGGATACGGTCGCTTTTATATAACCAATCTCAAAAAGTGTGGTATCAAAAGATTCGGAATAGCCTATAGTGCAATCCAGCTGAGAACCAATCAGAAGCCTCAACCAGATAATCTGTGGGTCGGATAAACATCCGGCATCTGACATCACCTTGCGATGGTCTAGATACTCTGAGGTATGAGGTTCTGCAAGATGAGATGGAAAAGGACAGATCTACCAACCTTGACCTCCTCTGGAAGCTGTCCCTCACATTGCGCTCACCACGACCAGCATGGTCTGGCATGATGCAAGCCGTGCACACTGGTGTACATCCAGGTCAGTCTGCAATCTTTCTGCTTCCCATGATCGACATGAACAGCAGTGATCCAACTTGCATCTATTCAACATTGACATTTCTATGTGAGCACGCCAAACAGTACAACGCAAAGGTCATCATCACATTTGACCAACCACTTTGGTGGAAGGCGCTTACCATCATCGAAAGCCAACCGGAGGGCAGTGACTTGCATAAGGTTGTACTGCGCTTGGGAGGCTTCCACACGTTGATGAGCTTCTTGGGGAGTATTGGAAATATCATGTCAGGATCTGGACTGCGCTCTGTTCTGGAACTGGTGTATGCTGAGAACACTGTAACACACATGCTCTCTGGCAAGGCATATGACCGAGCTATCCGTGGTCATCTCTTGGTTGATGCAGCACTGAACACTCTCCTCGCAGAAAGGGTACTTGGTACGCTAGTGCCTGCTTGTTCGCAGGCTCAGGATGATGGCCCTCAGGGCACTACAGGAGATGACGAACCAAGTGAAGACGCGATAATGCAAAGCATAGATGAGGCACAGGCAGCCATGGATCCGCATGATACCGAGGCAGGACAGGCAGCCATGGATCCGCGTGATACCGAGTCAGGGTCGCAAAGTGTGGGAGCTGGCCCAGTTGACCTGTGTGAGCTACGAAACCTGTATGATTCATTGTTGAAGGGTGAGGGTTGCACTGAAGATATCCTTTCAGCCCCGGTTCTGGACTCTGTTCGTGACATCATGAATGTTGCTCGACAATCGAAGAAGGATCTGCGTACAGCACAGCTATGGCTGCAATACATGGACATGATAGACATTCTGAGGACATTCCTGAGGTCGGAACGCACTGGTGACTGGCGTCTGCACGTGCACGCTTTGCACGACATGTTGCCCTACCTAGCAGCTGCAGGCCACAATCTGTACACAAAATCTGTGTACATCTACCTGCAGCGACTGGCACAACTGTCTATTCAGCATCCGGAGGTCCACCATCAGTTCCAGAATGGATTTCACGTAGTGCGGCGTTCAGATCGGTACTGGGCCGGCTTGTCCACAGATCTTGTGATCGAGCAAGTGCTCATGAGAAGTGTGAAAACCACAGGGGGACTAACAAGGGGTCGTGGAATGAGCGAGCCGCAAAGGATCACGTGGCTGCTGTCCACCCCCATATGTGCAGAGGTCAACATGGCTTTGCAAGAGTACACATCAGTGCAGTATGGGACCAGTGACCAGCACAAAGAACAAAGCGCAGCTCGACAAGGACGGGACACAGATGACACGCACAAACTTATTCGCTACCTGTCATCAAAGGATCCCTTTGGAAACGATCCAACTCTGCAAAGCATTGACACTGGCATCACAGCTGGAGATTCGGTCAATGCTGACCAAGCAGCGTCAGTCGGCAGGAAGATCTTAGATGGAATGCTTGACAAAAAGGTTCTTGATCACATATTCAAGAAGAAAGATCAGGTTGTGACTCTTGACACACGTTCATCATTGAAAACTGGCAGACAATCCGTTCTGATAGATCCACAACTGTTGTTCCAACGTCTGAGTACGGCAGGATCACGCTGTGATGACCTCAAAGATGTCTTCAAGTACGAACTAAGCAGTTTCCCACCAGCACTGTTTAAGACCACTGATATCCTGCTTGAGGCCGACAAGCCAGCGCTAGCCGAAGCCATTTGGAAACAACTCCCCCTTGACGTTCGCAACACAGTGCTGCCACAGAATGTGCAATATGTTCTGGATGGTGGGGCATTGCTACACAGAATTCCTTGGAATTCTGGCGAGACATATGGAGGAATCGCCAGTCACTACGTGCGATATGTTGGAGACAGGTATGGTAACGCTGTCATAGTGTTCGATGGATATGTGAGCGCACCCTCCACCAAAGATGTAGCGCACAGCAGGCGCGTTCGATCTCACAGCAGTCCCCTTGTCAACTTCACAACGGACATGGTATGTACTATGAAGAAAGATGACTTCCTTGCCAACCAAACAAATAAACAACGTTTCATCAATCTACTGAGTGATGACCTTCAACGGCGGCACAACGCTGTTCATCATGCCAGGGCAGATGCAGATGTTCTCATAGTGGAGACAGCCATTGCATGTGCAAACACCAAGGACACCGTGATAGTTGGCGACGACACCGATCTTCTTGTTCTCCTTTGCAGTCGTGCAGGGCCCACATCTCACAACCTGTTCTTCCGACCTGAGCCTAAGCTGACGTCAAGGAGGCAAGCAAGATGTTGGAATATCGAGCAAGTGCAAAAGACACTTGGACGCAATGTTTGTGACAAGCTTCTTGTTGCACATGGACTCCTGGGTTGTGATACCACGTCAAGAATTTACTCGATTGGCAAATCAACAGCCTTGAAGAAGCTGAACTCCAGTGCGTATTTCTCCGAGCTTTTGGCAAACTTCAACACTCCTGGAGCGTCAAAAGAGGATGTCATGACAGCTGGAGAGAATGCCCTGGTTTGCTTGTATAATGCCCAGCCCGGAGAAACACTGGACATGCTGAGGCTTCAACGCTTCCACCAGAAGGTTTCAACAAGCACTGTCAGAGTTGAGCCTCGTACCCTGCCCCCTACATCAGCATCTGCAAAGCAACATTGCCTACGGGTGTATGTTCAGGTTCAGCAGTGGCAAGGAGTTGCCATGGATGCCAATGGTTGGGGATGGGCTATCCGTGACGAGAGAATGGTTCCCGTGATGACCGAGATGAAGCCTGCTCCAGATTACCTTCTAGATGCCATCCACTGTGGCTGCAAAACAGACTGCAGCACCCTACGATGCAGCTGTCGCAAGTACAGCCTGGAATGCTCTTACGCATGCAGTGAATGCAAAGGACTTCACTGTTCTAATGTGACCTTGTCAGAACCAGAAAGTGATCCAGAAGAAGAATAAGCTCTTAGGTTGGTGCTTGAATCGCAGTTCATTCAATTATTAAATAAAACACTTTTTTTTTTTTCAATATTATTTTTTTTTTTTCAATATTATTTTCAATATTATTTAGCGATTTTTTTTGTATATATAGTACGATATGAACTTGTTCACATAAAGCCATTACATTGCAGGCCTCAGGGACATAAAATTGCAGGATCTCATAAGGATTTAGCACGGAAACAGTTTTTGGTCTGAAAAATTTATGCAGATTTTCGCTTAAAACCTTCTCTTAAAGATTGCAAAAATTGGAAATGTTCCAATGCTCCGATTCTCCTTGACTTTTAGTATGTCATTCTCCACTAAATTTGACATTGAAAAATGCATGTTTCATTACTATTGCAATTTGTGGTGGGTTCGACCCCAAAATGGCGTAGATTGACTGGACTAGAGTTTAGTCAGTCGGCTGAGCAGAACCAACGTCACCGCATCTGAGATTGAACGTAGATAACGAATCTGAGCTGGCCAAACACCTCAGCAGTCCTATGCCACCATCAGAATGGACAGAATAAGTCAGGACACGGTTTCTTAAAGAAATTGCCTTCAGTGGTAGTAACAAAAATGTGAGTATTTACAATGGCCGGCAAACAGGTATTCACAAGGTGAGAAAACAATGGAATGACATATTGTATATATATTGCAAGAGTTAAATCAAATTTGTTATTATTTCTGTCAATTGCACTTTCTCACACTCCCAAATACACTCTTTCACACTCTCAATTGCACCTTTCACACTCTCAATTGAACTCTTTCACTCTCTCACTTGCACTCTTTCACTCTCTCAATTGCACTCTTTCACACTCTCAATTGCACTCTTTCACTCTCTCACTTGCACTCTTTCACTCTCTCAATTGCACTCTTTCACTCTCTCAATTGCACTCTCTCACTCTCTCAATTGCACTCTTTCACACTCTCAATTGCACTCTTTCACACTCTCAATTGCACTCTTTCACACTCTCAAATTATACTCTTTCACTCTCTCAATTGCACTCTTGCACACTCTCAAATTCCACTTTCACACTCTCAATTGCACTCTTTCACACTCTCAAATTATACTCTTTCACTCTCTCAATTGCACTCTTTCACTCTCTCAATTGCACTCTTTCACTCTCTCAATTGCACTCTTTCACTCTCTCAATTGCCTGAATTGCGTTGCAACTACAGACCAATCAGCCTGCTCCCAATTATCAGCAAAGTCATGGAATCCATCATTGCTTCGGATATGAAATCTTTCCTCTTCTCCAATGACTTGATCTCCGATCATCAATTTGGTTTCAGACCAGGTCACTCTACTCTGGACATGCTGCTTCTGCTGTCTCAACAATGGATGGAGGTCCTCAATGCCAAACAGGAAATCAGAGCTGTCTCCCTTGACATATCACGGGCCTTTGATACGGTCTGGCACCCAGCTCTGCTCACCAAACTCTCCTCCTATGGTATCCATGGAAATCTCCATGCATGGCTTGCGGACTTCCTCTCTGGTCGTAGTCAACGTGTGGCCCTGAATGGATTTCTCTCATCTCCCCTTCCTGTTCAGGCTGGAGTTCCCCAAGGAAGTGTGCTGGGCCCTGTGCTTTTTCTGGTCTTTATCGATGATCTCTCCGACTCTCTGGAAAATCCTCTCTATCTCTTTGCTGATGACTCCACTCTCTGCCGCTCCATTCCTCTTCCCTCAGATCGGCAGTCTGCAGCCTCCTCACTCTCTGAAGACCTGGACAAAATCACAGACTGGTCAAACAAGTGGAACATGTCTTTCAATCCTGACAAATCTCACTCTCTTACTATGCCTCTCCGAAAAGATCGACTGGACAACCCTCCCATCTACTTTCTCAACAATCCTCTCCAAGAAGATCTGTCACTCAAGCTTTTGGGTCTCACTATCTGCCATGATCTTTCTTGGGAAAACCACATTTCCAAGCTGGCCTCCAAAGCCAGTCGCCGACTGGGCATCCTCCATTGTGTGAGGTCCTTCCTTGCCACACCTGAGCTACTAACCACATACAAGGCTTTCATCCGCAGCTCAATGGAATACTGTTCTCCCCTATGGGCTGGTGCTCCTGCCTCACACCTGGCTCGGCTTCACGCTGTTGAATCCAAAGCTTTCAAAATCATTGGAATCTCCCGCGATGAAGCTATCTCTGAGGGCCTTTCACTCACTCACCGCAGGCAGGTAGGTGGTCTTTCTGTCTTCTACCGACTCCTCTCCGGCCTTGCTCCCCCAGCTCTCTCTGTGCTCTGTCCCCCAAATATTCCTACAGGTCGCACAAGATCTGCCAGCAACCCTCTGATGGTTAAACTGCCGAAATCTCGGCTCTCTGCTCACCTTCACTCTTTCAATCCTCTTTTCTCCCGCCTGTGGAACAAACTCCCACACTCCCTTCAATCCCTCTCCTCCCTCTCCTCCCTCCAGGTCTTTAAAACAGCTGTTCACCACCATCTCTTATCTTCCCCCATCCATAACCTTGATCCTTTCTACCCCCACTAATTCACACCAGATCCACCTTGTTTGAAATTCCAACTTCTTTCCTGGAAATCCTGGCAGTGTCCATATGTTTATACCTCTCCCACCCCCCCCCCCTTCACATGCCTCCCCCCCAAAGCCCTCTCCCTCCCACAGATCTCTCGATGTCTCCATGTCTCTCGGTCCCTGCTCTCAAATGTTGTGTTTGTGTCCTTCCCCCTCTCTCCCCATCTTGTCTACCGCTCCCGATGTTATTTGTTTTATGTGTCTGTTTGTCTTTCTGTGTGATTAATGTTCGCTCTTTCACGAGCCTCGATCTTGTATACAAAAAAAAAAAAAAAAATTCGTAAGGGAGCACATCCCCCGTTCATGTTCAGGGATGAAATATGTGTTTCTCGCATTCGTAATTAGAGGGCAGGAACTCACCCCCCACCAACAATTCCTTATTTGCCTTTGTTACTGTTTTTCCAAGGTTCTGAAATTGAGGCTCCGTGATTTCCATAGGATCATTTCTTTGTAAAAGGGTTTTTGCAGCCCTTTTGAAAGCCTTAACATTAGGGAAATGATCTTTAATTACAACATGCCGTTGTCTAAATGTTTCTTTTAAGAAGTCAATGTCCTTCGCTTTTGTCACCTCAGTTCACCTTTTCTCCTACTGAGACTCACTCAGGGCAGCAAGACGACAGACTTCTTTGTCAAACACCTCACCTACATCGACATTACAATCACTTAGTTGTGTGTCAGGTACTGGCACCTCATCTATGTCATTGTCAACACAATCTTTTTGTTGTGTCCGCATGGAGACAACTACCCAATCGCTATTGTCAACTTTTGATTTGTCAACATCTTTATCATCCTCCTTCATTGTAATGGGGGGATGAGGCACAGCCATTATTGTCTCTCGACATCCTCGACTGCTCGTTGTCAAGTGGTATTAGGTGTCCATCATTACGCACAATGGTACACTTTGTAGCATTTGGATTCTCTTCAACATGAGCAAGGAGCGCAGTCCTACCCTCAGGCCTCAACTATCGCATCACCATTTTGCTCATATTTTTTAGGAGTCATGAAGGTGGTCTGTGGCGTTACCTGTCTGTACTAGAATCATTTTATTTCCTTCGCCTTCATTCTCAATGCTCAAAAGAGAGCGTTTCAAGTTCCTCTTCGACTCAATCATCTGTACTTCATCACAGATCATTTGTTCTGGAGGTTGCAAACTCCAGGTGTGGGATTTACTGGAAGAACTCTTGCATGCTGGAGGATCTGGGGGAGACTCAAGGTGCTGATAGGGTAGAGGTAACTAGACCAGACAGCAGGTGGTTACAAAACAGTCAGCCATCCTGTCTACATTTCTTGAGCAATGGGCCTTGTGCGTTTACCTCATTGTGATAGTTGCCAATAATCATTTTCAGCTTTAGAATGCACAAAATCCAGGTGAGACGGAGACAATTCTGGTGCCCAGCCCATAGGACAAGACAGTACTCTATTGAGACGATGCTGTCCAAAGATCTTCTAAGGATGTGCAGGTTAACTGATGCTTTTGTTATCAGTGCAGCAGCTGACAATGCACGGTTGCACATTTCGTCCTGATATTTGTCATCCTGACTGCAACTTCAAGATCTTATGAGGTGGTGATGGATACTGTAACAGTGCGGATGGGTGGCAGTTGGACAGGACCCCTGGGGTAATTGCTGTCGTGTTACACGGGGTTCTGGTCACCATTCCAGTTAAGAGGTGCTCAAGGTGTAAATATGCTTGGAAAAGGTTTCATTTTTCCAAAAATCACCAATTGAACATCTGAGATATTCAGGAAATACATTGGGCAGCAGCTTCCTTTCATTGTGTCATGGTTACCATGACAATTGTCAGTCGCAAACTCCAAGTTAGACATCCTTAAATTTGACAGCCATACCTATTTTTGTGCTTGAAAACCACACCTGATATTTTTACAGCACACATCTTGCCAATGGATCAATATAATGACCTGTAGGATTCTCTCTAAAAAAAACTCTATATACACTTTCCTTTTCAGGTGCTGCCATCATAAGTGATATCTCGAAACGTTTTCAAGTTTTAGGCAAATCAAAATCGCCTTTCTTTCTCACAATTTGACGTCTCAATTATCACCAACAGAGCTCCAATTGTGAGAATATTTCCATATTGCAGATCCAAGAAAGATATAATCGTCCCATAATTCCTGAAACTTGAAGGGACAAATCAATCAAGTTATCCATGCAGATTTGGCATCTGAAGATTGATCTTCCTGAAACAATGTGAAAATAGCAGGAAATGCATCACCTTGTGGGAAAGTCTGCTGCTATTATGGTGCACTACTATTATGGCGCACTGCTATTATGGCCCACCACTAGTATGGCACACTACTGTTATGGCACACTACTATTATGGCCCACTACTATTATGGCACACTACTATTATGGCACTATTATGGCCCACTGCATTATGGCCCACTGCGATTATGGTGCACTGCTATTATGGTGCACTACTATTATGGCACACTACTATTATGGCACACTACTATTATGGCCCACTGCTATTATGGTGCACTGCTATTATGGCCCACTACTATTATTACCCACTACTATTATGGCCCGCTGATATTATGGTGCACTGCTATAATGGCACACTACTATTATGGCACACTACTATTATGGCACACTACTATTATGGCACACTACTATTATGCCCCGCTGCTATGATGGTGCACTGCTATTATGGCACACTACTATTATGGTCCACTGCTATTATGGTGCACTGCTATTATGGCCCACGACTATTATTACCCACTACTATTATGGCCCGCTGCTGTTATGGTGCACTGTTATTATGGTCCGCTGCTATTATGCTGCACTGCTATTATGGCCCACAACTAGTGTGGCCCACTACTATTATTACCCACTACTATTATGGCCCGCTGCTATTATGGTGCACTACTATTATGGCACACTGCGATTATGGCACACCACTCTTATAGCGCACTACTATTATGGTGCCCTGCAATTATGGCGCACTACTATTATGGCGCACTGCTATTATGGCACACTACTATTATGATGCACATCTATTATGGCACACTACTATTATGATGCACATCTATTATGGCGCGCTGCTACTATGGCACACTACTATTATGGAGCACTACTATTATGGTGCACTGCATTTATGGCCCGCTGCTATTATGGCCCATTGCTATTATGGCCCACTACTATTATGGGCCACTACTATTATTACCCTACTATTATGGCACACTGCTATTATGGCCCACTACTATTATTACTCACTACTATTATGGCACACTACTATTATGGCCCACTGCTATTATGGCCCACTGCAATTATGGCCCACTGCTATTATTACTCACTACTATTATGGCTCACTGCTATTATGGCCCACTGCTATTATGGCCCACTGCTATTATGGCCCACTGCTATTATGGCACAACTATTATGGCCCACTACTATTATTACTCACTACTATTATGGCACACTACTATTATGGCACACTACTATTATGGCCCACTGCTATTATGGCCCACTGCTATTATGGCCCACTGCTATTATGGCCCACTGCTATTATGGCCCACTGCTATTATGGCCCACTGATATTATGGCCCACTGCAATTATGGCCCGCTGCTATTATGGCCCATTGCTATTATGGCCCACTACTATTATGGCCCACTACTAGTATGGCACACTACTATTATGGCACACTACTATTATGGCACACTACTATTATGGCACACTACGATTATGGCACACTACTATTATGGCACACTACTATTATGGCACACTACTATTATGGCCCACTGCTATTATGGCCCACTGCTATTATGGCCCACTGCTATTATGGCCCACTGCTATTAAGGTGCACTGCTATTATGGCCCACTACTAGTATGGCCCACTACCAGTATGGCCCACTACTATTATTACCCACTACTATTATGGTGCACTCCTATTAATACCCACTACTATTATTGCCCGCTGCTATTATGGTGCACTACTATTATGGCGCACTGCTATTATGGCACACTACTATTATGGCCCACTGCTATTGTGGTGCACTACTATTATGGCCCACCGCTATTATGGCCCACCGCTATTATGGCCCGCCGCAATTATGTCCCGCTGCAATTATGTCCCGCTGCTATTATGGCCCATTGCTATTATGGCCCACTACTATTATGGCCCACTACTATTATGGCACACTACTATTACGGCATACTACTATTACGGCACACTACTATTACGGCACACTACTATTACGGCACACTACTATTACGGCACAGTACTGTAGTGAAATTATACTGAAGGTGAACCCGGGAGTGCTCGCTTATCCCACTAAAGGGGCGTCTATAAGACCCGGGACAACCGCGATGCAAGGACACTCCAGCGACACTTACTGTGACATATAGTCCTGTAGTTTGAATGGTATGTACGCACCTATATGCTGGACTTGCTTGCTTTGCCTATTGATATCGGTCATTTCCCATGTAATACTCCGATTCTGATGTCTATTGCATGAATGTATTTTACAGGATGTTACCACAGATCTAAATGATATTAAACCTACCCAAGGTAGAAGTCGTGTCTGTGGCTGATTTTCACGACATTTAATATCATTTAAATCTACGAAATGGCTGAACACAAGATGATCATGGTACCGATCCTCGACGCCAACGCACAAGCAGAGGAGTCGGGGTCGGAGTTCACCCACTGGCTCAAAACGCTGGAGAATTATTTCGCAGCGCATGAAACCGAGCCCACCGCCGCGGTGAGGCTGTCCGTGTTACAGTCGAAGGTCCATCACAGCGTCTACTGGTGCATTGCTCGATTTGAGATGTACGCCACTGCTCTGGCCGAGCTAAAGCGAATATACATAAAGAAACGGAGCGCCGTGCACGGCTGGCATCAGCTCTCTCAGCGGCGACAACAACCATCGGAATCGATCGATCGCTACGCACAGGAGCTGCGACACCTCCTTGCGGACAGCGCTCAGGAGGTACGGACACACGAGCAAGTTCAGGATGACCTTCTCCGAGATTCTTTCGTCTCTGGGATCAGCTCTGGAGCCTTGAGGCTCCGACTCATGGAGACCGCGGAGCTGACATTCACGGAGGCACTACGGTTGGCTCACGTCTTTACAGATGCCCGTGAACAATCTACCGCTTATGACCACCCACGAGTCGTGGCGGGGACTTCTCAACTCGCGTGACCGGAGAGGGTTACCGCCAAGGATATGGGGGAGGACTCGACCACGGCCGAGTCTCTGGGTGCTCCTGAAGCGGACTCGGCTTCCGGCCTGACTGCTGCTACCGCTGCCCGGCCACGGCCTGAACGGTACGCGAAGTGTTATTTTTGTGGTAATCGGCAGCACCCCAGATTAGAGTGCCCGGCTCGGGAGGCAATATGCCATCTGTGCTCCACCAAGGGCCATTTCGCGAAGGTCTGCAAGAAGTCCGCGCGAGGTACGCGAGCCCACGCGGCCTTGAATGGGCTTATCGCTGAGCCAACGGACTGCGCACCGAGCAGAGCGCCCCGCCCGGCCTTGATGAGCGTATCCCCTCCTCGTGGGCCCCTGGCTGCATGCTCGTCCTTGGTGGGAGACATCGGGCCGCCTAAACAACTGGCGCGACCACGACCGGCCGCAGAGCGATCGGCCTTGGCTGGCGTCCGGACGCCCACCTCAAACAAGCAACGAGGTACTGCTTTGAAAACTCCTCTGGATTCGCAGCGAACGCTGCACGGGACTCGAGCGCCATCTGACGGCGGCTTTTACGAATTACACGCTACCGCACCAGCTCATGAAATGGTGGATGGCAGTGATCATCTATGCGTGACTCGAGCGCCCTCTGACGGCGGCTCTTACGAATTACACGCACTTGCTCCAGCACGGCCAACTATGCGCTTGTCACGAGGGTCCTCCACGGGCTGCCCGAACGACCGGCAAACTGCAGCCGGCGTGGGAACGTCCTCTGACAGTGGCTTTTACGATTTACATGCTCCTGCTCCAGCGCGGCCAACTATGCGCTTGTCACGAGGGTCCTCCACGGGCTGCCCGAACGACCGGCAAACTGCAGCCGGTGTGGGAACGTCCTCGACAGTGGCTTTTACGATTTACATGCTCCTGCTCCAGCGCGGCCAACTATGCGCTTGTCACGAGGGTCCTCCACGGGCTGCCCGAACGACCGGAAAACTGCAGCCAGTGTGGGATCCACTCGCGAGGCGCGATCTTCTCGCCCGGACGGCACAATACCTGCCGGATCTTCCGGCCTTGCTCAGGCCATCATTCCGCTCAAGGTCGAGGGCGTTTTTGCGCAAGCCTTAATCGACACGGGGTCTACGGATAGTTTTATCGATCAACGACTAGTGCATCAACATGGGTGGCCGGTTCTCGGGACTACACGACGGATCTTCATGGCCTCCCAAGGACTTCGGCTGAGCACAAAAGGGGCATGTTGATTGAAACTTGTGATAAAGGGACGCATGTTCACAGACGTGTATCTCATGGTAATACCTGCGTTATGTGCCGACGTTCTGTTAAGACACGATTTCCTTAAGCGACATGGACGTTTGGAAATGGACTTCGGTGGGCCGGACATGCTTGCTGTGTGCGCCCTCGCTCAGATGGACGTGGAGCCTCTCTCGCTGTTCCCCAACCTGACCACTGATTGTACCCCTGTAGCCGTAAAATCGCGGCGCTACTCTCGCGCAGACGTGCAATTCATTGCGGAAGAAACGGCCCAGCTCTTAAAGGACGGTATTATAGAACCCAGTCGGTCCCCGTGGCGGGCCCAAGTCTTAGTGGTGCGAAGTGAGGCCCATCGCCGGCACATGGTAATCGACTACTCACAGATGATTAATCGTTTTACACAGCTGGATGCCTACCCCTTACCGGGGATGGATGCACTGGTACACCAGGTGGCCCTGTACTCCGTTTACAGCACTCTCGATCTGCGTAGTGCGTATAATCAGGTCCCCATCTCTAGGGCTGCTCGCGTCTATACAGCCTTTGAATCGGGTCAACGGTTGTACCAGTTCACTCGACTCCCTTTTGGGGTAACTAACGGGGTCGCATGTTTTCAGAGGGCTATGGATAACCTCGTTACGAAGGAGAACTTGACCGATGTCTTTGTCTATATGGACAATCTTACGGTTTGTGGGTATGACCAGGGGCATCACGACACTAATCTGAAGCGCTTCCTCGAGGTCGCGCAGAAATATCGCCTAACCATGAATGAGGCTAAGTGTCGTTACTCTCTACGCACGGTAGCTCTTCTGGGGTACACCGTGACCCATGGCTCAGTCTCTCCGGATAAGGAGCGTCTGCGACCTTTGCTTGATATGGCTCCGCCTAGCGATCGGGCTTCGCTGAAACGCGCTCTTGGGCTGTTCGCCCACTATTCAAAGTGGGTGCAAAATTTCTCCACGAAGCTCCGCCCCCTCGTGGCCTGCGACATGTTCCCCATGGGCCCGGCCGCCATGGCGGCCTTCGGGGGCCTTAAAGCCGACATCGCTGGCGCCGCTGTAGCGACAATTGACGAGAGTGCATCTTCCGTCTTGGAAAGTGATGCCTCGGATCATGCGATAGCGGCGACTCTCTCCCAAGGGAGGCGCCCTGTGGCTTCTTTTCGCGGACTCTCACCTCCGCTGAGCGGAGGCATTCGTCTGTCGAAAAGGAAGCGTACGCGATCGTCGAATCAATTCGGCGATGGCGGCCGTACTTGCTCGGGCGGTGTTTCCAAATCGTCACGGACCAACAAAGCGTTGCATTCATGTACGACACCTTACATGCTCAACGCATTAAGAATGAGAAAATCACTCGCTGGCGTATCAAACTCGCCGACTTCTGCTACACCATCAAATACCGCCCGGGGAAGGATAACCTGGTCGCCGACGCCTTATCGAGGCCGGCCACTTACGCGGGGGTTGTAACTTTGGAGGGACTGCGCGCTTTGCACGGCACGATGTGTCATCCTGGGGTGGCGCGTTTCGCGCATTTTGTGCGCAGTGGTAATCTGCCATACTCGATTGAGGACATCCGCCGGATCTGCCGTGATTGCACTATCTGTGCGGAGCTCAAACCGCGTTTTTACAACCCTCCTATGGGGACGCTGGTTAGGGCTACTAGACCGTGGGAGCGCTTGGCGATGGACTTCAAAGGGCCGCTGCCGGTGTCGAGTAACTCTCGTTATCTGCTCACTATTGTTGATGAGTATTCGCGATTCCCCTTTGCTTATACGTGCGGGGATATGTCGGCTGCCACGGTTATACGGTGCCTGCAGAATTTGTTTTCTATGTTTGGGTATCCGTCCTACGTGCATACCGATCGGGGTGCGGTGTTCCTGTCTCAGGAGGTGAGGGGCTACTTGCTCCAAAATAATGTCGCTTCGAGCTACACCACCCCGTACCGGCCCCAGGCGAATGGGCAGATCGAACGCTTTAATGGGATTATATGGAGGGCCGTCATGCTAAGCCTCAGGACCCTCGGCCGGGGCCTCGATAAATGGGCGTGGTCGCTACCTGTGGCTCTAAACTCGATCCGGGCTCTCCTATGTACAGCCACCAACCAGACTCCTCACGAAAGACTGTTCCACCACCCTAGAAGCTCGGGTAGTATCCAATCTTTACCCAGCTGGCTCGCTGAGCCGGGACCGGCCTATCTCAAACGAGCGGTTCGCGCTAGCAAGTACGACACCCCTTGTTGATAAGGTGCAGGTACTCCAGGCTAATCCCGAGCATGCTCGTGTGATAACGGCAGATGGACGCGAATCTACTGTCTCTGTACGCCATCTTGCCCCTTGTGGGGTCAACGACAGGGATATTGACGAACCAATCTACGAGTCTATGGACTCTACCGAAGCTTCCTCTATGGAACTACTGCCGCCACTTCCGTCGTCGCCTACTCCCTTGCCTGATGGCTCTGGGGTGCCACCCTCCGACACCCACATCCGGCAGCTATTCCGACGCGGGGGACTCCGGGCTTGGGGACACCGTACCCGGTAGTCTCCGGACACGAACTGGCAGGGTAGTTCGCCGCCCCGACCGCTACGGGTGAACCGACTGACGTGGATTGACGTACCCCATTCGATTATTGCTGACGCTTGCTTGCGACCTGCCTAGCGGCAGTATAGTTTTAACGGCGGTGAGAATGTAGTGAAATTATACTGAAGGTGAACCCGGGAGTGCTCGCTTATCCCACTAAAGGGGCGTCTATAAGACCCGGGACAACCGCGACGCAAGGACACTCCAGCGACACTTACTGTGACATATAGTCCTGTAGTTTGAATGGTATGTATGCACCTATATGCCGGACTTGCTTGCTTTGCCTATTGATATCGGTCATTTCCCATGTAATACTCCGATTCTGATGTCTATTGCATGAATGTATTTTACAGGATGTTACCACAGATCGAAATGATATTAAACCTACCCAAGGTACAAGTCGTGTCTGCGGCTGATTTTCACGACAAGTACTATTATGGCACACTACTATTATGGCCCACTGCATTATGGCCCACTGCTATTATGGCGCACTGCTATTATGGTGCACTGCTATTATGGTGCACTACTATTATGGCCCACTGCATTATGGCCCACTGCTATTATGGTGCACTGCTATTATGGCACACTACTATTATTACCCACTTCTATAATGGCCTGCTGCTATTATGGTGCACTGCTATTATGGCACACTGCTATTATGGCACACCACTCTTATGATGCACTACTATTATGGTGCACTGCTATTATGGCACACTACTATTATGGCACACTATTATTATGGCACACTACTTTTATAGCCCACTGCTATTATGGCGCTCTGCTATTATGGCACACTGCTATTATGGCCCACTGCTATTATGGCCCACTGCTTTTATGGCCCACTGCTATTATGGCCCACTACTGATATGGCCCACTACTATTATGGCCCACTACTATTATGGCCCAATACTATTATGGCCCACTACTATTATGGCCCACTACTATTATGGCCCACAACTATTATGGCTCACTACTCATATGGCCCACTACTATTAGGGCCCACTGCTATTATGGCCCACTACTATGGCCCACTGCAATTATGGCTCACTACTATTATGGCCCAATGCTATTATGGCCCACTAGTTTTATGGCCCACTGCTATTATGGTCCACTGCTATTATGGCACACTACTATTATGGGCCACTGCTATTATGGTCCACCGCTATTAAGGCCCACTGCAATTATGGCCCACTGCTATTATTACTCACTACTATTATGGCTCACTACAATTATAGCCCACTGCTATTATGGCACACTACTATTATGGCCCACTACTATTATTACTCTCTGCTATTATGGCACACTACTATTATGGCCCACTGCTATTATGGCCCACTGCAATTATGGCCCACTGCTATTATTACTCACTACTATTATGGCTCACTACTATTATGGCCCACTACTATAATGGCACACGACTATTATGGCCCACTACTATTATTACTCACTACTATTATGGCACACTACTATTATGGCCCACTGCTATTATGGCCCACTGCTATTATGGCCCACTGCTATTATGGCCCACTGCTATTATGGCCCACTGCTATTATGGCCCACCGCTATTATGGCCCACTGCAATTATGGCCCACTGCTATTATTACTCACTACTATTATGGCTCACTACTATTATAGCACACTACTATTATGGCCCACTACTATTATTACTCACTACTATTATGGCACACTACTTTTATGGCTCACTACTATTATGGCTCACTACTGTTATGGCTCACTACTGTTATGGCACACTACTGTAATTATGGAACACTACTATTATGGCACACTACTGTTATGGCACACTACTTTTATGGCTCACTACTATTATGGCCCACTGCTATTATGGCCCACTGCTATTATGGCCCACTGCTATTATGGCACACTGCTGTTATGGCTCACTACTGTTATGGCTCACTACTATTATGGCACACTAATAATAATAATAATAATAATAATAATACATTTATTTTATATAGCGCTTTTCAAGAAGCCCAAAGACGCTTTGACAGAGTACAAAAAACAAGTGCAAAAAGACAAAAAATCAACAGGTAAATAATCAAAGCAAAAGGAAGGAGAAGGAGAAGAGATAGTCAGGGGATAAATTCTGTGGGTTAAATGTTGAATGCAGTGTTGAACAAGTGGGTCTTGAGTGATGTTTTGAATGTGGTGAGTGAGGAGGAGTCTCTGATGGTGTGAGGTAGTGAGTTCCAGAGGGTGGGAGCAGCGATGGAGAAGGCCCTGACCCCCCAGGATCTGAATTTGGTCCGGATGGGGGGGGGGGGTCAGGAGGTTGGTGCACAAGCAGAGCGGAGGTTGCGGGTGGGAGTGTGTCTGGAGAGGAGGTCAGCCAGGTAGGATGGGGCCAGGTTATGGAGGGCTTTGTAGGTCAAGAGGAGGATTTTGTACTGGATTGTCTGGGGGATGGGGAGCCAGTGAAGCTTGTAAAGGACGGGGGTGATGTGGACATGGGTCCGGGAATGGGTGAGTAGACGGGCAGCGGAGTTCTGAATGTATTGGAGTTTATTGGTGATTATTGAGGGTGAACCATAGAGGAGGCTGTTGCAGTAGTCCAGACGGGAGGTGATGAAGGCGTGGATGAGGGTTTCTGCAGCCGTGAAGGAGAGGGATGGACGGAGATGGGCGATGTTTTTCAGGTGAAAGAAGGCTGTCTTTGTGATCTGTTTAGTGTATTTGTCGAAGGAGAGGGTTTGGTCAAAGATGATGCAAAGATTCCGGATGTGAGGGGAGGTGGATACTGGGAAACCGTCGATGTTGAGGGCAAAGTTATGGGTGGATTTGCTGAGCGTTTTTGGGCCAATGATGATTATTTCAGATTTATCATAGTTAAGTTTGAGGAAGTTGATTTGAAGCCAGGATTTTATTTCAGTGATGCAGTTTGTCAGGATAGAGTGGGTGGCGGTGGAGATGGACTTGGTGGAGATGAAAAACTGGATGTCATCGGCGAAGCAGTGGAATTGGAGACCATGACGGTGGATTAAGTGACCAAGGGGGGACAGGTACAAGATGAAGAGGAGGGGGCCAATAACTGAACTGTGGGGGACACCTTGGAGGAGGGGAGCAGTGGGGGATTTGCAGTTATTGATGGAGATGAACTGGCGTCTGTCAGAGAGGTATGATTTGATCCAAGAGAGGGCAGTGCCGGTAATGTTAAAGGTGGTTTCAAGTCGGGTGAGGATGGTGTGATTGATGGTGTCAAAGGCGGCGCTGAGGTCGAGGAGGATGAGAATGTTGAGGTTGCCGGCGTCAGAGGAGAGGAGAAGGTCGTTGGTGATTTTGAGGAGAGCAGTTTCAGTACTGTGGTTGGAGCGGAATCCGGATTGGAATGTTTCATGCAGGTTATTGGCAGAGAGGTGATGTTTCAGTTGAGTGGCTACAGCGCGTTCCAAAACTTTCGACAGAAAGGGTAGGTTGGAGATGGGTCTGAAGTTATTTAGGGTGTCAGGATTGAGTCCAGGTTTTTTCAGAATGGGGGTAACAGCAGCAATTTTGAGGGATGGTGGGACGATGCCTGTAGACAGGGAGGAGTTTATTGTTGCAGTGATAAGTGGAGAGAGAGCAGGAAGGGAGGCCTTGACAAAGCTGGGGGGGATAGGGTCAAGAGTGCAGGTGGCAGTTTTCATTCCTATGAGGAGTTCAGAGAGGTCAGTAGAGGAGACTGGGGAGAATCGAGACAGGGGTTGGCAGGATAAGGGGGGGGGGGCAGGTGGTTTGAGGGGGAGCGGGTGCTGTGGTGGTTAAGCTGTTGTAGATATTGTCAAATTTGCATTGGAAGAATGAAAGGAAGGAGATGCAGTTGTCTACTGTGAATGACTGGGTGGTGGTGTTCAGGGGGCTGAGGAGTTTGTTTATTGTAGAGAAGAGTGCTTTTTTGGGGTTTCCGGAGCCAGAATGGATAATTTGAGAGTAGTAGGCGGAGCGGGCACGGGAGAGGGCATCTTTGTAGTGTTGTAGGTGGTCCTTGTAGGCTTGGGAGTGAATTGTGAGACCTGTTTTATTGCGGAGTCTTTCAAGTTGGCGAGCACGAGTTTTCATCAGGCGGAGTTCAGGGGTAAACCAGGGAGCAGAATGGGTGAAAGAAACTGTTTTGGTTTTCATAGGCGCAAGCTGGTCGAGGCAAAAGGAGAGAGTGTGGTTGTAGTAGTCAGTGAGGTCAGAAGGGGTGTGGAGGTCAACGAAGGGAGAAGTGGACATTTTGTCAGAGAGGGTGGATGAGAATGAGGTAGGTGAAAGAGCGTTTAGCTTACGGAAGTTGATAGTGCGATAATGCCTTGGTGCTGGGGTGGGGATGTTGATGGTTATAGTGATTGCTAAGTGGTCAGAGAGGGTGAGGTCGGAGCCAGAGAGATGGTGCAAAATTAGTCCAGTAGAGCAGACAAGGTCGAGAATGTGACCACGGTTATGGGTAGGAAAGTTGACATGTTGAGTGAGGTTAAAGCAGGTGAGTTAAAGCAGGTTAAAGCAGTGAAGTCAGTGGTTATTGTGGAGTCAGTGGAGTCCATGTGGATATTGAAATCACCGAGGAGGAGGATTGAGGGGGAGAGGGAACAGAGCTGGGTCAGAAAGTAGAAGAAGTCAGACAGGAATGATGGGTGTGGTTTGGGAGGGCGGTAGACGACAGCCATGACTGACTGTGTGTGACCAGAGAGTTTAAAAGCCAGGTGTTCAAATGATGGAGCAGATGAGATGGAGATGAGGCTGGTCTTGATGTCTTGTCGGTGAATTACGGCAATTCCACCACCTCGGAATATTTACACATTATTTACACCTCGGCACATTTACATATTTATGGGAATGTATGTGAATTACTATTCAGGTCTTTGCTTATCAATGTGTAGTCGATTAAGGGTTGTTGTGGTTGGAGGGTCAGGAGCCCTTCTGGAAAAAGAGACCGGAAACGGAAGAAGAAAAGACACGAGGTCGAGAGAAGCGACGAGAATTCTTCTTCCTCGCCCCGCTCCGAAGAGAGGTGGGATCGATATTGAGCCATGTGGAAAAGCGGCGTTCCCGAGCCTGTCTGGCGAGAGGAGTTACCGGACGGATACCTGCCCGGTGGACACGTCAAGCGGCCGTGTGGCCGTGCACCGACCCAGCGTCTGGCACCGTTCGCGGCACCGTCTACAAAGACGCGTACGGGTCGCACGTTGGGGCCTAACACACGTTGCAAGCGGCATGTGGCTTTTGCTTGCTGTACAGTACCCGCTTCGCGTGGCCAAGAGGGGGCTGCAACCTTGGTTCCTGGTACGATACATGCCCGGTGGGAAAACGTCCACCCGGGGTTCGTTCAACCGCCCGAGTGCGGCGAAGCCGACCATCATCTTGGTCAGGAGGGGCCCAGAGAAATTGTGAGGGACAGAGACAAAAGGGGGTCGTGAGTACAAAAGGGGACACACGTATGTAAGATGGCCATCTTAATCATCTAGGGGATTGATTGTTGAGTGTGAATTGTGGATGGTGGATTGATTGTATTGATTGTATCATTGAAATTGTATGGTATCATTACCATTGAAATATATCATTGAAAATCAGTTTTCTCTTGGGTGGAATTCCTAGGGATTGCGTTGCGAAAGCGCATATATAATACCACTGTCTGGCGAAGTTCCTCTCACGGTCCGGGGGTCACCGAGACCAGGTAGTCACCGAGGGGACCACGTAACAGAATTGGGGGCTCGTCCAAATTACGATTTGCGGATTCGCAATTGGGTCTACGTCCGGGATCTAAAATTGTATAAAATAATAAAATAATATTTTTATTAATTTAAATTTATTAATTAAGTATTAATTGGCAAATTTTTGGGGAAATTGGGGGTAAAGTATTGGGTGAAGGTTAACAGGTGTTAACGATAGGCACCATGGCGTTTGTGGCACAGAACTTTGCGGTAACCCCGAGTGAGGCACAGTTCCGAGCGTTACTAAAGTCGGACCTCTTGAAATTGGCCAAACATTTTAACTTGGAGGTCCGAACGAATTTGAGGAAGGCAGAGTTGCAGGCCACGGTGATACAATCTATGGTGGGATTAGGAACATGGGACGAGTTAGCCTGGGAGTGGCTACCCAAAGAACCAGAAGACGTTGAGCTCCGGAAACTGGAGTTGCAATTACGGAGCCAGGAACGGATCAAAGAAGAAGAAAGGAAAGCAGAAGAGAGGAGAGAAGAGAAACAAGCAGAGGAAAGGAGAGTGGAAAGAGAACTCCAGGAAAGGTTAAAAGAAGAAGAAAGGAAAGCAGAAAAGGAAAGAGCAGAAGAAGAAAGGAAAGCAGAAAAGGAAAGAGCAGAAGAAGAAAGGAAAGCAGAAGAGAGGAGAGAAGAGAAACAAGCACAAGAAAGGAGAGTGGAACGAGAACTCCAGGAAAGGTTAAAAGAAGAAGAAAGGAAAGCAGAAAAGGAAAGAGCAGAAGAAGAAAGGAAAGCAGAGGAGAGGAGAGGAGAGAAGAGAAACAAGCAGAGGAGAGGAGAGCGGCAAGGGAACTCGAAGCAGAGGAGAGAAAAGCAGAAAGGGAATTAAAGGAACGTGACATGGAGCTTCGGCAGGAAATTAAATTCAAGGAGCTGGAGTTAATGAGAGAACGGGGAGAGGCACCACCCTTGCTGACGGGGTCGACACCTAACCAGAAAACCTGGGATGTGGGCAGACATGTGAGGCTGGTTCCACCGTTCAGTGAAAAGGAAGTCGCGAAATTTTTTCCACACTTTGAGAAAGTGGCTCGCCAATTAAACTGGCCGGAGGAGGCCTGGACCATACTAGTGCAAAGTGTGCTGGTGGGAAAAGCTCAAGAGATTTATTCGGCGCTACCAATGGACCAATGTGCAGATTATGAGGTACTGAAGAAGCACATCCTCAAAGCCTATGAGTTGGTTCCGGAAGCTTACAGGCAAAAATTCAGGAATGCCAGGAAGAGGGAGAGTGAGACCCATGTGGAGTTTGCCAGAGTGAAAGAAAACATGTTTGATCGGTGGTGTGAGTCAAAAGGAGTCGGGAAAGACTTCGAAACATTGCGTGACTTGATCCTGGTGGAGGAATTTCAGCAGTGTGTCCACGAGGACATCAAAGTGTACCTGCAGGAAAAGAAAGTACCAAAGTTGTGGGACGCAGCCACCATGGCAGATGATTATGCCTTAACCCACCGAATAGGGGTCCACGAACCTAACTCCTCGCCTAGATCTCCGCAGGGGAGGTGGGGAACAGCAGGTGCGGAGAACGACAATACATGGCGGCGGCCTCGAGAGGATTATGGGGACAACGCGGATACCCCACCTGTTCAAAATCAGAGGGATGCGGGCCCAAGACAAACTTATATTTCGGGGGGCCCGAGGCAGACCACGAGTTTTTCCTCCGGGCCTACTTGCGCTTTTTGCAAGAAACCTGGACACTTGATGTCCAGTTGTTACCGCATGAAAAGGGAAGACCCAGAGCGGAGTCCGACTATTACGACTCCAAATGCAATGGCCATTGTGAGAAATCGCCATCAAAAGGGTTACCAACCATTTATTTCAGAGGGGTTTGTGTCAATGGATGGAGCCTCGACTAACCGGAGACCGGTTAGGATATTGAGGGACACAGGAGCACATCAATCTTTAATGCTTGAAGGCATTTTGCCATGGTCCGAGGAGACGGCAACGGGGGATAGTGTTCGTTTACAGGGGATCGGGGGCGGTGTTAGTGCTCCACTTCATGTCATCCATTTGGAGTCCGATTTGGTGTCAGGACCGGTCACCGTCGGTTTACAAGCCACACTTCCTGTAGAGGGTGTATCTGTGGTTATCGGGAATGATTTGGCCAGGGGTCAAGTTTATGGTAACCTGAGGGTTGGTAAAGAGCCCAGCAGGGAAAATAACACCACACCAGCTCGGGATGGCGACAAAAGTACCAAGTTATTTGTAGGGGGACTGAACTTCAAAACAGAGGAAGAAGTTCTGACCTCTGTCTTCAACAGATATGGGCCGCTGGTGGAAGTGCGGTTGGTAAGAGACAGGGAAACGCAACAGTCAAGAGGGTTCGGCTTTGTCACGTTTGCAAGCACAAAAGACGCCAGAGAGGCAGAGAAGAATTGGAATGGCAAGGATTTGGAGGGTCGGACCATAACAGTAGGGAAGGCATTTCGTAGGCGTCGAGAGGTCTACAGGAGAGTACAACTGGGCGGTAGTTTTGGTGGTGGCCGCAATCAATATTATTATGGAGGCTCCCTGAGTTACGGCAGCTCCCGAAGGAAGGATTGTCAAAGTAGTGGCCGAGAAGGAGACCGCTATTCATGGGACTACAGTGACAAGCGGTCCCACCATAATTATTAGGGAAGTTCTGAAAAGCTGAAGCACTGAATGCGGCGGAGCCGCCGAGCCAAGATTCCTACACGGATTAACCATGAACGCCACGTTCCTAAAGGCGTCCATGTAGTGAACTTTCATGCACGGACTAACCGTGAACTCCACGTTCCTCAAGGCGCCCATGTAGAGAACTTTCCTGCACGGACTAACCGTGAACTCCACGTTCCTAAAGGCATCCATGTAGTGAATACTCGGCTTGGCCTCCCGGAAAAAGTGCTATCGAGTTGCTTAACTTTGGATCTTTGATCAACCCCTTAACCTTCATTCACAAGAAACTGACAGTCAAAGTCAGAGGGTCATGAGATGGAGTTTGTCTTGGCAGGAGTCCAACGGGAAATTGAACATGTAAAGGGCAGGGACAATGTCGTTGCTGGTGCTTTGTCCAGAGTGAATTACCTTTGAAAATCTCTGGGGGTTGTGTGAAATTTTGTTGCTTTATTTTTAAGTGATAACTGTGCCCGGGGGGAACTGATAATGTGGGGGGGGTTGAGTTATCTGGTTTGTTTATCCAAGTTGGCCGGCAAAGAAAGTTTTCGCTGGGCTCAAACTTTCTTTCTTGAAGGGGGGGAGTGTTACATATTTATGGGAATGTATGTGAATTACTATTCAGGTCTTTGCTTATCAATGTGTAGTCGATTAAGGGTTGTTGTGGTTGGAGGATCAGGAGCCCTTCTGGAAAAAGAGACCGGAAACGGAAGAAGAAAAGACACGAGGTCGAGAGAAGCGACGAGAATTCTTCTTCCTCGCCCCGCTCCGAAGAGAGGTGGGATCGATATTGAGCCGTGTGGAAAAGCGGCGTTCCCGAGCCCGTCTGGCGAGAGGAGTTACCGGGACGGATACCTGCCCGGTGGACACGTCAAGCGGCCGTGTGGCCGTGCACCGACCCAGCGTCTGGCACCGTTCGCGGCACCGTCTACAAAGACGCGTACGGGTCGCACGTTGGGGCCTAACACGCGTTGCAAGCGGCGTGTGGCTTTTGCTTGCTGTACAGTACCCGCTTCGCGTGGCCAAGAGGGGGCTGCAACCTTGGTTCCCGGTACGATACATGCCCGGTGGGAAAACGTCCACCCGGGGTTCGTTCAACCACCCGAGTGCGGCGAAGCCGACCATCATCTTGGTCAGGAGGGGCCCAGAGACATTGTGAGGGACAGAGACCAAAGGGGGTCGTGAGTACAAAAGGGGACACACGTATGTAAGATGGCCATCTTAATCATCTAGGGGATTGATTGTTGAGTGTGAATTGTGGATGGTGTATTGATTGTATTGATTGTATCATTGAAATTGTATGGTATCATTACCATTGAAATATATCATTTAAAATCAGTTTTCTCTTGGGTGGAATTCCTAGGGATTGCGTTGCGAAAGCGCATATATAATACCACTGTCTGGCGAAGTTCCTCTCACGGTCCGGGGGTCACCGAGACCAGGTAGTCACCGAGGGGACCACGTAACACATGACTGACTGTGTGTGACCAGAGAGTTTAAAAGCCAGGTGTTCAAATGATGGAGCAGATGAGATGGAGATGAGGCTGGTCTTGATGTCTTGTCGGTGAATTACGGCAATTCCACCACCTCGGCCCTCCGAGCGTGGTTTATTGATGTAAGAATGGCCATTGGGTGGAGTGAGGTTGAGTGAGAAGTTGTCCAGAGGTTGTTGCCAGGTTTCAGTGAGACAGAGAAAGTCCAGTTTATTATCCAGAATGTAGTCGTTCAGGATGAGGCTTTTGTTGTTGAGGGACCAGGTATTGAACAGGGTGAGCTTGATGTTGTTTTGTACGGTGGGGATGAACTCAGGTGATTTAGCCAGGGTTTGCAGACAGGATGTGCGATAGTGTGTGTTGCTGTGACCAGGTGTGCTGGGACGATGAGTGGGAGTGCGCTGAGCCGACCAGAGTACGGGAATGGAGTGACCTGTTTGTAAGTAAACAAACTTACGACCGGAGCCTCTATGAATGTATCTGGGTCGTCGCAGGAGTCCGTGGTATTTGATTGCAGAGATGCATGATGGGGTGGAGTGAGTATTGAGCAGAAGAAGCCTTGCCGCGGAGTACCTCAGAGCCATGCTAGGCAGGAGCGAAGGGACGAGTACACAGACACATACACACACACATATTCACACACACACAAACACAGACATAAATACACACACACACACACACACACACACACACACACACACACACACATGGGTGTTTCAATAATGTTGCATCCCATTTGGGGCAAGGTTAACTGGATAAAATGAAACGATCTCGAGTGCTGCTCATTTTTCGATCAATTTTTTGTTCACGAGTTGTCAAGCAGAGTGACCACTATATTCGTCATGGGTGTGTGTCTGTCTGTCTGTGTGTCTGTCCGCAGCATAACTACCCGATGATATCATCTGATCTTGATGAAACTTGGGTGGGAGGTCGATATCATGATCTAGTTGTGTCCTGCCTAGAGTGGGCGTATTGCGCCCATTGTGGGCGGAGCCACGCCCGCATAAGATGTCTTTTTAGGGGGTAATCGAGTTCAGGCTACATCTTCTCCAAGGGGTTTGGTGGAATCTGACAGGGGTTTCGATATTTAGTTAGGCCAATGTCATGTGTCTAGCCCCACAGAGCTCGATTTTTCATTTTTGCCCCAAGGTCAAGGTCATAAGGTCACGAAATTTAGATCACTCGGTTTGGTGTCACTCGGTTTGATCACTTTGTGTCACTCTCAATGGTGTTCACTCCGACAGGATTAGTGTCGACAGCCGGGTAGCTTCCCAGTTTAGGGATGTGTTCTCTGTCCCTTCCCCAGGGATGTGTTCCCTTCCCCAGGGATGTGTTCTCTGTCCCCAGGTCTTTGTGTCATATGGCCATGACTTGCCGACTGAGACACCAAACTCTGTTCAGATTTACGCTGATGACACAAATATCTATGGGGACGTCACAACCCTAGCACACTCAAGATCGTCATGGGAGGACCTTGACGCAGCTGAAAGATGGGTCGATACTTGGCAAGTTTCATTCAATCCAGCCAAATGTAAGGTTATGCACACTGGCAAAGGAAAACCGGAATGTAACGTACTATCTCAAGGGAGAAGAACTAGAAGTTACACAGGAAGAGAAGGACCTTAGTTTTGTTAGAGCCAATGAGCTAACCTTCCATAGACATGTAGCTGTGTCTGTCAACAAGGCCAATCAGATATTGGGTCTTATCAAGAGGATATTTTCCAGCTTCACCAAGGAAGCTTTCACACTTTTCCAATTCTATGGTCTGTCCTCTCCTACAATATGGAAATGTAATTTGGCATCCAATATTTAAAGCAGACGCTGGTAAGATAGAGAGGGTGCAACAGAGAGCGACAAAGCTCGTACCAAAACTTCTAGTATCGCCACGGATCCCGAGAACTTCTTTGTTCCAGCCAAATATCATGTAACTAGAGGCCATACTCTGAAGTTTTAAGGTGAGGAGTTGTCCGGCTCTACGAAAGAACTGTTTCAGCCAAAGAGTAACCGAGAAATGGAAAAGCCTTTCTCAGTTAGTGGTAACTGTGCCATCACATAAAATATTTAAGAGCATGATGGCCAAACATTGGTCCTCCTCTCATCAAATTTTACCCTGACTACCCAAGAAACATGCACATCCCCTCACAATAAATCATACTAAAATACGCCATTTGGCATCTGTCTGTCTGTCTGATGAATTTTTGACCCCAATACATTCCGTCGTTACTTATCCAATCTCAACCAAACTTGACAGGATGATGAAGGGTTACATAATGAAGGTTGTAGCGCATTCATTTGCCCCCCTCCCCAAGGGGGTTTTCTTCCCCGAGTAGGTTTTCACCGCCATTGCCATCAATGAGTTGCATATTGAGGTGTATATCCATATTAAGTTAGCTTTACCGTGGCGTTTTCCCAAAGAAGAAGATTTATCGTGGCGTTTTTCCAAAGAAAGACGCTTTCAATAACAAAATTAACAGTCATTACAAAACTATATTAATAGCCGGCGAAGCCGGTGTTGTCAATAAACGCGTACGTATTATGTCGAAAACCATATTATGCCTTGGCTTGAGAATTCCGAAGCTCAATGGAGGCTGCCATCTTGCGGATGCGGAAGTATGCATAACAAATTGAAAAACGTTCAATAGGAGTTTCTTTCACATGTCTTTGTTTGATTCACAATCTTATGCAACTCCAATTTATTATTAAAATACTTTAAGACCAACCTCGGCCCGCACGGGCCTGGTTATCTTCAACGAAAAGCGTCACCAAACACCGGAACCAATGAGATTCGAGCATTTGAAAAAATATTTCTAAAACCAAATCACGCAATGGAGGCCGCCATCGACCGGATGCGGAAGTTTGCATAAAACAATTGCAAAAAAGTTCAATAGGAGTTTGTTTCACCCGTCTTTCTTTGATTCACAATCTAATGCACCTCTAATTTGAAATGTAAATACGTTAAGACCAACCTCGTTATCTTCAATGAAAATCGTCACCAAACACCGGAACCAATGAGATTCGAGCATTTGAAAAATATTTTTTTAAAGCTTATTACGCGTTTCGGACGCTGAAAACGGCGTCAAATATTCTAAAATTGACGAAGAATTGTTTTTTAGAAATCTCGCGGCCGTCGGGGATAGTTTTTCACAGCCAGAAATACGGTATAAGCGGTTTACATAAAGAAAGAAAGCTCGGTTTGATTAACGACAGTCACACATTGCCGTTGCAACGGCGCTATCGTCTGATCTGTCGGCACTGATCTTACTGCAAGCTAACTTCTTCTGGTGGAGGAAGCTACCGTGCCCGGAGAGAACCAGTCCTGACAGCGACTGAAGTTAGAAGACGACACACATACTGTGAAAACATATGTTAAGCCCAGTTAAAATTTCTTAAAATAGGCCTTAAGCTAGCACATCGTACAGTTACTTCCTTAAGCTTCTTGTGACATTTATTGTATGTAGGTATTGGGGAGGACTGTCTGCTCTTCTCTTTTACCAAGTCTTACCAGGTACGGTACCTACACCGACCTACTGTCAACTACCTAACCTACTGATGCCATCGTGATGGGTAAAATAGTGGCAAGGGGCTTTGGCTTCGCCGGCTCATTGCGGCTTTGCAGTCGGGTACTAGTAGCCGGCGAAGCCGGTGTTGTCAATGAAAGCGTACGTATTATGTTGAAAAAACAGATTATGCTGGATCCCTTGGCTTGAGAATTTCGAAGCTTTGACGCACCAAATCGCTCAATGGAGGCCACCATCTTGCGGATGTGGAAGTATGCATAACGAATTTGAAAAAGTTCCATAGGAGTTTGTTTCACCCGTCTTTGTTTGATTTACAATCTTATGCACCTCTAATTTGTAATTAAAATACTTTAAGACCAACCTCGGCCCGCACGGGCCTGGTTATCTTAAACGAAAATCGTCACCAAACACCGGAACCAATGAGATTCGAGCATTTGAAAAAATATTTCAAAAACCAAATCACTCAATGGAGGCCGCCATCTTCCGGATGCGGAAGTATTCATAACAAAATTGCGAAAAAGTTCAATAGGAGTTTGTTTCACCCGTCTTTGTTTGATTCACAATCTTAAGCACCTCTAATTTGTAATTAAAATACTTTAAGACCAACCTCGTTATCTTCAACGAAAATCGTCACCAATCTCCGGAACCAATGAGATTCGAGCATTTGAAAAAATATTTCAAAAAGCTTATTACGCGTTTCGGAGGGTGAAAACGGCGTTAAATATTCTAAAATTGACGAAGAATTTTTTTTTTTCAAATCTCGCAGCCGTAGGGGATAGTTTTTCACGGCCGGAAATATCCGAAGTTGAGACCGAATTCACCGAATTAATCAAGAAGTACATTTTATCAATTTTAATCTCATCCAGAATGCAAATGGTGGCATTTTAGGTCTGAATTTGCGAAATTTTGTGAGCTGACCAATAGGCGATCAGCTCAGGTCAGCCAATCAGCGCCATCGACACGGTTTGATTAACGACATTCACACATTGCCGTTGAAACGGCGCTATCGTCTGATCTGTCGGCACTGATCTTACTGCAAGCTAACTTCTTCTGGTGGAGGAAGCCGCAGTGCCCAGAGAGAACCAGCCCTGACAGCGACTGAAGTTAGAAGACTACACACATACTGTGAAAACATATATTAAGCCCAGTTAAAATTTCTTAAAATAGGCCTTAAGCTAGCACATCGTATAGGTACTTCCTTAAGCTTCTTGTGACATTTATTGTATGTAGGTATTGGGGAGGACTGTCTGCTCCTCTCTTTTACCAAGTCTTACCAGGTACGGTACCTACTACACCTACCTACTACCAACTACCTAACCTACTGATGCCATAGTGATGGGTAAAATAGTGGAAAGAGGCTTTGGCTTCGCTGGCTCATTGCGGCTTTGCAGTCGGGTACGAGTACTAATAATATCCCACTTCCCCAAGGCGTTTTTCCTGCAGTGATAACGTGTATAAATAGCTTATATTTATAATGGCGTTTCTGTGGGAGCAACGGCTTCTACAGGAAGTAAAAATATTATAAACCACAAACACGTATGCTTAGCTTTTTAAACAGTCGCTAATGCTCTTTATAACACTAAATGAAGAAATTTGGAGGAATCCCGACATCCGTGAAGTAAGGTTTACTTACAGAACTGAGCGAAGATCTACTGTACTCTATATAATCCACAAATGTTGGGTTAATAACATGGCTCTTTCTGCCGCTACTGTGGCATTTTTCGTCGCGAACTTTTGAAACTCGCACCTGCTGTTTGATACAAAACTGAAACGGAGAAGCTCGGGTTGTGCTCATTTACCAAGCAGCTAGCTAGCGCTTCCCAAGCCAGCCGTTCCTTCACGGTTTTGAATGGAGTGCTTGCTCGAATGCTTAAACCACTTGGCGATCTCTCCACAAGAAACTTGGTAAATGAACAAACACCCAATGTTCTTGAGATCCGACCATAGATCGACTGTAATATATATACCCCAAAGAGGAATGACCTTTTTCCGCTCCCATAGTGAGCGGGTGGACTAGTTATGTTAAATGAATGTTCAAGTAGTTGTGACATATAGCAACCCTATCGATGGCATGACCGGAAGTTTCAACAGGACTACCTTTTACTTCCGTATTATGTTGATGATAATGATGATGATGATGATGATGATAATGATGATGATGATGATGAAGGTTGAGAACTATGTTTGGATAAAAAAAATATAAAGAAATCAATTAAAATCAGACAATTGGCCTTCAGGCATTGATGGGTCTTGTGCTTATCTTGAGTTTTTTTTTTCCCCAGAGGAGTCGAGTAATATGTTTTGTTGAGGTTGTATGTAGTGATTTGTTGTCAACAACAATAGTTAATGATCATAGTATTTACACGTGCGCCTCGTATTGAAAAGATTGCTTTACACAGGTTTATGACAATACTTCTGTGTTGAAACCTCATTGAGTATGTTGCTTATACCCTGTCTGCGTTTTTCTCGGAAGGATCGAGTAATGGATTATGTATGAATGAATGAATGATCGTTTTAGGGCCATTTTCCCTGCTAGAGCAGGGGTTAGCCTTGCGGGCCCCTTGACAATCATGGTTCCCTGTTTGAGGCAATGTTTTTTATGGCCGGATGCCCTTCCTGACGTCAACCCTTGGTCACCTCTTACGATGCGCAGGGATACGGTGTACCTATTCTAAGCCGGGGTACACACCGTGATCATTCATCCCAGCAAGCTGGCACTCAATTTGCCGACCTCGGAAGGTATGACAGGCTGAGTCAACCCCCCTGGCGTTAATTCAGCGATCGATCGGGATTCGAACTCAGGATCCTAGGATCCCAAGCCGGCACCCTAACCGTTAAGCCAACCAGGCTGTATGTATGGTTTATGTATTATGGATTATGTATGTTGCGGTTATATGTGTGTAAGCTAATAACAGAAACTGTATATCTCTCTTGTAAAAGTTTATGCTGTAATTGAAAACGATGGAAGTACAAGTTGGTCGAGCCGACATTTCGGCGAAAATCCACTCGCCTTGTTCACGGCAGATGTTGAAGTGAAGTAGAAGCTTCAAATCATCATGTGATTAACCGTTGGTAGGGTGAATTGGTCTGTTGATCAATCCGGGAATGCAATGACGGTTTCAGACGACGTGGGAGAGATGTTATAATCTTGTCCCACTTCTGTGACCGATTACACCACAAACCGCCCCTTTTGTTGAGAGTTGGTGATTCAACTCTTTCCCAAATGGATTCCTTTACACCACGAGAAAACCACTTTTCTCTCTGCCCAAGATGACCACGTGACTGTTCTCAAAGCTGTGAGCCTGCAGGTTCAAGTGTGTATGTACAGTAGAATTGAAGGCCTCTTCATAAGCTGGACGATTATGTCGATTCACACGGGCCTTAATAATTTTTCCGAGTTTCTCCGATGTAGGTCTCGGTCTCCACATCTGTTGCCATACACCAGGTCGCTGAGTTCCATCCCGGAAAGAGTTGAATCACCCTGGGGCTTCGCATAGGCCTAGGACTTGTGTCGGCAGACAAACTCTTAGCTCTTTCATGAGCCTCGATCTTGTATGAAAAAACAAACAAACAAAAAAAAAACTTGATTGGTGGTTTCTGATGATTAGTGACGTCTTGCCTCCCAACCCATCAACAGCGCCTGATTGGCGGAGCCTCACCATAGTGGTTTCCTTTCTCGAGAAGGGAGAGAGGGCTGGGAGCCCAGATACACCTGTCAGATAGGATGGATGGCCTCCATTTGGGTGAACTTATGCGCAGCTCCAGTGTGTTTCCGCTGACTCGAGGCACACAGGTGGCTTCACCTTAGTTTCTCCACTAAAACAAGGAGTATGTGGAGAACTGTATGTGAGTTGTGTTCTGTTTGGTGTGTAGTGAGACGTAGAGGATAGAGAAGGTACAGAGAGGGTGAAAGAAACACAAACTGATGCTAATTCACACTCACCACGCACATTATCCCCATATACACGATATATTTTAAATTCTAAACAGAATATTCCGATATAACTGACTTTAATCCTAAGTGTATGTACCTTTAATCTCTCGGAAGGTGTACAAAGTCCTCACCTGGCTCACAACCTTATAGCTTGGAATGTTAGTGTGAGAAATTTCTGAGGTTACTCCCAACTGTCTGAGGTTACTCTAACCTTTCTGAGGTTACTCCCAAATTTCTGAGGTTACTCCCAACTTTTGGCTGTCGCCGCATTAGCGATGATGTCCATGGGTTTGAGTCCCAGGTTGTTGAGTCCCAACTTTTCCACACCTGCCCCATGCAGGAATTTATTCCTGTTTATTAAATTTATATATGACGAAAACTTCCGAATTTATAACTTGCTATTTTATGTTTAAATAGAAAACCTTGCAGTGTGGTCCAGCAAGGTAAAATATCGTTACAGTATGTCCCAAAAAAAGTATCAGGTGCACAATGTGTTCCAGAAAAAAATAACCACAATGTGTAAATTTAACATTTTCTGCATTTTATATCACAATAACTTTACAGGAGGGTCGAGCAAGGCCAAATATGCCGACAGTATATCTCAATTCTTTTATAAAGTGTACATTGTAACCCAGAAGAAAGTATCACTTTGTGGAGATATCAGCACTCTAAATTGCCCACCACAGGTGGGTCGATGTGAGCGACAAACATGCCCGGTAATTTAACCGATCATAACACCTAAAAACAATCTTCACTTTGTGCCAATTGAAGGCTCAACTGTGCATAATAATGTGCAACATCAAGCAATAAAACACGTTTTCTCATCCAGGTATTAAACTGCCACTTGTGTACTACAGGTGGCACTTTAATGCAATACATCCTGCAACAATAACAATGTGTAATTGTGTTTTCGGTTAATGTGTTAGCTTAATGGTCACGTGTCTCAAGAAGCTGCACCATGCAAAATAATGGAAATCAATGTATTTTTGCTGAAATTAATTTGTTAATAAGGATGAGTTTAGAATGAACAAGTGAATCCTCTTGGATTGCGCTGAGGTTCGGGCATGGAATTTCGAGCCTCGATCATGGTTCGAGCCTCGATCTTGTATACAAAAATAATAATAATAATAATAAGAACCTTGGGCCGAATCTCACGCTTCACCAGTGCGCGTGCGCGAATTTACGTCACGTCGGCAGCGAGAAGGGGTACCCCAACACGAACCAATCAGGAACTGCCACGTCACACTTATATGATCTCAGAATTCCTGTGACAGGAATTCGCGTTACACTGGCTGGAAGTCATTCGCTAGAGGCGCTTCCTCAGCGCTAATAATATTTGGTTATTTAGCACATCCACCAATGATGAGCTTAGAATGAACAATATTTGGATATTTAGCACATCCACCAATGATGAGTTTAGAATGAATAATATTTGGTTATTTAGCACATCCACCAATGATGAGTTTAGAATGAATAATATTTGGATATTTAGCACATCCACCAATGATGAGTTTAGAATGAATAATATTTGGATATTTAGCACATCCACCAATGATGAGTTTAGAATGAATAATATTTGGATATTTAGCACATCCACCAATGATGAGTTTAGAATGAACAATATTTGGATATTAAGCACATCCACCAATGATGAGTTTAGAATGAATAATATTTGGATATTTAGCACATCCACCAAATGATGAGATTAGAATGAATAATATTTGGTTATTTAGCACATCCACCAATGATGAGTTTAGAACGAATAATATTTGGATATTTAGCACATCCACCAATGATGAGTTTAGAATGAATAATATTTGGATATTTAGCACATCCACCAATGATGTTTAGAATGAATAATATTTGGATATTTAGCACATCCACCAATTATGAGTTTAGAATGAATAATATTTCGATATTTAGCACATCCACCAATTATGAGTTTAGAATGAATAATATTTGGATATTTAGCACATCCACCAATGATGAGTTTAGAATGAATAATATTTGGATATTTAGCACATCCACCAATGACGAGATTAGAATGAATAATATTTGGTTATTTAGCACATCCAGCAATGATGAGTTTAGAATGAATAATATTTGGTTATTTAGCACATCCACCAATGATGAGATTAGAATGAATAATATTTGGTGATTTAGCACATCCACCAATGATGAGTTTAGAATGAATAATATTTGGTAATTTAGCACATCCACCAATGATGAGTTTAGAATGAATAATATTTGGTAATTTAGCACATCCACCAATGATGAGTTTAGAATGAATAATATTTGGATATTTAGCACATCCACCAATGATGAGTTTAGAATGAATAATATTTGGTAATTTAGCACATCCACCAATGATGAGTTTAGAATGAATAATATTTGGATATTTAGCACATCCACCAATGATGAGTTTAGAATGAATAATATTTGGTTATTTAGCACATCCACCAATGATGAGTTTAGAATGAATAATATTTCGTTATTTAGCACATCCACCAATGATGAGATTAGAATGAATAATATTTGGTTATTTAGCACATCCACCAATGATGAGTTTAGAATGAATAATATTTGGATATTTAGCACATCCACGAATGATGAGTTTAGAATGAATAATATTTGGTTATTTAGCACATCCACCAATGATGAGATTAGAGTGAATAATATTTGGTTATTTAGCACATCCACCAATGATGAGTTTAGAATGAATAATATTTGGATATTTAGCACATCCACCAATGATGAGTTTAGAATGAATAATATTTGGTTATTTAGCACATCCACCAATGATGAGTTTAGAACGAATAATATTTGGATATTTATCACATCCACCAATGATGAGTTTAGAATGAATAATATTTGGATATTTAGCACATCCACCAATGATGAGATTAGAATGAATAATATTTGGATATTTAGCACATCCACCAATGATGAGATTACAATGAATAATATTTGGATATTTAGCACATCCACCAATGATGAGTTTAGAATGAATAATATTTGGATATTTAGCACATCCACCAATGATGAGATTAGAATGAATAATATTTGGATATTTAGCACATCCACCAATGATGAGATTAGAATGAATAATATTTGGTAATTTAGCACATCCACCAATGATGAGTTTAGAATGAATAATATTTGGATATTTAGCACATCCACCAATGATGAGTTTAGAATGAATAATATTTGGTTATTTAGCACATCCACCAATGATGAGTTTAGAATGAATAATATTTGGATATTTAGCACATCCACCAATGATGAGTTTAGAATGAATAATATTTGGATATTTAGCACATCCACCAATGATGAGTTTAGAATCAATAATATTTGGATATTTAGCACATCCACCAATGATGAGATTAGAATGAATAATATTTGGATATTTAGCACATCCACCAATGATGAGATTAGAATGAATAATATTTGGATATTTAGCACATCCACCAATGATGAGATTAGAATGAATAATATTTGGTTATTTATCACATCCACCAATGATGAGTTTAGAATGAATAATATTTGGATATTTAGCACATCCACCAATGATGAGTTTAGAATGAATAATATTTGGATATTTAGCACATCCACCAATGATGAGTTTAGAATGAATAATATTTGGATATTTAGCACATCCACCAATGATGAGATTAGAATGAATAATATTTGGTTATTTATCACATCCACCAATGATGAGTTTAGAATGAATAATATTTGGATATTTAGCACATCCACCAATGATGAGTTTAGAATGAATAATATTTGGATATTTAGCACATCCACCAATGATGAGTTTAGAATGAATAATATTTGGATATTTAGCACATCCACCAATGATGAGATTAGAATGAATAATATTTGGTGATTTAGCACATCCACCAATGATGAGTTGAGAATGAATAATATTTGGTAATTTAGCACATCCACCAATGATGAGTTTAGAATGAATAATATTTGGATATTTAGCACATCCACCAATGATGAGTTTAGAATGAATAATATTTGATAATTTAGCACATCCACCAATGATGAGTTTAGAATGAATAATATTTGGATATTTAGCACATCCACCAATGATGGGTTTAGAATGAATAATATTTGGTTATTTAGCACATCCACCAATGGTGAGATTAGAATGAATAATATTTGGTTATTTAGCACATCCACCAATGATGAGTTTAGAATGAATAATATTTGGTTATTTAGCACATCCACCAATGATGAGATTAGAATGAATAATATTTGGTTATTTAGCACATCCACCAATGATGAGTTTAGAATGAATAATATTTGGTTATTTAGCACATCCACCAATGATGAGATTAGAATGAATAATATTTGGTTATTTAGCACGTCCACCAATGATGAGTTTAGAATGAATAATATTTAGTTATTTAGCACATCCACCAATGATGAGTTTAGAATGAATAATATTTGGTTATTTAGCACATCCACCAATGATGAGATTAGAAGGAATAATATTTGGATATATAGCACATCCACCAATGATGAGTTTAGAATGAATAATATTTAGTTATTTAGCACATCCACCAATGATGAGATTAGAATGAATAATATTTGGATATTTAGCACATCCACCAATGATGAGATTAGAATGAATAATATTTGGATATTTAGCACATCCACCAATGATGAGTTTAGAATGAATAATATTTGGATATTTAGCACATCCACCAATGATGAGATTAGAATGAATAATATTTGGATATTTAGCACATCCACCAATGATGAGATTCGAATGAATAATATTTGGTTATTTAACACATCCACCAATGATGAGATTAGAATGAATAATATTTGGTTATTTAGCACATCCACCAATGATGAGATTAGAATGAATAATATTTGGATATTTAGCACATCCGCCAATGATGAGTTTAGAATGAATAATATTTGGATATTTAGCATGTCCATCAATGATGAGTTTAGAATGAATAATATTTGGATATTTAGCACATCCACCAATGATGAGTTTAGAATGAATAATATTTGGTTATTTAGCACATCCACCAATGATGAGATTAGAATGAATAATATTTGGATATTTAGCACATCCACCAATGATGAGTTTAGAATGAATAATATTTGGTTATTTAGCACATCCACCAATGATGAGATTAGAATGAATAATATTTGGATATTTAGCACATCCACCAATGATGAGTTTAGAATGAATAATATTTGGTTATTTAGCACATCCACCAATGATGAGATTAGAATGAATAATATTTGGATATTTAGCACATCCACCAATGATGAGTTTAGAATGAATAATATTTGGTTATTTAGCACATCCACCAATGATGAGTTTAGAATGAATAATATTTGGATATTTAGCACATCCACCAATGATGAGTTTAGAATGAATAATATTTGATAATTTAGCACATCCACCAATGATGAGTTTAGAATGAATAATATTTGGATATTTAGCACATCCACCAATGATGAGTTTAGAATGAATAATATTTGGTTATTTAGCACATCCACCAATGATGAGTTTAGAATGAATAATATTTGGATATTTAGCACATCCGCCAATGATGAGTTTAGAATGAATAATATTTGGTTATTTAGCACATCCACCAATGATGAGTTTAGAATGAATAATATTTGGTTATTTAGCACATCCACCAATGATGAGTTTAGAATGAATAATATTTGGTTATTTAGCACATCCACCAATGATGAGTTTAGAATGAATAATATTTGGATATTTAGCACGTCCACCAATGATGAGTTTAGAATGAATAATATTTGGATATTTAGCACATCCACCAATGATGAGTTTAGAATGAATAATATTTGGTTATTTAGCACATCCACCAATGATGAGTTTAGAATGAATAATATTTGGTTATTTCGCACATCCACCAATGATGAGTTTAGAATGAATAATATTTGGTTATGTAGCACATCCACCAATGATGAGTTTAGAATGAATAATATTTGGTTATTTAGCATATCCACCAATGATGAGATTAGAATGAATAATATTTGGTTATTTAGCACATCCACCAATGATGAGTTTAGAATGAATAATATTTGGTTATTTAGCACATCCACCAATGATGATTAGAATGAATAATATTTGGTAATTTAGCACATCCACCAATGATGAGATTAGAATGAATAATATTTGGATATTTAGCACATCCACCAATGATGAGTTTAGAATGAATAATATTTGGATATTTAGCACATCCACCAATGATGAGTTTAGAATGAATAATATTTGGTAATTTAGCGCATCCACCAATGATGAGATTAGAATGAATAATATTTGGTTATTTAGCACATCCACCAATGATGAGTTTAGAATGAATAATATTTGGTTATTTAGCACATCCACCAAAGATGAGTTTAGAATGAATAATATTTGGTTATTTAGCACATCCACCAATGATGAGTTTAGAATGAATAATATTTGGTAATTTAGCACATCCACCAATGATGAGATTAGAATGAATAATATTTTGTAATTTAGCACATCCACCAATGATGAGTTTAGAATGAATAATATTTGGATATTTAGCACATCCACCAATGATGAGATTAGAATGAATAATATTTGGATATTTAGCACATCCGCCAACGATGAGTTTAGAATGAATAATATTTGGTTATTTAGCACATCCACCAATGATGAGATTAGAATGAATAATATTTGGATATTTAGCACATCCACCAATGATGAGTTTAGAATGAATAATATTTGGTTATTTAGCACATCCACCAATGATGAGATTAGAATGAATAATATTTGGATATTTAGCACATCCACCAATGATGAGTTTAGAATGAATAATATTTGGTTATTTAGCACATCCACCAATGATGAGATTAGAATGAATAATATTTGGATATTTAGCACATCTGCCAATGATGAGTTTAGAATGAATAATATTTGGTTATTTACCACATCCACCAATGATGAGTTTAGAATGAATAATATTTGGATATTTAGCACATCCGCCAATGATGAGTTTAGAATGAATAATATTTGGTTATTTAGCACATCCACCAATGATGAGTTTAGAATGAATAATATTTGGATATTTAGCACGTCCACCAATGATGAGATTAGAATGAATAATATTTGGATATTTAGCACATCCACCAATGATGAGATTAGAATGAATAATATTTGGATATTTAGCACATCCACCAATGATGAGTTTAGAATGAATAATATTTGGATATTTAGCACATCCACCAATGACTAACTTTGGGTTAAATAAATTGATTTAACACCTTTAGCAATACTCTAACATTCTTTCTGATTATTTTATTTAGCTGCAACAAGCTGTCCCTCTCTATTTCAATATAACTTTTAATACTGGACAAATGTGATTATGAAAATAAAATATTTCTTAACCAATTACGTGTTTAATATAAATATATATATATACAAGCTATGCTTGGCTCACTATGTGTCGTTACAGAGGAACGGGCTTGTTTTAGCTGAGGATAATGACTGACCCTGAGTTGCTGTGTTGTCCTGATTTACACTAATCATTATACAAACAATTACTTTACACAAATTTATTTGTATTGTTTGTGAAATTACATTTTTATAAGCAATTTAGGTTGAAAAAAAAAAATCAAAAAATAATCCCTCAGCACATACTTACGGGAAGGGTAGGTGAAGACTGGAAGTTTTGGCCGATTACACCTCACCACCACGTAATTCAAAACACCTCACCACCACGTAATTCAAAATACCTCACCACCACGTAATTCAAAACACCTCACTACCACATAATTCAAAACACCTCACCACCACATAATTAAAAACACCTCACCACCACGTAATTAAAAACACCTCACCACCACGTAATTAAAAACACCACACCACCATGTAATTAAAAACACCTCACCACCATGTAATTAAAAACACCTCTCCACCACGTAATTCAAAACACCTCACCACAACGTAATTAAAAACACCTCCCCACCACGAAATTCAAAACACCTCTTCACCATGTAATTTAAAACACCTCACCACCACATAATTAAAACACCTCACCACCACGTAATTAAAAACACCTCACCACCATGTAATTAAAACACCTCACCACCACGTAATTAAAACACCTCACCACCATGTAATTTAAAACACCTCACCACCACGTAATTAAAAACACCTCACCACCATGTAATTAAAACACCTCACCACCACATAATTAAAACACCTCACCACCATGTAATTAAAAACACCTCACCACCACGTAATTAAAAACACCTCTCCACCACGTAATTCAAAACACCTCACCACAACGTAATTCAAAACACCTCACCACAACGTAATTAAAAACACCTCTCCACCACGTAATTCAAAACCCCTCCCCACCACATAATTCAAAACACCTCCCCACCACTAAATTCAAAACACCTCTTCACCATGTAATTTAAAACACCTCTCCACCACGTAATTCAAAACACCTCACCACCACATAATTCAAAACACCTCACCACCACGTAATTCAAAACACCTCACCATCATGTAATTTTAAAAAACCTCACCACCACGTAATTCAAAACACCTCACCACCTCGTAATGCAAAACACCTCACCATCACATAATTCAAAACACGTCACCATCACGTAATTAAAAACACCTCACCACCACGTAATTCAAAACACCTCACCACCACATAATTCAAAACACCTCACCACCACGTAATTCAAAACACCTCACCATCACGTAATTAAAAACACCTCACCACCACATAATTCTGAACACCTAACCATCACGTAATTCAAAACACCTCCCCACCACGTAATTCAAAACTCCTCACCATCACATAATTAAAACCACCTCACCACCACATAATTCAAAACACCTAACCACCACATTATTAAAAACACCTCAACACCACCTAATTCAAAACTCCTCACCATCACATAATTAAAAACACCTCACCTCCACATAATTCAAAACACCTCAACATCACATAATTCAAAACACCTAACCACCACATTATTAAAAACACCTCACCACGACGTTATTAAAAACACCTCACCACCACGTAATTCAAAACACCTCACCACCATGTAATTCAAAACACCTCACCACCACACCATGTAACCCAACAATGTTAATAAAAGCACTTCACAACCACAGAAACAAAAGTTTGAGGGAGTAGTTCAGTGACAACAGACACTGCCCAGATATGTAGATATAAGTAGATAGATGACCGTACCTGAGTTGCTGTTTTACAATACAAACAATTATTTTGCACAAATGTATTTGTAATATACGTGATATTACATTTTATAAACAATTGAAGTTGAATTCTTAAGTTGAAAAAAAAAATCAACAAAAAAAAAATGTTGATTTCTTTTAAACGATTCAACGATTTCACAAAAGTCTGAGGGAGTAGTTCAGTTACAAGACAGACACTGCACAGATATATATATATATATATATATATATATATATATATATATATATATATATATATATATATTGTTGCAGTTTTGTGTTTTTACAAATAAAGGTTAATTTCCCCTCATAGTTTAGTCACACTACAACATGTAGCCTCGCGATAGTTCAGTTATTTCAAAGTAAATGTAAGAGTAGTCCTTTTCCTGTGTTAGTTTTGCGTTGAGTAGAATAATGAGAGTTCGGTTTCCTTCCAATGCTTTATGCCGCCTCGATGTTTTGAGTTTTGGCGCAAAATACCATGAGGCCGGCCTGACAAGTCGATCCAGGCCAAAGGAAGGCGGGGCAGGAGAAGTGGGAGTGACCGGTAAGCACGAGCCACCAATCAGGACTCGAGGGGAGTGGCTTAGCACTGCGGCAAAAGGTGTGGATTGGAACATTCGATACGGGCCAGGGCGGAACCATATAACCCTGTGCCCGAAGCCCCCACCCTCAGTTCTGAGGAGAGGTGCGCTGATCCAAGTTAAGAGTTATGAGGAGGACATGCGTTGAGTTATGACCTTGAGTTATCGGTTTGAAGCGCTGTACGAGATATGAGAAGGGAGAGGCGCTGGACAAGTTCTGAGAGTGCACGGTGTTTAATTGAGTTACAAGTTAAGTTCGCGGTTGAGCTTGAGTCAGATCCTCCGTTGAGTTACGAGAGTGAAAGCGCGCCGTTGATTAATCGCGCTGTGGAGGACCGCCGTGCCGGGCGAGAGACGCGCGCATATTTTCCCGCCTGCCTGCCTTTGTTCGAGATACGTGCTGCGAGGATCCCTCCCTCTGCCTGCCTGCCTTCGTCGGGGGATGTGCTGTGACCGCAAGAAGGCCACGCCGGGTGAGCTGTTCCTGGACGACCAAGCCGGCGCGTTCAGCGCATGAACTTTTCCTCCTTCATCCCCCTGAATGTGTGAGTGGGCCCATTGTCTGGGAATTTAAGCTAAGACTGTATAAGAGCTGCCCTGTGTCTCTGCTTCTGCTACAGATCATTGTAAATAATAATTATTAAACCTGTTATTTCTTTGGTTTGACCGTCTCGTCTTTTCCCTCATTGACTGAGCGTGGTATGAATAATATCACTCTAATCGGGCTCCAATACCAAGGTAATAGCACGGACCACATGGTGCGCCATCCACTCGGGTGCACTCAAATTACGCGTGGTTCATGCGAAACTTGATCCCCGCTTCCGCGGCGGCGTGGGTACTTAGGTATGTGCGAACATCATCCCAAAACCGTGTCCCGCGTCCGACCGGAAGTGGCGACTCGAGTCTCGCAGTTGCGACGACCCAAGAAAAACAAGGGGCTTAATCTCCCCTTGGTAAGGGAATGGGGTCGCGCAAAACTGTAACAATATATATATATATGTTAGTCGGGGCTAAAAATCTTGGCACTCTTGCACTTTTTTCAATTAACTCAAGTTTCTCCAAAAATAAGTTGAAATTAACAAAAGTATTTGGTCTCCACAATTCTTTATTTCACTGTTGATATTACAGAAACTTTGTTTTTGATTCAGAACTTAATATATCATTTTAAATCAGAAAATAAAACGAAATGGCATTGACAAAATTATTGACACCCTACACTTAATATTTGGTCGCACAGACTTTGGACAAAATAACTGCAGTCAAGCGCTTCCTGTAGCCATGAATGAGCTTCCTCCACCTCTCTCCTGGCAGTTTGTCCCACTCTTCTTGTGCAAACTGCTCCAGTTCTCCCAGATTTGAAGGGTGCCTTCTCCCAACTGCTGTTTTTAGATCTCCCCACAGGTGTTCAATGAGATTTAGATCTGGACTCATTGCTGGCCACTTCAGAACAGTCCAGAGTTTTGTCTTTAACCATTCCTGGTGCTTTTTGAAGTGTGTTTGGGGTCATCGTCCTGCTGCAAGACCCACGACCCTTGACGGAGACCCAGCTTTCTAACCCTAGGTTCAACATTGTGCTCCAAAATGCCTTGGTAATCTCCCGATTTCATGATGTCATGCACACATTCAAGGCACCCAGTGCCAGAGACAGCACAGCAACCCCAAAACATCACTGAACCTCCTCCATGTTTGACTGTAGGGAAGGTGTTCTTTTCTTTGAAGGCTTCAGTTTGTTTTCTGTAAAGATAGAGATGAGGTGCTTTACCAAAAAGCTCTAATTTGGTCTCATCTGTCCACGGGACATTCTCCCAGAAGAATAATGGCTTGTTCAGGTGTGTTTTGGCAAACTCCAGTCACATAATAACAGGAGTAATTAGAAAGCATCTGAAAATGCAAAGCCCATCCGTGTCCTTTGTGCAATGCAAAGCCCTTTGTATTCAGACTTCTTCTTCCGTATGCAAAACATGATGAAAAGAGCTAAAACAAAACATTGACGGTTTGAGGCGATCTTGACCCTTTGACCTCAAAATCAATATGTTTCAGGGACCGAATATGTTAGCGCTGCTCAAATTTCAAATCAATCAGATGAAAATTGGTGATTTGATGCAACCTTGAGCTTTTGATCTAGCAAAACACTACCATCTTCTAGCTTTTGATTGGTGACCCAATTCAGTGGCCCCATATGCAAATTCTTAAAATTTCAGGTCAATTCCATGAAATTGACGATTTTATGTGATGCTCTCCTTTGACCTTTTGACCGAATTATTAATTTGCCTTCTCCATGTTCTAATAATAAAGCTTTGTTGGAAATTTCATGACAATTGCTCAAATGGTAAAAAAAAAAGTTACTGCGTGCACAGACACACAGACAGACAGACACACGCAAACAGACAGACAGACACACGCAAACAGACAGACAGACACACACAGACAGACAGACGCACAGAAGTGATTGCAAAACGCCGTCTCCCAAGGACGGGCTAACAATAACGTATTACAGTAATACAACTATTATAATTCCTCCTTAGTCATCGAGTGCATCCGTATGACATCCACAGTTGTCACAGAGTCCGCAAAGGCCCCGCTGTGTCCTTCGTGAAGAGTAGTCGAGTTATCGCTGACATCATGAACAAAATTCCAAAATTCCTGCCCCAACTAATGCTGGTAAAGCAATGGCAAACCACCCTGCATAGTTATTGCCAATAAACTCCATCAGCAGCACCAACATTCTGTAACCCAGTGTGGTACATCAGAATCAGAATATATTGAAAAATAAAAAGCTGTACTATGGTATTATAGTACTCGTATAGTACACTATCTTAGTACTTGCTTGTACTATTTTATCAATAATTACGAGAATCTTTTGCATTATCTCAATGTAAATCTGTATTATATAGTAGTGCGCAATCTGTAGTTATTACAAGGCATCCCTTCTGTATTACAGGACATTCCTTCGGTAACTTTGGGTACATTAATTTGTCCGAAAGGGTGCGGGTCCTTCGCTTGTCTCGCCAATTTCACTATGGTACATGCTTTCATTTTCAGAGGCTTGATGGTTGAGTGGTTTTATAGCCTTGTTCCATTGCCCTCTTGTTGGATTTGATTGCCAAGACTCCTCAGTGGAACCTTCCACACACAGATGAGAGAGTGGTGAGTTGTCCGGGATTAATTAATGCCTCGAAGTGTTCATGACTCTGTCAAGTGTGTGGGCTCACCAGCCACCTCCTCTGTTTCCATCTTGGATTTGTCCTTTCTCTGTTTCCTTCTTGGATTTGTCCTTTCTCTGATTTTCATTTACTAGAAGCACGATTTCCATTGGCTTTCTTTGGGTCGACGGTTACTCACAATGAGGTTCCCCCAAAAATATAATAATGTCAAATAAACATGGGGGCAATACCCCTGGTGCTCACCTGGTCGAATAAACAGCAATCTGCACTGACTAAAGGTATTTTAAAGCATTTTCAATGGTTGCTAGAAGACAGAGCAGCATGTAGAATCATACTAACATAATCATAAGACTTTAAACAAACAAAGAAAAAAATACCTATTTTGGGGGGCAACCCCCACCCCTAACCCCATATACCTCCTAAGACCCCAATTTTTCTAATGCCATGAACAAACTTTGGTACATCACGGGTGGTAAAGGTTGTGGTCAACTTTCATCCAAATTGTGTGTGTAGTTTCTGAGAAGAAAGCAAATACCTATTTTGAGGGGCAACCCCCATTCACCCCCAATGGGGCAGTTTTTAAAATGCCGAGAACAAACTTTGGTACATCACAGGTGGTGAAGGTCGTGGTCAAGTTTCATCGAAATTGTGTGTGTAGTTTCTTAGAAGAAAGCAAATACCTATTTTGGGGGGCAACCTCCATACATCCCCAAAGGGGCACATTTTTTTAATGCCGTGAACAAACTTTGGTACATCACGGGTGGTGAAGGTTGTGGTCAGTTTTCATCGAAATAGTGTGTGTAGTTTCTGAGAAGAAAGCAAATTCCTATTTTGGGGGGTGGGGGGCGGGGGTGAAACGTGGATCCGCTTTGACCCCGGTAAACCGCCTTAGACCCTGATTTTTTTTTAATGTCCTGAACAAACTTTAGTAACAACACAACAAACATAATTTGTGCCAAATTTGGTCACAATCCCATCAGTGGTTTTGGAGAAGAAGTTTCAAGTGTTTACGGACTGACGGACAGACGGACAACGCGCCATCGCATATGCTCCCCTGAACTTCATTCCATGTGAGCTAAAATTATTGACATGATTTAATCCGTATGTCGTATCATAAGCAGATACGACAATTTTTTCAAGCCCGTCAGCACGCATGGTACCCGCCTCTCTAAAATAATAGTGTGGGCCTAAGGCAACAGGTATGTAGTCCTCTGCTGATTATACACTGCCCGGGTTTGTTACGTCAGATTTCCATTGGTGTTGTTTGGGTCGTGTGTTACTCACAATGAGCGACCCCAAAAATAGAATAATGTCAAATAAAAATTATCAGTAAGGTTTAATCAAGTCCATCAGCACGCACAACACATGCATCCCTAAAAAAATAGCGTCACCGAATTTCTGAATGGCCCAATATTCAGGTTAAGCAATCCGTGCCGGTGTGACCAATCAGCTCGTTTTGCTATAACCGTGGTGAGGGTGACATGGATGAAAAGTGTCGAGTTTATTTTTTAGAAGCGCATGAGATGCACATTTCCCAATCGGCACGTCGATCGTCTTCGTCCAATCGGCACGTCTTCTCGTCCGATCGTCTTCGTGTTTTCCCTATTGAGTACCTGTGGCGCGATTTCGGCAGGACCACTTATAATCGGGTTTAGTCCTTTGTTAACGGCCTGCGTAGCAGTTCGCTTCGCTCAGCGCAATCCATCTATTGCGCTGCGGCCCGGGCGGGAGTATTTCCTCGCGTACCGGAAGGCGCTGGTACTTAGGTCATAGGAAGAATTGGTCTACTACCCTATTCATCGCTGACCGGGCATGACGTCATACCCCCAGGACCGGTCGGACGGCCAGTTTAACAAAACAAGGGGATTAACCCCCCCTTGCTAACGGGAATGCCGTCCCCCGGATCCGTAACATTTTGTCGGATGTTGGGACCACAGCATGGTCATTCTTGTTAATTAAATAAATATAGCGGTGTACAAAATGAAACACCAGCTTACACATAAACATGTTTTTTATTTTTAAAAAAACAAAAAAACACAGGTAGCTGAGACGCATGGATGAGCTTGTACATATACCACATTTAAGACAAAGACTGTTGGAAACGTCAATGCCAACTCAACTTATCAACACTCAATAGATGTTAAACAGATCAATAGGGTTTGTATCTGGGGGCTGGGCCCCGGCATCATGAACCATTCTCAGGTGTAAACGCCAAACAGGCGAAGTGTCCCTAAAGATTCATTTGAACTCCTTCATAACAACCTTAAGTTACTCCCACTCTCACAGGTAAAAAGTGCTTGTCCATAGTTGATTCCAGTGACGACATTCCAACTAAACCCAGATTTTCAACTTTGAGGAGATCGAAGGATAATTATGGAAACACTGTCGATCATTGAAATGAAGTTGAGCTTCATGCTAAGCAGAGGTCACAGGTAAATCAGATATAGTACTCCATCCCGCAAAGCAAAACGTGACATCTTCAGAGCCCTCTCTCCATCTTTACAACTGCCTCTCTTCATTGATCACCTGCTCTCACCCAGGTGAAACACGACATACCTGTATACCATTTGGAATTTCCAATTTTTCCACTCCACGTTTTATCTCCATATTGATTTGCTTCGTTATGAATAGCAATGAAATGATGTCCATGCTTTTTAATGAACAAGACGACATTGTTTTTTTTGTGAGACAAATTTTATACAACAATTATATCAACAATGCGGATGATGTGAACGGGCAGAAGATATATGAGGACACAAGGAATGGAGTCGTTAAATGAATTGCCTCGAGTGACAAGAGAAGCTTGAAATGAAATTTGCTGTTCGATTAATTTCGGAATTGTTTTTCAACACGAACACAAACACAAACATGAATGATTGTTTTAACCTGAGTTCAAACAACACTTTTACAATACACCTTAATTATGTGATGAGAATAAATGTGTGTACCAATTTCTGCTTTACGGCTATACATCATGCATGTTTTAAAACACATGCATGATTTCATGACTTCGAGCTGACGTGGCATCAATTTTTGTTAAATAAAAACATGTAGTTATTATTATAACAACAATATAACTTTCCTAGGTTGCACTTTATAAGAGAGGGAGAGATGGAGAGGAGAGAGACGGGGTGGGAGAGATGGGGAGGGAGTGAAACTGGGAGGGAGATAAACGGGAGGGTGGGGGAGAGATGGTGAGGGAGAGATGGGGAGGAGAGAGACGGGGTGGGAGAGATGGGGAGGGAGTGAAACTGGGAGGGAGATAAACGGGAGGGTGGGGGAGAGATGGGGAGGGAGAAATGGGGAGGGAGAGAGACTGGGAGGAGAGAGACGGGAGGGTGGGGAGGAAATGGGGAGGAGAGAGACGGGGAGGAGAGAGACGGGGAGGAGAGAGACGGGGAGGAGAGAGACGGGGAGGAGAGAGACGGGGAGGGAGTGAGACGGGGAGGAGAGAGACGGGGAGGAGAGAGACGGGGAGGAGAGAGACGGGGAGGAGAGAGACGGGGAGGAGAGAGGCGTGGAGGAGAGAGACGGGGTGGGAGAGACGTGGAGGGAGAGACGGGGAGGCCACAGGGAGGGAGAGATAGGGGGGGGGGAGAGATAGGGGGGGAGAGATAGGGCGGGAGAGATAGGGCGGGAGAGATGGTGAGGGAGTGAGACTGGGAGGAGAGACACAGGAGAGATGGAAGAGAGAGTGGGAGGAGAGAGACAGGGAGGAGAGAGACGGGGTGGAGAGAGACGGGGAGGGAGTGAGACGGGGAAGAGAGAGATGGGGAGGAGAGATGCGGAGGGAGAGACGGGGAGGGAGAGATGGGGAGGGAGAGAAACTGGGAGGAGAGAGACGGGGAGGAGAGAGATGGGTAGGGAGTGAGACGGGGAGGAGAGAGACGGGGAGGGAGAGACAGGGAGGGAGAGACAGGGAGGGAGAGATAGGGAGGGAGAGATAGGGAGGGAGAGATAGGGAGGGAGAGATAGGGAGGGAGAGATAGGGAGGGAGAGATGGTGAGGGAGTGAGACTGGGAGGAGAGAGACGTGAGAGATGGGAGAGAGAGTGGGAGGTGAGAGACAGTGAGGAGAGACGGGGAGGAGAGAGATGGGGAGGAGAGAGACAGGGAGGAGAGAGACAGGGAGGAGAGAGACAGGGAGGAGAGAGACAGGGAGGAGAGAGGCGTGGAGGAGGGAGACGGGGAGGGAGAGAGACGGGGAGGGAGAGAGACGGGGAGGGAGAGAGACGGGGAGGGAGAGAGACGGGGAGGGAGAGAGACGGGGAGTGGAGAGACGGGGAGGGAAAGATGGGGAGGGAGAGACGGGGAGGGAGATACGGGGAGGGAGAGATAGGGAGGGAGAGATAGGGAGGGAGAGATGGTGAAGGAGTGAGACTGGGAGGAGAGAGACGGGAGAGATGGGAGAGAGACGGGGAGGAGAGAGACAGGGAGGGAGTGAGACCGGGAAGAGAGAGATGGGGAGGAGAGAGACGGGGAGGAGAGAGACGGGGAGGAGAGAGACGGGGAGGAGAGAGACGGGGAGGGAGAGAGACGGGGAGGGAGAGAGACGGGGAGGGAGAGAGACGGGGAGGGAGAGAGACGGGGAGTAGAGAGACGGGGAGGAGAGAGACGGGGAGGGAGAGAGACGGGGAGGGAGAGAGATGGGGAGGGAGTGAGACGGGGAGGGAGTGAGGCGGGGAGGGAGTGAGGCGGGGAGGGAGAGAGATGGTGAGGGAGATAAATGGGGAGGTGAGAAACGGGGAGGGAGAGAAACGGGTAAGAAGTGAGACAGGGAGGGAGAGAGACGGGAGGGGGAGAAACGAGGAGGGAGAGAGATGGGGAGGGAGAGAGACGTGGCGGTGAGAAACGGGGAGGGAGAGAAACGGGGAGGGAGAGAAACGGGGAGGGAGAGAAACGGGGAGGGAGAGAAATGGGGAGGTTAGTGAGACTGAGAGGGAGAGAGACGGGGAGGGAGTGAGATGTGGAGGGAGAGAGACGGGGAGGGAGAGAGACGGGGAGGGAGAGAGACGGGGAGGGAGAGAGACGGGGAGGGAGAGAGACGGGGAGGTGAGAAACGGGGAGGGAGATAAATGGGGAGGGAGAGAAACTGGGAGGGAGAGAAATGGGGAGGGAGTGAGACTGGGAGGGAGAGAGACGGGGAGAGAGCGAGACGTGGTGGGAGAGAAACGGGGAGGGAGAGAAATGGGGAGGGCGAGAAACGAGGAGGGAGAGAGACGGGGAGGTGAGAAACGGGGAGGTGAGAAACGCCGAGGGAGAGAGACGGGGAGGTGAGAAACGAGGAGGGAGAGAGACGGGGAGGTGAGAAACGGGGAGGGGAGAAACGAGGAGGGAGTGACACAGGGAGGGAGATAAATGGTGAGGGAGTGAGATGGGGAGGGAGAGATACGGGATGGAGATAAATGGAGAGGTGAGAAACAGGGAGGTGAGAAACGGGGAGGGAGAGAAACGGGGAATGAGATAGATGGGGAGGGAGATAGATGGGGAGGGAGATAGATGGGAAGGGAGTGAGACATGGTGGGAGAGCAATGCGGAGGTAGAGAAATGGGGAGGGAGAGAAACAGGGAGGGAGAGAGACGGGGAGGGAGAGAGACGGGGACGTGAGAAACGGGGAGGGAGAGAAATGGGGAGGGAGAGAAACTGGGAGGGAGAGAAATGGGGGAGTGAGACTGGGAGGGAGAGAGACGGGGAGGGAGGGAGACGTGGTGGGAGAGAAACGGGGAGGAAGAGAAATGGGGAGGGAGTGAGACTGGGAGGGAGAGAGACGGGGAGGGAGTGAGACGTGGTGGGAGAGAAACGGGGAGGGAGAGAAATGGGGAGGGAGTGAGACGGGGAGGGAGTGAGACGTGGTGGGAGAGAAACTGGGAGGGAGAGAAATGGGGAGGGAGAGAAACGGGGAGGCAGAACGACGGGGAGGTGAGAAACGGGGAGGTGAGAAACGAGGAGGGAGAGAGATGGGGAGGTGAGAAACGAGGAGGGAGTGACACAGGGAGGGAGAGTGATTGGGGAGGAACGGGGAGGTGAGAAACGGGGAGGGAGTGACGTGGGGAGGGAGAGAAATGGGGAGGGAGAGAAACGGGGAGAAGAGAGGAGACCTCTCAGAGGCGGAGTGGGTGATAGACAGGAGGGGGAGAGATGGGAGAGAGAGGAGAGAGACAGTAGAGAAAGTGAGAGAGACGGGAGAGAAATGGAGGAGACGGGAGAGAGAGAGAGAGAGAGAGAGAGAGAGAGGGGGGGGGGAGGGAGAATAAAGAAACTGAAAAAATATTTTCCTGCCACTTATCATGGAGTCAACTTTTTGGTTTTCACATCAAAGCTCGAACTGCTAAACCAACACTATGGGCAATTTCATGCCGCCAGTATTGAAGTTCATGGCCGCAGCAATTTTGTGCAATTACCACGAGGCAGGCATAATCATAAATCGTTGTTATGACTTTTTTTGTCTCTGCTTTTGGCAGGGTCAGGGGGGGGCAGTGTCGGGGTGATCAGATTCATTGAAATCGATTGGGCCCATATATTACATGTCACTGGCTGTAAAGCTCGTTTAATTGCACTTTTCATGGTGACATTGTGCTTTGTGCGCAGCTTATGGCAAATGATTCGTTGGTTCCTGTAATGCAGCGTATGTGCATATGGGTTTGAGTTTGGGTTTGAGTTTGGGTTTGAGTTTGAGTTTGGGTTTGGGTTTGGGTTTGGGTTTGGGTTTGGGTTTGGGTTTGGGTTTGGGTTTGTGTTTGTGTTTGGGTTTGGGTTTGGGTATGGGTTTGGGTATGGGTATGGGTTTGTGTTTGAGTTAGGGTTTGAGTTTGCATCAGTTCTTCCAGGGTGTGGTGATACCGCTGGACCCCCAACACCCCCTGGTTAATGTCAAGCAGGAATTTGGAATTTGGTCAGGATGCCGGCGATAGCTCGCCTACTCTTCGCGAAGGACACCATAAGATATTTTACATCCATGAACCTATGTCGGCAGATTGGACACCCATTTCCACATCCATCCTAGGGATTCCACGCATTGATGAATCACCCACCGATGAAACACAAATGTGACGGTTTATAGCTGTGTCGGGATTCGAACCCAGGCTAGACAGCTTAGATGTGAGTGTGTCTGCCTCTAGACTATCCCGTCATCCGTGCGAAATCATGACAACATATTAAAGAGGTGAATCACATTGTGGAGACATTAAAATGTTGAAAAACGCCTTTGTTCAGAATTTTACACATTTCTTGATTTGTGTAAAAGCAATTTAACTTTGAGGAGTAAACAAGCACAAGAGAAACATTGTTCGTTTTGTAATAAAACAATTCTTTTTGCGATGTAATTTACTTGTTTGTTTATACAAAAATCAATCGAGTTTCTTGGTGTATACATTATTGCCAAGTAACGTTCACAGGTATACAAAGAAGAAGAACAAACAAGTCTCATTAAGACAAAATCCACACCTTGAAATATCATCAGCAGCTTCATCAGTCAAGGGACTATCCAAGCATCCTGTGCCAGGTGTAATGTATCTCACAGGTGGACGAAATGGGAACCTGGAGAATCGTTTCTGTCTTCACTGTACTCCGAATTAACAATCGTACAAACATGTAGATACACAACATATGCTCAGAGAACAACAACAAAACATTCACCTGTACATCCAAAAATCAATATCCACTGATGTGGATCGATGAGTCGGTCAATCTTACTACAATTCACCAAATGTCCGTCCGTCCGGTCCCAGGTACCGCAAAAACGGCTCAACCGATCACAACGATATTTTGGGTGCGTATTCCTGGGACCCCTGGGAGTAAAATAGGCTATATTGTTTTTCCAAATTTTTCCCAATTTTCCAGGTTTTCCATTTTTTTCCAAGTTTTCCAATTTTCCAGTTTTTCCAAACACGATGGAATAATATTTACCGATATGAACAGTGATGTGACTTTTGTTGAAATTCTACAAATACTGTTTATTCTACGTACCAGGAGAGAGTAGATCGACTCCTGACAAACTCTTCCGATATAACCGCGCGGCTCCGAAGTAACATGGCAGCGTGTGCAAAGCGACTGAGAAACAGGTGTAGCGGCCGCTTCCGTGTTACAGATTCGGCATGCACTCTTCACACATAAACGTGCGGCTCCGAAGTAACACAGCAGCGTGTGCTATGCGACTAAGAAACAGGTGTAGCGGCCGCTTCCGTGTTACAGATTCGGCGCACACTCTTCACACATAAACGTCTGACTCAGAAAGATGCGTAGCGGCCACTTCCGTTTTGCAGAATTCAATCTTTTTTCAAAATGGGCACCATGTACTGTTTCGATTTTGATGATTTGTGTGTGATATGATTCAACGGATGTTTATATGAATCGTTTAAATTAAAAAAGCCTTCAATTTCTGATATTTTGCCTTTTCATTTGGGCCTCCCAATTGAAGCCCGGCCATAGGGCGGGTACCGTTGCTAGTATTATTAATGGCAAGACTAGTTGATCAAAGACTCATCGTGGAACGTGTCCATGAATTTTCAACCCAGGACATGGATCTTGGTACAGGTGAGTGTTTGTTTCCGTGAAGTACAAGGACATTAGTTGATAATGTACAAACGTGCAATATGGTATTTGAACCTGGCTGCTCTCAGCATGAGTCAGGAGTTTAGATGGGGATCACTGTCATAAACTAGAATGATAGGCCTACCAGGTAGCGAGCATACCACCACAAGGTGGACAGTTTACGTTTTGTATCCCATTGATAGGCCGGATCTGGATTCGGACCTGAATCAAAATCTAATCGGCTTGTTCTTGTCACCGAACAAACTCATCGACCTAGTTTTGTCCTCATCCGCAGACAACTTTTTGAGATATCAAGGTTTATATTATTTTTGGCCCTTTCTCTCAATGGTGAAGAATGGTGAAGGTGAAAGGTGATGAGTGGTGAAGAATGGTGAAGGTGAAGAATCTCAATGGTGAAGAATCACAATGGTGAAGAATCACAATGGTGAAGAATGGTGAAGGTGAAGAATCTCAATGGTGAAGAATCACAATGGTGAAGAATGGTGAAGGTGAAAGGTGATGAATGGTGAAGAATGGTGAAGGTGAAGAATCTCTGGTGAAGAATTACACTGGGGAAGAATGTTTTAGGTGAAAGGTGAAGAATGGTGAAGGTGAAGAATCTCAATGGTGAAGAATCACAATGGTGAAGAATGGTGAAGGTGAAAGGCGATGAATGGTGAAGGGGAAGAATCTCAATGGCGAAGAATCACAATGGTGAAGGTGAAAGGTGATGAATGGTGAAGGTGAAGAATGGTGAAGGTGAAGAATCTCATGAGTGAAGAATCACAATGGTGAAGAATGGTGAAGGTGAAAGGTGAAGAATGGTGAAGGTGAAGAATCTCAATGGTGAAGAATCAGAATGGTGAAGGTGAAAGGTGAAGAATGGTGAAGGTGAAGAATCTCAATGGTGAAGAATCACAATGGTGAAGAATGGTGAAGGTGAAAGGTGAAGAATGGTGAAGGTGAAGAATCTCAATGGTGAAGAATGGTGAAGGTGAAGAATCAGAATGGTGAAGGTGAAGAATCAGAATGGTGAAGGTGAAAGGTGAAGAATGGTGAAGGTGAAGAATCTCAATGGTGAAGAATGGTGAAGGTGAAAGGTGAAGAATGGTGAAGGTGAAGAATCTCAACGGTGAAGAATCTCAATGGTGAATAATCACAATGGTGAAGAATGGTGAAGGTGAAAGGTGAAGAATGGTGAAGGTGAAGAATCTCAATGGTGAAGAATCGCAATGGTGAAGAATGGTGAAGGTGAAGAATGGTGAAGGTGAAGAATCTCAATGGCGAAGAATCACAATGGTGAAGAATGGTGAAGGTGAAAGGTGATGAGTGGTGAAGAATGGTGAAGGTGAAGAATCTCAATGGTGAAGAATCACAATGGTGAAGAATGGTGAAGGTGAAAGGTGAAGAATGGTGAAGGTGAAAGGTGAAGAATGGCGAAGGTGAAGAATCTCAATGGTGAAGAATGGTGAAGGTGAAGAATCAGAATGGTGAAGGTGAAAGGTGAAGAAAGGTGAAGGTGAAGAATCTCAATGGTGAAGAATCTCAATGGTGAATGTCAATCTCAATGAAAAGTGAAAATCTCAATGTGAATGTCAATCTCAATGAAAAGTGAAAATCTCAACGTGAATGTCAATTTCAATGAAAAGTGAAAATCTCAATGTGAATGTCAAACTCAATGAAAAGTGAAAATCCCAATGTGAATGTTAGTCTCAACGAAAAGTGAAAATCTCAATGAAAAGTGAAAATCTCAATGTGAATGTCAAACTCAATGAAAAGTGAAAATCTCAATGTGAATGTCAATCCCAATGAAAAGTGAAAATCTCAATGTGAATGTCAATCCCAATGAAAAGTGAAAATCTCAATGTGAATGTCAATCCCAATGAAAAGTGAAAATCTCAACGTGAATGTCAATCCCAATGAAAAGTGAAAATCTCAACGTGAATGTCAATCCCAATGAAAAGTGAAAATCTCAATGTGAATGTGAATCTCAATGAAAAGTGAAAATCTCAATGAAAAGTGAAAATCCCAATGAAAAGTGAAAATCTCAACGTGAATGTCAATCTCAATGTGAATGTCAATCTCAATGTGAATGTCAAACTCAATGAAAAGTGAAAATCTCAACGTGAATGTCAATCCCAATGAAAAGTGAAAATCTCAATGTGAATGTGAATCTCAATGAAAAGTGAAAATCTCAATGAAAAGTGAAAATCCCAATGAAAAGTGAAAATCTCAATGTGAATGTCAAACTCAATGTGAATGTCAATCTCAATGAAAAGTGAAAATCCCAATGTGAATGTTAGTCTCAACGAAAAGTGAAAATCTCAATGAAAAGTGAAAATCTCAATGTGAATGTGAATCTCAATGAAAAGTGAAAATCTCAATGAAAAGTGAAAATCCCAATGAAAAGTGAAAATCTCAATGTGAATGTCAAACTCAATGTGAATGTCAATCTCAATGAAAAGTGAAAATCCCAATGTGAATGTTAGTCTCAACGAAAAGTGAAAATCTCAATGAAAAGTGAAAATCTCAATGTGAATGTCAATCCCAATGAAAAGTGAAAATCTCAACGTGAATGTCAATCCCAATGAAAAGTGAAAATCTCAACGTGAATGTCAATCCCAATGAAAAGTGAAAATCTCAATGTGAATGTGAATCTCAATGAAAAGTGAAAATCTCAATGTGAATGTCAATCCCAATGAAAAGTGAAAATCTCAACGTGAATGTCAAACTCAATGAAAAGTGAAAATCTCAATGTGAATGTGAATCTCAATGAAAAGTGAAAATCTCAATGTGAATGTGAATCTCAATGAAAAGTGAAAATCTCAACGTGAATGTCAATCCCAATGAAAAGTGAAAATCTCAACGTGAATGTCAATCCCAATGAAAAGTGAAAATCTCAATGTGAATGTGAATCTCAATGAAAAGTGAAAATCTCAATGAAAAGTGAAAATCCCAATGAAAAGTGAAAATCTCAATGTGAATGTCAAACTCAATGTGAATGTCAATCTCAATGAAAAGTGAAAATCCCAATGTGAATGTTAGTCTCAACGAAAAGTGAAAATCTCAATGAAAAGTGAAAATCTCAATGTGAATGTCAATCCCAATGAAAAGTGAAAATCTCAACGTGAATGTCAATCCCAATGAAAAGTGAAAATCTCAATGTGAATGTGAATCTCAATGAAAAGTGAAAATCTCAATGAAAAGTGAAAATCCCAATGAAAAGTGAAAATCTCAACGTGAATGTCAATCTCAATGAAAAGTGAAAATCTCAATGTGAATGTCAATCTCAATGAAAAGTGAAAATCTCAACGTGAATGTCAATCTCAATGAAAAGTGAAAATCTCAATGTGAATGTCAAACTCAATGAAAAGTGAAAATCTCAATGTGAATGTCAAACTCAATGAAAAGTGAAAATCTCAATGAAAAGTGAAAATCTCAATGTGAATGTCATCTCGCGAGAAGGGATGGGATATGGGGGAGATTTGGAGGGGATTTGGATTGAGATCTCGCGAGATCTTGGAGACGGCGGCAGGGATTTTCGAAGCTCCACACGGTCTCCACGTTTTTCGAAGTTAAGTCTGTTCACAATTGTATTTTGTCGAAACTGTATTTATCTTTCGGTGTGTGAAGTTATTGTGTGCAACTTTGGTTGTTTCTCGGTGTTTATCTTTCATAAATTGATCGTCTGTTTGCCGTGTCGCGAGCAAGGCCTTGTACAGTGTGCACTGTACAACCTTGAGGCTTTGTTTTTCTCTCAGTGGTCCATCGTTTGTGATCCAATAACTTTCGTTCTCTGTATTCCCAGTCTTTTCACCCATCGCCTACTTCCTTGTGTAAATCTCAACTCAAAAAAAAAAAAAAAAAAAAAAAAAAAAAAAAAAAAAAAAAACCATTTCCTTCTCTGTTCTCATTCGTTTATTCATTCTTATTCGTTCGTTCGTTCTTCGACCACGTGTTTCTCCCCCATTTCCCCAGATAGTTTTCACTCATTAACCTTCAATGTTTACACTTTCCCCTCAAGTTATGTATTCCGTCATATTTTATAACACCTTTTTCTTCTTCTTCTTTAAAAGGCTGCTTTCGACTTGCTCACCAAATCAATTCATCCCAAAAAAAATATCCATCTCCTATAGTGCCTTTTTTCTACATTCCCTAAACTCTCCTGCACTCCATCCTCCATCCAGCGTCCTTAAACGTATTTTTAACTCGAAGGTCACAAGAAACTCATTTTGCAATAAATGTTCGTTTCCCATAAATCGTACACTTTCAAAAATCCAATCTCACCCCTCCCCTCCAAATCTTCCCCATAACCCCTCCCCTCCAAATCTTCCCCATCACCCCTCCCCTCCAAATCTTCCCCATCACCCATCCCTTTCAAATCTCCCCCCTTGCCCCCTCCCTCCTAAACTACCCCCTCACCCCTCCCCGCCAAGACGCCCCCTCGCTCCTCACCTCCAAGACTCCTGCCTCACCCCTCCCCTCCAAATCTCCCCCATATCCCATCCCTTTCAAATCCCTCCCCTTGTCCCTTCCCTCCCAAACTCCCCCCTCACCCCTCCCCTTCAAATCTCCCCACCCTCATTGCTTCTCAATTTCCCCCCTCTCACTCCCCCTCCTCAAAGCGTCCTCCCCGCTTCTTCCCCCTTCAAACTCTCACCTCCATCTCCCCCAACCTTCTGCCTCGCTCTTCCCCCTCCTCAAATAACACCTCATTGTGGCTCACCCAATCACCATCAAACCTTTTGTCCGCCCCATCCTTCCCTTTCTCCGAGCTATTCTGAAATCTCTGACACACCTTCAACAGCTCTCCATACCTCTTCCACCTCTTCCACATCTTACCCTACCCCTCCTCCCCCCTGTTCTGTATCTGATGCTCCCCCTTCCTCTTCATTAACGGTATGGACCTCAAACATCCGGGGCCTTCGTTCAAACTTAACTGATCTCTCCATACAGGTTGCTTCTGTCAAACCAGACGTGATCTGCTTAACAGAAACTTTCCTCCTTTATGATGTCTCTGATTCCATAGTATCTCTCCCGGGCTACTCCCTCCTCCGGTATGATAGACCTGAGCCTCGTCCTGGAGGCGGGGTTGCTATCTTTATCAAAAACTCTCTTCCTCACTCGCCCTGCACTGCACTCTCTCCACCTCACCCCCAGGAATACCTCTGGCTACGGCTTCCACTTCGCTCCCACCTCTTGTTCATATGTGTGTTGTACCGTCCACCAAACAGTGATGACTCCATCTACATCTCGCTGTCTGATGATATGGACCAACTTCTATCTACTCATCCCAACTCTCTCTTCCTCATATGTGGTGATTTCAACTGTCATCATGCCAGTTGGCTGGGTGTGGGTACCTCTCTCACCAGCCATGGCTCCTCAGCAAAGGACTTCTGCGACTCACTGGGACTGACACAATCTGTCAATTTCCCGACCCGGATCTCAGTCAACGGAACATCTTCTCTTCTGGACTTGGTTATGACTAACTTCCCTGAAAATGTCTGCTGCTCTTCTTCTGCTCCGATCGGATCATCTGATCATGTCCTTGTTAAAGCGGACATCTCTCTGACCATCCTCAGGGAGCCTGCTCAGCGTCGACGAGTCTGGCATTTCACTCAGGCCAACTGGCACGGTCTTCAAGCAGCCATCAATCATCTGGACTCGTCTCCCATCTCTACCACCTCTGACATCAACTCATCCTGGGAATTCTTCCAAAGTAAATTGCTCTCTCTCATGCACAGATTCATCCCATCTCGTCTTCAGTTGTCATACCCTTCCTCCCGTCCATGGTACACGGAATCTTGTGGTGAGGCTGTTGCCCAGAAACAACTTGCCTTCGTCTCCTGGAAAGCAAATCCAACGGAAGGAAATCTCATTTCCTTTCACAAAGCCCGAAACAAGTGTGTGTCCACCCTCAGGAGAGCCAGGAAACAATATCTCTCCGTTCTCAAGACCGAACTCTCTTATCTGTCTCCCTCTTCCAAATCCTGGTGGCGTCTGGTCAAATCCGTTTCTGGTGTTTGTTCCCCCTCCATCCCCTCCCTTACCTCAAACGGCTACACAGCTGACTCCGCACATGAAAAAGCTGAATGCCTCAACTCTGTGTTTGCCTCTAAATCTTGTGTCCCAAACCCATCCCTCTCTGTACCCACCATACCCAGTCGTACCCTGCTGCTCCTGGACTCCGTGTCCTTTCCTCCTGACAAGGTGGAAAAGTTTCTGTCAACCCTCGACTCTGATTCTGCAACTGGACCCGACGGCATCAGCCCACGGGTCCTAAAATCCTGCTCTGCTGCTCTATCTCACCCTCTCTCTGTTCTCTTCACCCTCTCTTTTGCTCAAGGTCAACTGCCATCTGCTTGGAAATCAGCCAACATCACCGCTTTGCACAAAAAAGGTGCAAAAACAGATCCTAGCAACTACAGACCAATCAGCCTTCTCCCAATTATCAGCAAAGTCATGGAATCCATCATTGCTTCTGATATGAAATCTTTCCTCTTCTCCAATGGCTTGATCTCTGATCATCAATTTGGTTTCAGACCAGGTCACTCTACTCTGGACATGCTGCTTCTGCTGTCTCAACAATGGATGGAGGTCCTAAATGCCAAACAGGAAATTAGAGCTGTCTCCCTCGACATATCACGTGCCTTCGACACGGTCTGGCACCCCGCTCTGCTCACCAAACTCTCCTCCTTTGGTATCCATGGAAATCTCCACGCATGGCTGGCGGACTTCCTCTCTAGTCGTCGTCAACGTGTGGCCCTGAATGGGTTTCTCTCATCTCCTCTTCCTGTTCAGGCTGGAGTTCCCCAAGGCAGTGTTCTGGGCCCCGTGCTTTTTCTGGTCTTCATCAATGATCTCTCTGACTCTCTCGAAAATCCTCTCTATCTCTTTGCTGATGACTCCACTCTCTGCCGCTCCATTCCTCTTCCCTCAGATCGGCAGTCTGCTGCCTCCTCACTCTCTGAAGACCTGGACAAAATCACAGACTGGTCAAACAAGTGGAACATGTCTTTCAATCCTGACAAATCTCACACTCTTACTATGTCTCTCCGAAAAGATCGACTGGACAACCCTCCCATCTACTTTCTCAACAATCCTCTCCAAGAAGTTCTGTCGCTCAAGATTTTGGGTCTCACTATCTGCCATGATCTTTCTTGGGAAAACCACATTTCCAAGCTGGCCTCCAAAGCCAGTCGCCGACTGGGCATCCTCCGTCGTGCGAAGTCCTTCCTCGGCACACCTGAGCTCCTCACCACATACAAGGCTTTCATCCGCAGCTCAATGGAATACTGTTCTCCCCTATGGGCCGGTGCTCCTGCCTCACACCTAGCTCGGCTTCACGCTGTTGAAACCAAAGCTTTCAGAATTATTGGAATCTCCCGCGATGAAGCTATCTCTGAGGGCCTTTCACTCACTCACCGCAGGCAGGTAGGTGGTCTTTCTGTCTTCTACCGACTCCTCTCCGGCCTTGCACCCCCAGCTCTCTCTGTGCTCTGTCCCCCAAATATTCCTACAGGTCGCACAAGATCTGCCAGCAACCCTCTGATGGTTAAACTGCCGAAATCTCGGCTCTCCGTTCACCTTCACTCTTTCATTCCTCTTTTCTCCCGCCTCTGGAACAAACTCCCTCACTCCCTTCAATCCCACTCCTCCCTCCAGGTCTTTAAAACAGCTGTTCACCACCATCTCTTATCTTCCCCCATCCAAAACCTTGATCTTTTCTACCCCCGCTAATTCACCCCAGATCCACCTTGTTTGAAATTCCAACTTCTTTCCTGGAAGTCCTGGCAGTGTCCATATGTTTTATACCTCTCCCACTGCCCCCTTCCCACGCCCCCCCCCCCCCCCCCCAAAGCCCTCGCCCTCTCTCAGATCTCTCGATGTCTCCATGTCTCTCGGTCCCTGCTCTCAAATGTTGTGTTTGTGTCCTTCCCCCTCTCTCCCCATCTTGTCTACCGCTCCCTATGTTATATGTTTTATGTGTCGGTTTGTCTTTCTGTGTGATTAATGTTCGCTCTTTCACGAGCCTCGATCTTGTATACAAAAAAAAAAAAAAAAAAAAAAAAACTCAATGAAAAGTGAAAATCTCAATGTGAATGTCAATCTCAATGAAAAGTGAAAATCTCAATGTGAATATCAAACTCAATGAAAAGTGAAAATCTCAATGTGAATGTCAATCTCAATGAAAAGTGAAAATCTCAATGTGAATGTCAATCCCAATGAAAAGTGAAAATCTCAATGTGAATGTGAATCTCAATGAAAAGTGAAAATCTCAATGAAAAGTGAAAATCTCAATGTGAATGTCAAACTCAATGAAAAGTGAAAATCTCAATGTGAATGTCAATCTCAATGAAAAGTGAAAATCTCAATGTGAATATCAAACTCAATGAAAAGTGAAAATCTCAATGTGAATGTCAATCTCAATGAAAAGTGAAAATCTCAATGTGAATGTCAATCTCAATGAAAAGTGAAAATCTCAATGTGAATGTCAAACTCAATGAAAAGTGAAAATCTCAACGTGAATGTCAATCCCAATGAAAAGTGAAAATCTCAATGTGATTGTCAATCTCAATGAAAAGTGAAAATCTCAATGAAAAGTGAAAATCTCAATGTGAATGTCAAACTCAATGAAAAGTGAAAATCTCAATGTGAATGTCAATCTCAATGAAAAGTGAAAATCTCAATGTGAATGTCAATCTCAATGAAAAGTGAAAATCTCGATGTGAATGTCAATCTCAATGAAAAGTGAAAATCTCAATGTGAATGTCAAACTCAATGAAAAGTGAAAATCTCAATGTGAATGTCAAACTCAATGAAAAGTGAAAATCTCAATGAAAAGTGAAAATCTCAATGTGAATGTCAAACTCAATGAAAAGTGAAAATCTCAATGTGAATGTCAATCTCAATGAAAAGTGAAAATCTCAATGTGAATATCAAACTCAATGAAAAGTGAAAATCTCAATGTGAATGTCAATCTCAATGAAAAGTGAAAATCTCAATGTGAATGTCAATCTCAATGAAAAGTGAAAATCTCAATGTGAATGTCAATCTCAATGAAAAGTGAAAATCTCAATGTGAATGTCAATCTCAATGAAAAGTGAAAATCTCAATGTGAATGTCAAACTCAATGAAAAGTGAAAATCTCAATGTGAATGTCAAACTCAATGAAAAGTGAAAATCTCAATGTGAATGTCAAACTCAATGAAAAGTGAAAATCTCAATGTGAATGTCAATCTCAATGAAAAGTGAAAATCTCAATGTGAATGTCAAACTCAATGAAAAGTGAAAATCTCAACGTGAATGTCAATCCCAATGAAAAGTGAAAATCTCAATGTGATTGTCATTCTCAATGAAAAGTGAAAATCTCAATGAAAAGTGAAAATCTCAATGTGAATGTCAAACTCAATGAAAAGTGAAAATCTCAATGTGAATGTCAATCGCAATGAAAAGTGAAAATCTCAATGTGAATGTCGATCTCAATGAAAAGTGAAAATCTCAATGTGAATATCAATCTCAATGAAAAGCGAAAATCTCAATGTGAATGTCAATCTCAATGAAAAGTGAAAATCTCAATGTGAATGTGAATCTCAATGAAAAGTGAAAATCCCAATGAAAAGTGAAAATTTCAATGAAAAGTGAAAATCCCAATGAAAAGTGAAAATCTCAACGTGAATGTCAATCTCAATGAAAAGTGAAAATCTCAATGTGAATGTCAATCTCAATGAAAAGTGAAAATCTCAATGTGAATGTCAATCCCAATGAAAAGTGAAAATCTCAATGTGAATGTCAATCTCAATGAAAAGTGAAAATCTCAATGTGAATGTCAATCTCAATGAAAAGTGAAAATCTCAATGAAAAGTGAAAATCTCAATGTGAATGTCAAACTCAATGAAAAGTGAAAATCTCAATGTGAATGTCAATCTCAATGAAAAGTGAAAATCTCAATGTGAATGTCAAACTCAATGAAAAGTGAAAATCTCAACGTGAATGTCAATCCCAATGAAAAGTGAAAATCTCAATGTGAATGTCAATCTCAATGAAAAGTGAAAATCTCAATGTGAATGTCAATCTCAATGAAAAGTGAAAATCTCAATGTGAATGTCAATCCCAATGAAAAGTGAAAATCTCAATGTGAATGTCAATCTCAATGAAAAGTGAAAATCTCAATGTGAATGTCAATCTCAATGAAAAGTGAAAATCTCAATGTGAATGTCAATCTCAATGAAAAGTGAAAATCTCAATGAAAAGTGAAAATCTCAATGTGAATGTCAAACTCAATGAAAAGTGAAAATCTCAATGTGAATGTCAATCTCAATGAAAAGTGAAAATCTCAATGTGAATGTCAAACTCAATGAAAAGTGAAAATCTCAACGTGAATGTCAATCCCAATGAAAAGTGAAAATCTCAATGTGATTGTCAATCTCAATGAAAAGTGAAAATCTCAATGTGAATGTCAAACTCAATGAAAAGTGAAAATTTCAATGTGAATGTCAATCCCAATGAAAAGTGAAAATCTCAATGTGATTGTCAATCTCAATGAAAAGTGAAAATCTCAATGTGAATGTCAAACTCAATGAAAAGTGAAAATCTCAATGTGAATGTCGATCTCAATGAAAAGTGAAAATCTCAATGTGAATGTCAATCTCAATGAAAAGTGAAAATCTCAATGTGATTGTCAATCTCAATGAAAAGTGAAAATCTCAATGTGATTGTCAATCTCAATGAAAAGTGAAAATCTCAATGTGAATGTCAATCTCAATGAAAAGTGAAAATCTCAAAGTGAATGTCAATCTCAATGAAAAGTGAAAATCTCAATGTGAATGTCAATCGCAATGAAAAGTGAAAATCTCAATGTGAATGTCAAACTTAATGAAAAGTGAAAATCTCAATGTGAATGTCAATCTCAATGAAAAGTGAAAATCTCAATGTGAATGTCAATCTCAATGAAAAGTGAAAATCTCAATGTGAATGTCAATCTCAATGAAAAGTGAAAATCTCAATGTGAATGTCAATCTCAATGAAAAGTGAAAATCTCAATGTGAATGTCAATCTCAATGAAAAGTGAAAATCTCAATGTGAATGTCAATCTCAATGAAAAGTGAAAATCTCAATGTGAATGTCAATCTCAATGAAAAGTGAAAATCTCAATGTGAATGTCAAACTCAATGAAAAGTGAAAATCTCAATGTGAATGTCAAACTCAATGAAAAGTGAAAATCTCAATGTGAATGTCAAACTCAATGAAAAGTGAAAATCTCAATGTGAATGTCAATCTCAATGAAAAGTGAAAATCTCAATGTGAATGTCAAACTCAATGAAAAGTGAAAATCTCAACGTGAATGTCAATCCCAATGAAAAGTGAAAATCTCAATGTGATTGTCATTCTCAATGAAAAGTGAAAATCTCAATGAAAAGTGAAAATCTCAATGTGAATGTCAAACTCAATGAAAAGTGAAAATCTCAATGTGAATGTCAATCGCAATGAAAAGTGAAAATCTCAATGTGAATGTCGATCTCAATGAAAAGTGAAAATCTCAATGTGAATATCAATCTCAATGAAAAGCGAAAATCTCAATGTGAATGTCAATCTCAATGAAAAGTGAAAATCTCAATGTGAATGTGAATCTCAATGAAAAGTGAAAATCCCAATGAAAAGTGAAAATTTCAATGAAAAGTGAAAATCCCAATGAAAAGTGAAAATCTCAACGTGAATGTCAATCTCAATGAAAAGTGAAAATCTCAATGTGAATGTCAATCTCAATGAAAAGTGAAAATCTCAATGTGAATGTCAATCTCAATGAAAAGTGAAAATCTCAATGAAAAGTGAAAATCTCAATGTGAATGTCAAACTCAATGAAAAGTGAAAATCTCAATGTGAATGTCAATCTCAATGAAAAGTGAAAATCTCAATGTGAATGTCAAACTCAATGAAAAGTGAAAATCTCAACGTGAATGTCAATCCCAATGAAAAGTGAAAATCTCAATGTGATTGTCAATCTCAATGAAAAGTGAAAATCTCAATGTGAATGTCAAACTCAATGAAAAGTGAAAATTTCAATGTGAATGTCAATCCCAATGAAAAGTGAAAATCTCAATGTGATTGTCAATCTCAATGAAAAGTGAAAATCTCAATGTGAATGTCAAACTCAATGAAAAGTGAAAATCTCAATGTGAATGTCGATCTCAATGAAAAGTGAAAATCTCAATGTGAATGTCAATCTCAATGAAAAGTGAAAATCTCAATGTGATTGTCAATCTCAATGAAAAGTGAAAATCTCAATGTGATTGTCAATCTCAATGAAAAGTGAAAATCTCAATGTGAATGTCAATCTCAATGAAAAGTGAAAATCTCAAAGTGAATGTCAATCTCAATGAAAAGTGAAAATCTCAATGTGAATGTCAATCGCAATGAAAAGTGAAAATCTCAATGTGAATGTCAAACTTAATGAAAAGTGAAAATCTCAATGTGAATGTCAATCTCAATGAAAAGTGAAAATCTCAATGTGAATGTCAATCTCAATGAAAAGTGAAAATCTCAATGTGAATGTCAAACTCAATGAAAAGTGAAAATCTCAACGTGAATGTCAATCCCAATGAAAAGTGAAAATCTCAATGTGATTGTCAATCTCAATGAAAAGTGAAAATCTCAATGAAAAGTGAAAATCTCAATGTGAATGTCAATCTCAATGAAAAGTGAAAATCTCAACGTGAATGTCAATCCCAATGAAAAGTGAAAATCTCAATGTGAATGTCAATCGCAATGAAAAGTGAAAATCTCAATGTGAATGTCGATCTCAATGAAAAGTGAAAATCTCAATGTGAATGTCAATCTCAATGAAAAGTGAAAATCTCAATGTGAATGTCAAACTCAATGAAAAGTGAAAATCTCAATGTGAATGTCAATCTCAATGAAAAGTGAAAATTTCAATGTGAATATCAATCTCAATGAAAAGTGAAAATCTCAATGTGAATGTCAAACTCAATGAAAAGTGAAAATCTCAACGTGAATGTCAAACTCAATGAAAAGTGAAAATCTCAATGTGAATGTCAATCTCAATGAAAAGTGACAATCTCAATGTGAATGTCAATCTCAATGAAAAGTGAAAATCTCAATGTGAATGTGAATCTCAATGAAAAGTGAAAATCTCAACGAAAAGTGAAAATCTCAATGTGAATGTCAATCCCAATGAAAAGTGAAAATCTCAACGTGAATGTCAATCTCAATGAAAAGTGAAAATCTCAATGTGAATGTCAATCTCAATGAAAAGTGAAAATCTCAATGTGAATGTCAAACTCAATGAAAAGTGAAAATCTCAATGTGAATGTCAATCTCAATGAAATGTGAAAATCTCAATGTGAATGTCAATCTCAATGAAAAGTGAAAATCTCAATGTGAATGTCAATCTCAATGAAAAGTGACAATCTCAATGTGAATGTCAATCTCAATGAAAAGTGAAAATCTCAATGTGAATGTGAATCTCAATGAAAAGTGAAAATCTCAACGAAAAGTGAAAATCTCAATGTGAATGTCAATCCCAATGAAAAGTGAAAATCTCAACGTGAATGTCAATCTCAATGAAAAGTGAAAATCTCAATGTGAATGTCAATCTCAATGAAAAGTGAAAATCTCAATGTGAATGTCAAACTCAATGAAAAGTGAAAATCTCAATGTGAATGTCAATCCCAATGAAAAGTGAAAATCTCAATGTGAATATCAATCTCAATGAAAAGTGAAAATCTCAACGTGAATGTCAATCTCAATGAAAAGTGAAAATCTCAATGTGAATGTCAATCCTAATGAAAAGTGGAAATCTCAATGGTGAAGAATCACTTGTAGTTAACTCATGGTTACAAGTTGTTAGGGAACAGTTCAGGAAATATTGTTTGGAAATTGAGAAGAATTCTGATGTTAACACGTTCCAGGACATTAATTATACTTTGGAGTTCTGAGATAGGATGAGATACCTCAATGTCAAGTCAGTGGAGGTTTTTTGATTTTTGACTTGATATACAAATTTGGATTTAGCACGAGTAAGGAATTCAATCTTCAAAGTAATTGACAAGGTTTTTTAAACTATGTTAATAAGTTTTTATGTGTCAGTTTTGATAGAACATTCTTTTCTAAAAAATAAATACTCAGGTTTTCATTGTTTTGATAATTAAGCCGAAGTTTAACTATAACTTCTTTGATGATATTTGTGTGTTTAACTAGAACTTTTTTGATGATATTTGTGTGATTAACAACAACCTTTTGGTGATATTTGTGTGTTTAACTATAACTTTTTTGATGACATTTGTATGGTTAACGATAACGTTTTTGATGATATTTGTGTGGTTAACTATAACTTTTTTGGTGATATTTGTGTTTAACTATAACTTTTTGGATGATATTTGTGTTGTTAACTCTAACGTTTTTGATGATATTTGTGTGGTTAACTATAACTTTTTTGGTGACATTTGTGTTTATCCAACTTTTTGGATGATATTTGTGTGGTTAACTATAACTTTTTGATGATATTTGTGTGTTTAACTATAACTTTTTTGATATTTGGTGGTTAACTAACTTTTTTGATGATGTTTGTTTGTTTAACTAACTTTTTTGTTGAAATTTGTGTTTAACTATAACTTTTTTGATGTTATTTGTGTATTTAACTCTAACCTTTTTGTTGATATTTGTGTTTAACTATAACTTTTTGATGATATTTGTGTGGTTAACTATAACTTTTTTATATTCGTGTTTGTAACTTTTTTGATATTTATGTGGTTAACTATAACATTTTTGATGATATTTGTATGGTTAACTATAACATGTTTGATATTTGTGTGGTTAACTATAACTTTTTTGGTGACATTTGTGTTTAACCAACTTTTTTGATGATATTTGTGTGTTTAACTATAACCTTTTTGATATTTGTGTGGTTAACTATAACTTTTTGATGTTATTTGTGTGTTTAACTATAACTTTTTTGATGAAATTTGTGTGGTTAACTATAACTTTTTTCATGATATTTGTGTGTTTAACAATAACTTTTTTGATGATATTTGTATGGTTAACTATAACGTTTTTGATATTTGTGTGTTTAACTATAACCTTTTTGATGATACTTGTGTGGTTAACTATAATTTTTTGGATTATATTTGTGTGGTTAACTAACTTTTTTGATGATATTTGTATGTTTAACTGTAATTTTTTGGATATTTGTGTGGATAACTATTATTTTTTTGATGATATTTGTGTGTTTAACTATAATTTTTTGGATGATATTTGTGTGTTTAACTAGAATTTTTTTGATATTTGTGTGGATAACTATAATTTTTTGGATGATATTTGTGTGGTTAACTATAATTTTTTGGATGATATTGTCACACAACCGCGATTAACACCACAGTTGCGGATAGCCAATTGCGAGGCTTTAACTCCCGAGGCAAAAACTATGCAGATGCTGATTCCAAATCAAACACTTAAACTAAAGTTAAACGCGCGGAATGGCGGGACGGGACACAGTAAAGCTCCGCAGCCTTATCTATTAAAATCCAACAGGAAACTGCGTTCAGATATATTCAGAAAATAATATAAGGATTTATTAACGGTTCCGAGAACAAAGAAATATGATGCTCTAAACCCCCTATATGGAGTACTCCCGCTCAACAGAGTTATTAAACAAACCACAGGGCAGACGACGAAATGAACAAAGAGGGTGCGTGTGTGTGTGTGGTGCGTTCTTAGCTCTGCTCGCTCGGGAGCGTGGCGTGGAGATCGTGCAGGCCTCGGATGGCTAGGCCCTGACACGTGGGCGGGAAGGGTCTCCCCGACGCGACTCGCTCGCCGACCCCAGTCCTCTCGCCCCGCAACTCTCAAACGCTCGCCCCGTCCGAAGGACCACGGTTTCTGGGGCTGTCGTCTCTGCCCGGCGCCTTGGAGATCGCGAATGGTTGGCGATGGTACGCAAGAGGCCACTAATGCAATACGGCCACCAACGGGGCGAACCTCGGCACGACAGCCGCCCACGCAAGCACGCGATCCAATCGCAGGGAAGATGGAGGGAACGAAGGCAGGAAAGAACGAGAGGGGAAAATGTCCAGTGCACTCTATCACGACTGAATCCTCTCAGCTCCCCCAAATGGCGTCTGCTCTGCCTCGTGTCCAACTCCGAACTCCCTCTTCCTCTCCTTCGTGTCGTCACTTCCCTCCCGCACCGTCACGCCCTCTTGTGACCCCCATTCGTCCGCCCTTCCCCACGACGTCAAAAGATCCACCCCCTTCTCATCGTGTCTCAGCAGGGTGCGTTTTGGTCGGTGTTGTTCCATTGATGTGAAAGGGAAGGGAATTAATTAATGTAGGTGCACTAGGGGCATGAATTCCTACTGTCTAGGTGCGATGCCAAAAGGGACATTGGATTGACCACAGGGGTGGGAAAACACACAAAGTTACCCTTATCACCCTAACTACTTAGCACATCCTGTCCCCGTACAGGAAATATATATATACGCAATTATCCCGGCATACGCCTACACATACTAACTTAAAGGTACATAGTGGGTTCTAGCTATCGTGACATCCCGGAGCATTTTACCTACTCAGATCTACTCTGCTCTACATATTGCTCTACCAAATTCATAACACAGCCCCCCCCCCACCCCTGGAACCGTAGCTCCTGCAAGGTTCACCGCAGGCGCTACCATTCCAGCCTTAACACTTACTGTCACACACTTAATTAACCTATGAAATAAATCAGGAAGGCCTGTGGGAAGTGAGTCGGACTACCTACCTACACTTCCTTAACATGCTAAACCCCTTAACCATCATGCAAGTATGTACATTTTCTTCATTGTTCCTGTGGAGGGAGGAAACAAACAACACGCAACACTAACTAAACCACAAAACTTAACCATCTTTCCAAAAACTCAAAACTCTAACCTTTGTACATACCCCGGTCTACAGACCGCGTCCCCCGGTGGATGCCACTAGACACAACCTTACCTGTGGGGCCATCCCAATGCACCCCTAAATTTCCACGGGCCCTGTCCAGATGTTGCAGGTGAGTGACATGGCTCAGTGGATTTCGCCCACATTCATGCAACACAGACCCCTTAACCACTCATCCTCATTCCAAATCATCAAGGCATTTCAAAAGTCAACAAAGCACTTATTTCAATACACCCCCCTGCAGGACCATGGCATTGATGTCATTCGCGTGCATGTGTGCATTCCTCAACTAGGCAGCGGGGAGGTACCGCACAAAAAGATGGTGGGGGCGCATCAGGCTGTGGTGCCCGCAGTCCCAAAAATAAGTCAACCGACTTACAAGTTCATTGCCCCCCCCCCCCCTCTTTACCTCTTGGCCCCGTAACAGCCCAACAGCCCCTTTTCGCCATTACCTCGCCGGTGAGGGTCTCCACACACACCAGGCTCCTTTGCCTCCTGCTTCCACGCAGCAACACGGGTCACCGGGGGACTTCCTCACCCCGCGGCGCCCAACCAGACCCTCCACCGACGAGCTCCAATTTCCAGTTACCACGCCTGCAGGCATCGCTCCTCAGAGCTTGCTCTGTACCTGCGGACACACACACCTTCCCCACCCACAAGACCCCCAAAACACACTTCCTCCCCTGCTGCCATTCAATTCTCCACACAACTCAGCACAATTCTATAGATGATGGTAGTACAAAAGGTGTTTCAAAGTTTGCCATGGCCTGCTACATGTGAAATCCCATTCACAGTTCAAATCATTGAATCATTACACATTTCCATTTTCAAAACGCATTTCAAAACTCAATAATCACCACTCCCTCACATTTTTCCAACCTCACGACCACATCAAAACACATAACCACAACACAAAAACATACGCCACCCACAAGACACTGTGTGGCTCCCATTCCATCCCCTCACCGGCCATGTCATCACTCTCACCCGCCTCCCAACTCCAAATTACATGTCCCCAATTTCCCAAAGCAAGTCCTGAAGCCTGGGACAGTACTCCTCAAAACACTCACCTCAAGTGCAGGTAGTTGCAGGTTGGTCGGTCTAAGAGTGTCATCTACCCTCAAAATCCCAAAATTTCTCATTGAGCCTACCAAATACTCCCAAATTTCTCTTTTGTCCCCACTACACTGGCAGGTATGTGGATCCGCATCCAACGTGATCATCGGTACACAACTACCTGTGGCCACGACAGCTCTGCACCTCTACCGTGCAAGGGTCACCGGGACAAGGTGAGCAGTCAAAACGCCAACATGGCCCATGAGTGTCCATAAGGGCGCGACCCACCATCCATCCTTCGGGCCCCCTGCGAGGAACACAGCTGCATCAGCCCCAGCTGGCCAATGTGGTGAGCACTTGCTGCCACAACACACACTACCGCACACACAACCTCGGCCCTGGGGGGCACGGTCGCAGTGCGTGGCATCCCTACAGCAACGTCTCCTGCACGTCCCCATCATCCCCCAGTCCGACTACAGAACTGCAGCCCCCCCAGTGCTCACCCACACTTAACCACACCAAGGTCCAGTCAACAGCCATGCTCCACCAGGAGACCCACCCAGAAGACATGGTCCACACACCTCGGACACGCACAGCACCACGTTGACCCTCAGGCTACACAACTACATCCCCATCATCCCGCGTCCCAAATATCAGCACAGTTGCCCCCACAACCAGTTGAAAGCTGTGTCTTGCTACCCTATTCATTTCATCACAGCCTCCAACACTTTGGTCTACACACCTGGATCAATAATGGCGTCACTGTACAGTGTCCACCATGACATTTCAAAATCCACCCTTAAATTTCCATCTAACCCACAGATTACCCATGCCAAACATTTTTCACATTTCACTAACCTCACCAAAGAAAGATGCTTTGCCATACACATGCCAGCCGAGCATGGCCCATATGCTCGGCTCGTTACACATCTCCCCATTCATCAACCCCATGGCTCTCTTCCCAACCCGAGAGTCCATAAATCATAATGGAGCATCTGTGGAAGGTCACTCACACCATCACGTTCCACAGATGCCACAATGGTTGTCTGGCAGGCTATCTCCATCCCTGTCCATTCGGTTTGACCCGCGTCCATCGACCAACACGGCATGGCAGGTCATCACATGCCGGTTGTCCCAAAGTCTCAGGGAGAGGGTGTCAGGTCGCATGCCCGGGTGGTCACTACATCAGGCCCAAGCTGGCCATCCGCGGTGCCACCACCAAAGCGCGACCCACACCACCTCCCCCTAGTGGTCCTCAATAAATGCCAACCCAGGCTTGAGAAACCACCTCGGACCCCTCTGGAGGTCTTAACCCCCACCAGGGTCCGGTGACCCTGCCTGCCCGAGCCGCCAGCTCGGACGGCGCCCCGACGGACAAGGGACGCCACACTCCGCCAGACCCCCCGTGGGACCCAGGTCGTACCTCGACACCCAAGGCTGGACCCCACGTCCAAATATCGCCATCACAGCCCACCAGCTGGCTGGCATACCCAAATTTTGAAAGGGGCAACTTTTGCCCGAGGCCATCACCCATGACCTCTCCATGTCCAAATCCCGCAGCCCGGGGACCAATCCCCACCATGGCTGCTCCAAATCAATTTCCCATTGTAATTTTATTTTAAATTTTCTTTTACAAATTTTCATTCCCACTGCCAAACCGCAGCTGCAGGGAACAACCTCTACCCCGGGTTGTTCTGCCCCTCCCTGCAGTTGATCCAAATTCCCTACAGGGACCAAATCTCCAGAAGCTCTATCTCCCGATCCTCCAAGATCCAAATCCAGCCCGGAGCCAACACACTCCCCCAACTGGTTGTCCAATTTTGGAGCCTCTGTTTCCAAATAGCAGTGTTCGGTGAGCGTCCCCTCGGTCATTCCAACCACCTCCTCGGACCAACTCACCTCATCACCCAGGCTCCTTTGGGCCTGAACAAGCTCTACCTCCAAGGGACTGTCACAGGTCTCCAGCCGCTGGATCAAATCATCCTCATCATTTCCACAAATCATTCCTGGCCCCGCCAGGCTTTGATCAATATCCCCAATAAATACTCGGTCCGGCTCCATTGCACGGACCCCCAAAAACTCTACCCCCTCTTGCTCCGCACCACCGCCCTGGTGCTGCACAATTCCAAATTCATCCCCCGGTTGGGGTGTTGTGACATCCACACGGTCCCGATAAACAACCAGGCCAGAATGTGGGAAACATTCCCCATTACAACTCTCACATTCCAAATTTCCTTCCCCATTCACCTGTGGGCATTCTCCGCTCACCTGTGGACACTCCACGTTTACCTGCAGGCATTCCCGATCTACCTGTACACATTCCCCATCCAACTGTGGACATTCCCCGCTCCCCTGTACACTTGCCACAATTGCCATTTCCCCTTTTAATCCATTAATTTGGTCACTCATATCCTTCATTCCTTCCCTCCATTCATTCCCCTGGGACTCCATTTTATTTTCCATCCCTTCAATTTTATTTTCCAACCCACTTTTCATTTGTCCCATCTCATTACTCATTTTATTTTCCAGCCCATCAATTTGTTCCTCCAATCGATCACTCATTGCCTTCATTCCTTCCCTACATTCATTCCCCTGGGACTCCATTTTTCTTTCCATTCGCTCACCCACTGAACTATAACACTACGTGGAACGGACGGTGCCCGTGATCCGCTGAAGCCACCGACATGTATGGCGCCCCCTATCGTATGCACCCAGAAAAATGAATGCCCCCATAGCCTTTGTGGGTAGGTGTAAGTTTTCCAAGATAAATTTTGCCATTATTTTCATCGCAAGAACGTACTAAAAATATTGAATCCATGATTATCAATGTTACACACATGACTAATACTGTAATGTACACTGTACTTGCACAAAATACAAGGCAAAACATGGCTATCAAGGTCGAGTTTAGGTAATTTTGTGGCATACTGTCCATAATTCACACACAAAGCAAATTACAATAAACATGTCAAAAAAAATTAAAGGAAGTGTAGCACAACAAAGCGCTTAAATTGCATCATATACTTCATACATGTACACATACATAGATATAATAGTGAGTAAACATGCATAAATGTCCATGATAGGTACATGAACATTTTCTGTACAGTGTATACAGTAACAAATATGTTGCATTTCAGAAATGAGCTGATGAGAGTGAGGCAAGAACTTTCAACTGTAGTTATACAAATAACAAGGCAAATTACTGTACACAGTCAAGTGTCAAAGCTTCATACTATTAAAAAAATTACCAGTGACAATAATTTTCACTATCATTAAGATCATACATGTCTTTGAAATATCTGGATGTTGTATGCTAATAAAAAAAAAAATCCAATTTATTATCATTTTCTACATAATATAAAGTCCATGTCTACTGATGACGAAACAAAATTGTTTTGGCTAGGAGCTTCCTTACTTTGGGCCCGGTAGCAGCATCTGTTTTTACCCTTCCTAAGTGGTAGAGCTTGATCTGTCCATACCGTGATGCAATTTTCTTGATCAGGCTGTGAATGTGGTTGTTGTCAATTGTAGTATCAAACTGGTGACGGTGCAACTGAGGAAATAAGTTCATGTGGCTTGTGTTCTCCAGAACTGAGGAAGAGATAGCAGATGTCACTCCACGGCCTTGAGGAAGCTTTCCTTGAGTTATTCTTAGAAGTCGCTGGAAACATTTCTCTGTTTCTCTACATACAGATACTACGCTAGCTGATGGCCTCTGCAGCCTCCCGCGATCTTTCATGGTGACAAAGTCATGAGCATTGCCATCAGAAGATGACATTGCATTGGCACATTCCATACAGTCCATATGCAGCCTAAGAGATTTCACAATGTATCCACTGATGTAGTTGACAGCCGCATCCTTATATTCTGATAAGGGCTCAATATGTGGCATGTCACTGTAGTCATGATCTGTCTTGCTGGGTTGTCTGGGAATGAGATCATACTTTCGAGTAATGTTCATAGTTGTGACATCATTGACGCTCTCAGTGTGAAGAATGGCTGTGTCATCACGAAGAATACAGTTCCCAGTGCCATTTTTTATGTGATGTCTCATCAACAGGCGTTTGTATGCAGCTTTGAACTGTCTTGCAGTGGGGTTGTTGTTGAATCCTCCACGTGCTCTGAGGGCGGAAAAGAACAATTCAATGTGATCCTGAGAGAATTTATACGTTAGTAGGTATTTGAGTGGGGCATCGGTTGGTGCGACAAGTTCTTGATACATGTTTAAAATGCTTCTGATGCTAACAACGAAGCCAACAAAACCAGTCTTTCTTGGTCCTTCACACATTTTCCTACCAGATCCATCTTTGAGACCGAGAAGGAAGACTTCAGCATCATGCAATCGTTGTTGAATGGATGCATGGTTGTCCCCTTTCAATGGTGCTTTCAGCCCCCTTCCAAACGGATTTCTGCTGTTTAAAGCATCGAAGGCTGAATCAACATGCCGAAGAAACTCTATAGTTGCACTGCAGCCCTGGAATTGTGGAAGTTGAAGTTTTTCTTCGCAATATTGCAGAGCATCAGCAACACTGGCACTGAATATTTGTGCTGCCAGGTTCACTTTCATTTTCTGCGTTCTCCACTGAATGTGGGCATTTTTTACCTTGTTCCCAAGTCGGAGTCCTTCAGATCCTTGAAGTTTGTGAAGCTCTTCAATGTATGTCCATTTCACACTTTGACCATCCTGCGTTCTAAAAATCCCACCATCTGCAAATGAATTGCGAAGTAGTTTCAGCATATGGCAGACGTCAAGTATCACATATACGCGCACGGAAGGGTCAGCTGGGTGTGGAAATGAAGGATCCATTCCATTGATGTTCACGTTTGCTCCTAGTACCTTCATCATTGCAATATGGCAGGATGGCCCATCGCACGTTAATGACACAGCACGTACACCAATGTTATTCAGTCGCAACAGACATTCCAGAACCAAATTTGCCCTTTCTGCTCCCGTCATTCCATCTATGAGGAAATATGCTAATGGTATTTTCCAAGATTCATTCACTGAGACTGCCATGAGAACAAGGGCATCTTTAGCTAATGGGGTGGCATCATCTGTTGCACCATTTCCAACATCTACATAGCCATGATATTTGCCTTCAGCAAATTCCACATGCTTGTGAATAGACATCTCGTCCAACATCAAGGCGATGATAGTCTCCTTTCCAGTTTCTCTGTTTCTGGTCACTTTTCCTGCTAGTGAGGAGAATGCCTGTTTCGTGAAACCTGGATCACCATCAATCCTACTGTACCATCTCCGAAGTTGGCGTGGGTGGGGTATGCTCAAGTCAAAAGTTTTTCTGACATATTCATAAGCCTTTGCCGAGTAGAATTGTAGTGTGAGTGCAAAGGACTTCAGCTCCTCAGGATAAGCAGATGATCCCTTTCCCTTTTTGCATTCAACGATTCTTGTCATCAAATCTTTAGGTATGCCATCAATGGTGCCATCAAGCAAGTCCGCGCAATTGGTGGAAATCAGGTTTTCATTCCGTAGCTCATTGATGACACCTCTCAGGGTCTCTACCTTCCGCTTAAAACGGCGTGTTCGTTGATGCACTACTTTCATTTTCTTTTGACATATTTCCAGTCTCTCTATGGACTTATCTAACTTGTGCTTCAATTTCCTCGGAGAGTCCATTGTAGCATAATTGTGCTCAGCCAGCGGGTCAACAGGGGCATTTTGCTGTGGCAATGGGCAAGAATGAAGATCTGGTTCCCTTAAAGGTGGTGTAGAAATGCGGACTGCTGGGCATTTCCGGTTGTTCACTTTCTGAAACAAAAAACAAAAAACAAAATTTCAAAGGGTAATTCCATGCAAACAGTGATGTACATTGCAGAAGCTAATAATTAAAATTGCTGTAATCACTATAGGAACTAGTAAATTTCATAAATTAGTATTTTAATCACAAAGTACCAGAAGGTCTTACATTGGTTGCCCATTTGTGTGCACACAAACAAAATCAGAATTTCTGCCAGTGTGCATTAGCAGGTAACATAAATGTTCCCAAAATGTGATCTCTTTCAATACATTAGTTGTCTAAGAGACTAAGACAATCAAATAGACAATGTCATCAGATATAAAGATAAATTCTTTAAAACTATTTTATTGCAGCCGTCTAATGACAGGTGGCTCTTTTGGTGAAAATTGTCATCCCTTAAACAATGGCTTTATTCCAAAGTGTTACTAAAATTCATTATGAAATTTAATTTTGTTTTACACCTCACCAATTGCATCAATTATTTCTGATGTGAAGGATTGTCTTAGTACCTCAAAACCTGATCAAGACACACAATATCAAAGATGGAATCACATGTGACATATATACTGTACATGTCACAATGTACTCTACCTGTATTTCTTAGTCTAAGTTTGATATAATTATTAATAATAGAACAGTGTACACTCAGAGCAACTTGGATTTAAATGTACAGATGTGAATACAACATACCTTTTGGAGATGACGAGGGAGGTCAAATATTGTTGGCACAGCAGAATCACGGAGCTTTACACGCAGTCCAAACGTGTGGAAGCTTTGTGCTGTGAAGTGCTTGGAGCATAGCACAGACCTGGCTGTTGGCATCCATCTGTCCCTCCGCATGTTTATCAGCCATTGCCTCAACCGATCTGGGTTGCATCGTGGAAACCTGAAAAAAAAAGTGATTACATGTAAGTGACAAAAGGGTGACAAGGGAAAAAAATGGAAAAAAATTGGCGTTTCCTTACCTGTGAAATGTCAACCCTTTCTCGCGATTTTCACGAACATCTCGATTCGTGCAGTTGATTGCAGAACAGGATGGCATTCTGTTTTACTCTAGTATCATGTCACCGAAGTGAAACAACTAAGAACAAATGTGCAATTATGAAAGAAATCTCTATATAAATCTTGCAAGATGTGTACGTCGTTCAATCACAGCGATACAAAAGCAATACGCTTTTTGCGTGACTAAATCCCATAATGCATTGCGATCCCGTGGCTTCATGTAAAACTCACTGCCTATGGGCCTTTTGTGTGTGTGTTCGCAGACTGTCCGTTCCACGTAGTGTTATAGTTCAGTGCGCTCACCCCGTCCGTTCATGTCTCCCATCTGCTTTCCCAATCGCTCACAATCGGCCCTCTGAGCATTTATTAAATTTACTATGGTCTGGAGATCTATCGGGGCCGTCCCAGCGGCGGGGGAGGTTCCAACGCTATCCTCCATTTCCGGCTCACTCCCGACGCTGACGGAAGCCTCGCTGCGCACCTCGATCTCGTCAATCTCCGACATCCGCCTTCCGGAAGATTGTTTCCCGCGCGCGTATTTATTTTAATTCCAGAAACACAATTTAAATTTGACGAAGACGCGATATCGCGCTCCGTATGCCCAATTGATTACTAAATTTCTCCGCCTCGACTATAAAAATCTTGCGTTCGAACGTCGGGCGCAATACACGCCCGACCGTGTCGATGTCTCGCCGCGGACAAAAAAGTTGTCCGACGGGTTCGAATCCGACACTCCTGACACCACTCGTCACGCAACCGCGATTAACACCACAGTTGCGGATGGCCAATTGCGAGGCTTTAACTCCCGAGGCGAAAACTATGCAGATGCTGATTCCAAATCAAACACTTAAACTAAAGTTAAACGCGCGGAATGGCGGGACGGGACACAGCAAAGCTCCGCCGCCTTACCTATTAAAATCCAACAGGAAACTGCGTTCAGATATATTCAGAAAATAATATAAGGATTTATTAACGGTTCCGAGAACAAAGAAATATGATGCTCTAAACCCCCTATATGGAGTACTCCCACTCAACAGAGTTATTAAACAAACCACAGGGCAAACGACGAAATGAACAAAGAGGGTGTGTGTGTGTGTGGTGCGTTCTTAGCTCTGCTCGCTCGGGAGCGTGGCGTGGAGATCGTGCAGGCCTCGGATGGCTAGGCCCTGACACGTGGGCGGGAAGGGTCTCCCCGACGCGACTCGCTCGCCGACCCCAGTCCTCTCGCCCCGCAACTCTCAAGCGCTCGCCCCGTCCGAAGGACCACGGTTTCTGGGGCTGTCGTCTCTGCCCGGCGCCTTGGAGATCGCGAATGGTTGGTGATGGTACGCAAGAGGCCACTAATGGAATACGGCCACCAACGGGGCGAACCTCGGCACGACAGCCACCCACGCAAGCACGCGATCCAATCGCAGGGAAGATGGAGGGAACGAAGGCAGGAAAGAACTAGAGGGGAAAATGTCCAGTGCACTCTATCACGACTGAATCCTCTCAGCTCCCCCAAATGGCGTCTGCTCTGCCTCGTGTCCAACTCCGAACTGCGAACTCCCTCTTCCTAGTTCCTCTCCTTCGTGTCGTCACTTCCCTCCCGTCCCGCAGCGTCCCGCCCTCTTGTGACCCCCATTCGTCCGCCCTTCCCCATGACGTCAAAAGATCCACCCCCTTCTCATCGTGTCTCAGCAGGGTCAGTTTTGGTCGGTGTTGTTCCATTGATGTGAAAGGGAAGGGAATTAATTAATGTAGGTGCACTAGGGGCATGAATTCCTACTGTCTAGGTGCGATGCCAAAAGGGACATTGGATTGACCACAGGGGTGGGAAAACACACAAAGTTACCCTTATCACCCTAACTACTTAGCACTTCCTGTCCCCGTACAGGAAATATATACGCAATTATCCCGGCATACGCCTACACATACTAACTTAAAGGTACATAGTGGGTTCTAGGTTCTAGCTATCGCGACATCCCGGAGCATTTTACCTACTCAGATCTACTCTGCTCTACATATTGCTCTACCAAATTCATAACAATATTTATGTGGTTAACTAACCTTTTTGATTATATTTGTGTGTTTAACTATAATTTTTTGGATATTTGTGTGGTTAACTATAACTTTTTTGATCGGCTGCTTTACAAGATTTATCCAGATAGTCTGATTGCAAACAAGAGTACTAATGATTGCACTGTTGCTGTATATCTCAATGTTAGAGTTGGACATAATGGGCTTAGTACAAGTGTGTATCATAAAGTTGATGATTTCAGTTTCCCTGTAGTCTTGTACACCTCTCCAGGTAGCAATGTACCAATTAAAATGCGTTACAATGTCTTCTCAACTCAGCTACTTCGATTTGCAAGAATTTGTTCAGTGAAGGATGATTTTGTGGAACGTGCTGAGAAGGTATTTTCCATAATGTTAAATAGAGGATATTAGGCTCATTGTTTGATCAGGTCTTGTGAGTGTCTTTCGACTCCATCATCACCTTTTGTTTAAGTTTGGTTGGTTTTCGTGTAAACAAGTTCCTATTGCATTGCATTTGATATAAGTGTTAAATAAGAAGGTGTTTAGGTAAAAATAATATGTATACAATGTATTATAAGTGACCATTAATGTGATTGGTTGGTGGTTGCTAGGATACGCAGTGCAACATGGTGGAATCGGTTGTGGTTGACAGTTTGAATATTTGAATGGCAGATTGAGTCGATGAGTTGATGGAGGTGCTGTGTAATGGACATGTCTGTCAGGCGGAGTATTTATTGCTTAGTTTATTGTTATGTAAAGTGATTTATGATTTAAGTTATTAGTTTGTGTGTAATACTTTAAATAAAAGTAGTAATTATATAAGTTTGAATAAGGATATTGCATTGCTGTGTTGACCAACTGTCTGCACACAACTTTGACGTTGTGGGTCAATTGATGTTGAGTAAACTACTGATGTTCACCTGCAGTCAGGGTTGTGGACCCGCCGTTTGGAGAGGTTCTGGGCTGAAAGGATCGGAACTTCGATGAAAAACGGTGCCAGGCTGATGATCTGGGCAGTTGGAAAACCAGTCAATTGCTTATAAGTTAATGTGATAACTTCAAATATAAAATAGCTTTTACAAGTACAAAATATATCTGTGTATGTGTGTTTGTATGGGTGTGTTTATATGTACATATGTATATGTAATATGTATGTATGTATGTATGTATGTATGTATGTATGTATGTATGTATGTGTTTATATAAATATATATATATATGTTGTGTGTATGCGTGTGTGTGTGTATATGTGTGTTTATGTATGTGTGTATGCGTGTGTGTGTGTGTGTATTGTTAATGTCCGGCTTCCTTCTTGTAACTACAATGCAGCAATCGGTCTTTATTTTGATTAATAAATTTAAAATTCTTATATCCGGATCCCGATTCAGATCTTCACCAAAATTTAATCAATTCTTTCTTGTCACACACACAACCTCTCCACCAGGTTTCGTCCAAATTAATCCACAACTTTTTGAGATATCGTGCCATGTATCGGTTTTGGCCCTATTTGCTCAATGGTGAAGAATCACTTTAAATATTCTAGTATCTGGACCCAGATTCGAATATTCACCAAAATTGAATCAATTCTTCCGTGTCACATATCCATCCTCTCCGCCAAATTTCGGCTGAATCTATCGACAACCATTTCAGATATCCTGCTATATATCGTTTTTGGCTCTATCTCCCAATGGTGAACAATCACTTTAAAAATTCTACTAGCCAGATCCGGATCCGGATCTTCACCAAAATTGAATCGATTCTTCCTTGTCACACACCCAACATTTCCACCAAGTTTCGTCCATATCGATCCAGAACTTTTTTGGGATATCCTGCTATATATCGTTTTTGGCCATGTCTCCCAATGGTGAAAAATCACTTAGAAATTAAATAATTCTCATATCCGAATCCATATTCGGATCTTCACCAAAATCTAACCATTTCGTCCTTCTCACATACGCTGCATCTCTGCCAAATTTCGTCCGAATCAGTCCACATCTTTTTGAGATATTTTGTTTACAAACGGACAGACAGACAGACAGACAGGGGTGAAAACATAACCTCCATTCACCTTTGGTGGCGGAGGTAATAGGTTTGGTGCATATTTGGAGTGGCGACTCTTGTCAGATTTGAAAGATGAAAGGAAACAAGAATTGGACAAGAAAGGATGAATTCATATAAAATATGCATTTCTAAATTTGGTCCTGAATTCATAGGAAGGGCCCTCTTCACAAATAAACAATCCTAGATATAATTGGATAGAAAGAAAATCTTGCCAGCTCGTGGGTTTTCATCTCCTTCAAATATATAAATATACAAACCCTGCAAAGTAAAAAGCAGACTCGGACAAAGCCAGGATAACATGTTTATTACATCGCTCTTTTGTACTCGGTTTCATTCCTCCCAACAGTGCCCTTACACAATACAATGAATATCCCTGGTTGAAAATAAGCTTCATTTTAACAATTCGTTGCATAAACACAATCAAATGGCGGACGTATTTGAGTATCTGGTGGCATGTCCATCGGATTAGTATGGTGCCTCAACCTAGCAAGGCATCAAACAACAAAGATGTCGTGCAGAGCATGATAGTTAGAAAATCCACTGCCCCCACCCGGCTCAAAAAGTTGGCATTGATACATCAAATTGTACATTTCATTAAGATTTAAATTGGTGATCTTAATCAAAGCTCGGTTCAATAGGATGAAAATTGATTATTATATCAATATAATTAGAATATATTGATGGTTTTTAGTAGTTTGACGTTGAGTTGACCTTTGACCTTTTGACCTCAAAATCGTTCCTTTCCCAATTCAGTAATTCACTGTGCAATTGCTGCTCAACTTTAAGGTGAATCGGATGAAAAAATGTCAATTTTAGAAATTTTAACTCAAGATGACCTTTGACCTCAATCTATAGGCTTATTCCGTATGAACAACTCTACAATTTAGTGACGTTTCGTAAATATCTGATTAGAACTGTGACCTGCAGGCGATTAACATACAGACATACAGACAAACAGAAAGACAGACAAAATAACGCACAACAACAACCAATATACTTGAAATTTCTTCGATTTTACAAGTAATAAATGATGTCCTGTATGACAACCTGATGGACATTTTATCACATGTGAAGTATATTTTGTTGCAGTTGTTTTGTATATACTTGCTAGTGGTAAGCTTTAACGCAGCTCGTTTGTCCATGTTCTCAGATGCGTTCAATGGAGGACAGAAGTTGCAGCACATTCCATCTCTCCCAGACATACTTGATGGCACCATGCCAGGGCAATGTGATGCTCAGAAAAGAAGTTGTGGCACATTCCATCTCTCCCAGACATACTTGATGGCACCATGCCAGGGCAATGTGATGCTCAGAAAAGAAGTTGTGGCACATTCCATCTCTCCCAAACTTGATGGCATTCATGCCAGGGCAATGTGATGCCAAGAAAAAGAGTTGTGGCACATTCCATCTCTCCCAGACAAACGTGATGGAGTTCATGCCAGGGCAATGTGATGCCCAGAAAATAAGTTTCGGCACAATCCATCTCTCCCAAACTTGACGGCGCTTATGCCAGGGATATGTGATGCCCAGAAAAGAAGTTGTGGCACAATCCATCTCTCCCAGACAAACTTGATGGAGTTCATGCCAGGGCAATGTGATGCCCAGAAAAGAAGTTGAAGCACAATCCATCTCTCCCAAACTTGACGGCGCTTTTATACCAGGGATATGTGATGCCCAGAAAAGAAGTTGTGGCACATTCCATCTCTTCCAGACAAACTTGATGGAGTTCATGCCAGGGCAATGTGATGCCCATAAAATAAGTTGTGGCACAATCCATCTCGCCCAAACTTGATGGTATTCATTCCAGGGCAATGTGATGCCCAGAAAACAAGTTTCGGCACAATCCATCTCTCCCAAACTTGATGGCGTTCATGCCAGGGCAATGTGATGCCCAGAAAAGAAGTTGTGACACAATCCATCTCTCCCAAACTTGATGGCGTTCATGCCAGGGCAATGTGATGCCCAGAAAAGAAGTTGCGACACATTCCATCTCTCCCAGATAAACTTGATAGCGTTCATGCCAAGGCAATGTGATGCCCTGAAAAGAAGTTGTGGCACATTCCATCTCTCCCAGCCACACAGGTAGTTCTGGATGAATCCATGGATCCATGGAATATGGCACCATCTGACTGCAGTGAATGTGTTCCCAAATGAAGATTACCTTCCTGGTATATTAATCGGTTAAGAGGATTTATTGTATCTGCAAAAAAATTTTAAATGAATATATATTTGTGCACCGTATTTTCAGCATTGAAAAAATATATTTTTTGTAATAAATTTTTCCATTCATGGAGAAGTTTTAATTTTTACCCAGTTTTGCCTTTTTGTTGTCGAATCATTTGCAATGCGCTCCTCACTCTTTATCATGACCAAATGACCCTTGTAAGGGATGCAACGTAGATGAGACAGAGTTTGATACTTTGTATTCCAACATTGACACGAGCATTACAAAGCCCCCCGTGTTCCAAGGAGAGCATGCGTTGATAATAAGTTCGAAATATCATCATAAAGTTCACCCTGCAGATAAGAATGTGGAAAAATCGATGGAAAGAAAGGAATTTGTGCTTTGGACGTGGTTCAGTTCTCTTGCATTCGGCCACAGAGAACGTCAATCTGCATCGAACAATATCCCATCAATCATTGAACGATGTCCCAGATGATTTTCTTTTCACTATTCGACCTTTTCAAAGGACACGAGACACAAAGTGAGGAGGCTCTTTAAGAAAGCAAATACAATCTTCACCTTTCAGTCTTATCGCAACATGGCAGCGAAGACTTGCCAGCGGAATCACCTGTTTCTGTCCCGAGGCTTCACCTCCCAAATGGGATTTTCATTTTTTGACATAATAAATGATCAAATTGCACATCTTTGAAATGATCTCTTCTGTGTCCAATTCCAATTGTGACATTGATTGTGTACCTCTGATGTCTGGTACTGTGTACTGTTCTTTTGACTGATAGTGCTTTAAAGATATACCTGGCTTTCGGATTATTTAGAAAAGGAAATGGAAAGGATGAGCATTGAAGGCGAATGTGAGCATGGTAACACATGTTGATTACTCTGTACCTGTCTGCAAAGGTGCAATTCGCACTCATTTGCACCTGCGTGAGCTCGAGGCACTCTCTGCCAACTGTACTTTTACTGCTTCATAGGTTAGCAAGAGTAAGGTGAAAGATGTCATCACAGGTGTGTGTGTTGTGCTTGTGACATTGATGGAAGAGGGAGAGGGTTTGTGGGGTAGACAAGGTCAAGGTTTATGGAATACAGTTAAACTGCTACAGAGGTATCCAGTGTGCACAATAAGACATCATTAATGATGAGGTCGCGTTTGAAAGTAGACAAAATATGATGAAAGTGCTTTTGTTAATCACTTGTAAATTGCTTGAATTATGCAGCAATAAAATATCAATATGGCCGTCGCAGATCTTGTGAGCTTTGGCCTAGTCATTTTATGTAGGAGATAACACATTGCATGTCCTTCTTGATTTGATCCATTTACACTTCCAATAAAAAGATATTATTATTGTTACTCGTATAAAATCGTCAAAAATGACGGGTTGGAACGGTTTTTGATGGTACAGCCACGTGAGCATGCCAGAGTCTAAAGTCTGGGCCTAGTGTCAGGGATGCTTATATCATCTTTGTTTGTTAGACATCCTACAGACGTAAATTAATACTCGTTTTCAAATAAATAATTATATTTAAATTTTTAAATAGTAAATAATGGTTGTTTGGAAAAAAGGGAGAGATGCTGAAAGCTTAGGAGGTGTATAATAGTGATAAGCACTGTTTAGGTATAATAGTGATATCGTGATATAGTGATGAGCGTTCTTTAGGTGTAATAATAGTGATAAACGCTGCATAGTGATAAGCGCTTACACAAAAAATGTGCAAAAACAGATCCTTGCAACTAGAGACCAATCAGCCTGCTCCCAATTATCAGAAAATTCATGGAATCCGTCATCGCTTCAAATATCAAATCTTTCCTCTTCTCAAATGGCTTGATCTCTGACCATCAATTTGCTTTCAGACCAGGTCAGTCTACTTTGGACATGCTGCTTCTGCTTTCTCAACAATGGATGGAGCTCCTCAATGGCAAACAGGAAATCAGAGCTGTCTCCCTTGACATATCATGTGCCTTCGATACGGTCTGGCACCCTGCTCTGCTCACCAAACTCTCCTCCTATTTTATCCATGGAAATCTCCACGCATGGCTTGCGGACTTCCTCTCTGGTCGTAGTCAACGTGTGGCCCTGAATGGATTTCTCTCATCTCCCCTTCCTGTTCAGGCTGGATTTCCCCAAGGCTAGGTGTTCAGGGCCCTATGCTTTTTCTGGTCTTCATCAATGATCTCTCTGACTCTCTCGAAAATCCTCTCTATCTCTTTACTGATGACTCCACTCTCTGCCGCTCCATACCTCATCCCTCAGATCGGCAGTCTGCAGTCTCCTCACTCTCTGCAGACCTGGACAAAATCAGACTGGTCAAACAAGTGGAACATGTCTTTCAATCCTGACAAATCTCACACTCTTACTATGTCTCTCCGTAAACACCGACTGGACAACCCTCCCATCTACTTTCTCATCAATCCTCTCCAAGAAGTTCTGTCGCTCAAGCTTTTTGGTCTCATTATCTGCCATGATCTTTCCTGGGAAAACCACATTTCCAAGCTGACCTCCAAAGCCAGTTGCCGACTGGGCATCCTCCGTCATTTGAAGTCCTTCCTTGGCACACCTGACCTCCTCACCACATACAAGGCTTTCATCCATAGCTCAATGGAATACTGTTCTCCCCTCTGGGCCGGATGCTGATTGGGGAGCTACACGATGCTGATTGGGGAGCACGCCAAGATTGACGTCACCGGGAAGGTTATAAAAAGGACGTGCTTGGCTCGGAGCGAGAGCTCACTCAGACTTGGACTTGGACCTTTTTTTTTTTTTTTTTTTTTTTTTTTTTGTTTGTTTGTTTGTTTTGTTTTGTTTTGTTTTGTTTTGTTTTGTTTTGTTTTGTTTTGTTTTGTATACAAGATCGAGGCTCGTGAAAGAGCGAACATTAATCACACAGAAAGACAAACCGACACATAAAACATATAACATAGGGAGCGGTAGACAAGATGGGGAGAGAGGGGGAAGGACACAAACACAACATTTGAGAGCAGGGACCGAGAGACATGGAGACATCGAGAGATCTGAGAGAGGGCGAGGGCTTTGGGGGGGGGGGCGTGGGAAGGGGGCAGTGGGAGAGGTATAAAACATATGGACACTGCCAGGACTTCCAGGAAAGAAGTTGGAATTTCAAACAAGGTGGATCTGGGGTGAATTAGCGGGGGTAGAAAAGATCAAGGTTTTGGATGGGGGAAGATAAGAGATGGTGGTGAACAGCTGTTTTAAAGACCTGGAGGGAGGAGTGGGATTGAAGGGAGTGAGGGAGTTTGTTCCAGAGGCGGGAGAAAAGAGGAATGAAAGAGTGAAGGTGAGCGGAGAGCCGAGATTTCGGCAGTTTAACCATCAGAGGGTTGCTGGCAGATCTTGTGCGACCTGTAGGAATATTTGGGGGACAGAGCACAGAGAGAGCTGGGGGTGCAAGGCCGGAGAGGAGTCGGTAGAAGACAGAAAGACCACCTACCTGCCTGCGGTGAGTGAGTGAAAGGCCCTCAGAGATAGCTTCATCGCGGGAGATTCCAAGAATTCTGAAAGCTTTGGTTTCAACAGCGTGAAGCCGAGCTAGGTGTGAGGCAGGAGCACCGGCCCATAGGGGAGAACAGTATTCCATTGAGCTGCGGATGAAAGCCTTGTATGTGGTGAGGAGCTCAGGTGTGCCGAGGAAGGACTTCGCACGACGGAGGATGCCCAGTCGGCGACTGGCTTTGGAGGCCAGCTTGGAAATGTGGTTTTCCCAAGAAAGATCATGGCAGATAGTGAGACCCAAAATCTTGAGCGACAGAACTTCTTGGAGAGGATTGTTGAGAAAGTAGATGGGAGGGTTGTCCAGTCGATCTTTTCGGAGAGACATAGTAAGAGTGTGAGATTTGTCAGGATTGAAAGACATGTTCCACTTGTTTGACCAGTCTGTGATTTTGTCCAGGTCTTCAGAGAGTGAGGAGGCAGCAGACTGCCGATCTGAGGGAAGAGGAATGGAGTGGCAGAGAGTGGAGTCATCAGCAAAGAGATAGAGAGGATTTTCGAGAGAGTCAGAGAGATCATTGATGAAGACCAGAAAAAGCACGGGGCCCAGAACACTGCCTTGGGGAACTCCAGCCTGAACAGGAAAAGGAGATGAGAGAAACCCATTCAGGGCCACACGTTGACGACGACTAGAGAGGAAGTCCGCCAGCCATGCGTGGAGATTTCCATGGATACCAAAGGAGGAGAGTTTGGTGAGCAGAGCGGGGTGCCAGACCGTGTCGAAGGCACGTGATATGTCGAGGGAGACAGCTCTAATTTCCTGTTTGGCATTGAGGACCTCCATCCATTGTTGAGACAGCAGAAGCAGCATGTCCAGAGTAGAGTGACCTGGTCTGAAACCAAATTGATGATCAGAGATCAAGCCATTGGAGAAGAGGAAAGATTTCATATCAGAAGCAATGATGGATTCCATGACTTTGCTGATAATTTGGGAGAAGGCTGATTGGTCTGTAGTTGCTAGGATCTGTTTTTGCACCTTTTTTGTGATGTTGGCGGTGATGTTGGCTGATTTCCAAGCAGATGGCAGTTGACCTTGAGCAAAAGAGAGGGTGAAGAGAACAGAGAGAGGGTGAGATAGAGCAGCAGAGCAGGATTTTAGGACCCGTGGGCTGATGCCGTCGGGTCCAGTTGCAGAATCAGAGTCGAGGGTTGACAGAAACTTTTCCACCTTGTCAGGAGGAAAGGACACGGAGTCCAGGAGCAGCAGGGTACGACTGGGTATGGTGGGTACAGAGAGGGATGGGTTTGGGACACAAGATTTAGAGGCAAACACAGAGTTGAGGCATTCAGCTTTTTCACGTGCGGAGTCAGCTGTGTAGCCGTTTGAGGTAAGGGAGGGGATGGAGGGGGAACAAACACCAGAAACGGATTTGACCAGACGCCACCAGGATTTGGAAGAGGGAGACAGATAAGAGAGTTCGGTCTTGAGAACGGAGAGATATTGTTTCCTGGCTCTCCTGAGGGTGGACACACACTTGTTTCGGGCTTTGTGAAAGGAAATGAGATTTCCTTCCGTTGGATTTGCTTTCCAGGAGACGAAGGCAAGTTGTTTCTGGGCAACAGCCTCACCACAAGATTCCGTGTACCATGGACGGGAGGAAGGGTATGACAACTGAAGACGAGATGGGATAAATCTGTGCATGAGAGAGAGCAATTTACTTTGGAAGAATTCCCAGGATGAGTTGATGTCAGAGGTGGTAGAGATGGGAGACCAGTCCAGATGATTGATGGCTGCTTGAAGACCGTGCCAGTTTGCCTGAGTGAAATGCCAGACTCGTCGACGCTGAGCAGGCTCCCTGAGGATGGTCAGAGAGATGTCCACTTTAACAAGGACATGATCAGATGATCCGATCGGAGCAGAAGAAGAGCAGCAGACATTTTCAGGGAAGTTAGTCATAACCAAGTCCAGAAGAGAAGATGTTCCGTTGACTGAGATCCGGGTCGGGAAATTGACAGATTGTGTCAGTCCCAGTGAGTCGCAGAAGTCCTTTGCTGAGGAGCCATGGCTGGTGAGAGAGGTACCCACACCCAGCCAACTGGCATGATGACAGTTGAAATCACCACATATGAGGAAGAGAGAGTTGGGATGAGTAGATAGAAGTTGGTCCATATCATCAGACAGCGAGATGTAGATGGAGTCATCACTGTTTGGTGGACGGTACAACACACATATGAACAAGAGGTGGGAGCGAAGGGGAAGCCGTAGCCAGAGGTATTCCTGGGGGTGAGGTGGAGAGAGTGCAGTGCAGGGCGAGTGAGGAAGAGAGTTTTTGATAAAGATAGCAACCCCGCCTCCAGGACGAGGCTCAGGTCTATCATACCGGAGGAGGGAGTAGCCCGGGAGAGATACTATGGAATCAGAGACATCATAAAGGAGGAAAGTTTCTGTTAAGCAGATCACGTCTGGTTTGACAGAAGCAACCTGTATGGAGAGATCAGTTAAGTTTGAACGAAGGCCCCGGATGTTTGAGGTCCATACCGTTAATGAAGAGGAAGGGGGAGCATCAGATACAGAACAGGGGGGAGGAGGGGTAGGGTAAGATGTGGAAGAGGTGGAAGAGGTAGGGAGAGCTGTTGAAGGTGTGTCAGAGATTTCAGAATAGCTTGGAGAAAGGGAAGGATGGGGCGGACAAAAGGTTTGATGGTGATTGGGTGAGCCACAATGAGGTGTTATTTGAGGAGGGGGAAGAGCGAGGCAGAAGGTTGGGGGAGATGGAGGTGAGAGTTTGAAGGGGGAAGAAGCGGGGAGGACGCTTTGAGGAGGGGGAGTGAGCGGGGGGAAATTGAGAAGCAATGAGGGTGGGGAGATTTGAAGGGGAGGGGTGAGGGGGGAGTTTGGGAGGGAAGGGACAAGGGGAGGGATTTGAAAGGGATGGGATATGGGGGAGATTTGGAGGGGAGGGGTGAGGCAGGAGTCTAGGAGGGGAGGGGCGAGGGGGCGTCTTGGCGGGGAGGGGTGAGGGGGTAGTTTAGGAGGGAGGGGCCAAGGGGGGAGATTTGAAAGGGATGGGTGATGGGGAAGATTTGGAGGGGAGGGGTGATGGGGAAGATTTGGAGGGGAGGGGTTATGGGGAAGATTTGGAGGGGAGGGGTGAGATTGGATTTTTGAAAGTGTACGATTTATGGGAAACGAACATTTATTGCAAAATGAGTTTCTTGTGACCTTCGAGTTAAAAATACGTTTAAGGACGCTGGATGGAGGATGGAGTGCAGGAGAGTTTAGGGAATGTAGAAAAAAGGCACTATAGGAGATGGATATTTTTTTGGGGATGAATTGATTTGGTGAGCAAGTCGAAAGCAGCCTTTTAAAGAAGAAGAAGAAAAAGGTGTTATAAAATATGACGGAATACATAACTTGAGGGGAAAGTGTAAACATTGAAGGTTAATGAGTGAAAACTATCTGGGGAAATGGGGGAGAAACACGTGGTCGAAGAACGAACGAACGAATACGAATGAATAAACGAATGAGAACAGAGAAGGAAATGTTTGTTTTTTTTTTTTTGTTTTTTTTTTTTGAGTTGAGATTTACACAAGGAAGTAGGCTATGGGTGAAAAGCCTGGGAATACAGAGAACGAAAGTTATTGGATCACAAACGACAGACCACTGAGAGAAAAACAAAGCCTCAAGGTTGTACAGTGCACACTGTACAAGGCCTTGCTCGCGACACGGCAAACAGACGATCAATTTATGCAAGATAAACACCGAGAAACAACCAAAGTTGCACACAATAACTTCACACACCGAAAGATAAATACAGTTTCGACAAAATACAATTGTGAACAGACTTAACTTCGAAAAACGTGGAGACCGTGTGGAGCTTCGAAAATCCCTGCCGCCGTCTCCAAGATCTCGCGAGATCTCAAGGTAGGGACAGGTAAACGTGATACTAATTCTAATTCTAAATTGGGATCCCACACACCAGACTGCAGATACGAGACGAGGGAATGAGTTACCAAAGAAACACGTTCGTCGTGTATTTGTGAAATGGTGCGTCCGTCGACTAAAGCGGCTGGTGTCCGGCCCCCGCTCGTGCGCCACTCGTGCGCGGTGCAGTCGCATTCCTCCCTGTGGCTTTCCTCGTCAAGACGCTGTTCTCTCTCCTGTCTCTCCTCACGGTGGACCTCATGTGGAGATCGCTGGCAGTGCTTTGGGCCACGTGGTGCTTTTAGGGCATTGGACGCGTAGTGCTTGGAGCGGTGCTCAGTGCTTTGGAGCTTGGAGCGAGGGACCTCGTGGTGTGCCCGTGAACAGACGAGGCCGGGGCGAGCGGATCGCTCAAAGCCTGGTGGCGCACGAGCGGGGGCCGGACACCAGCCGCTTTAGTCGACGGACGCACCATTTCACAAATACACGACGAACGTGTTTCTTTGGTAACTCATTCCCTCGTCTCGTATCTGCAGTCTGGTGTGTGGGATCCCAATTTAGAATTAGAATTAGTATCGCGTTTACCTGTCCCTACCTTTTATTTTAATAAACCCTTGTATTATTTTCCATTCCCTGCAAATCTTGTGCCCGTTTGAGTACGTTCCCCTTCCACAGTTACGCACTCCCGCTTCTTCCTCTTCCCTTCTTCTCTTCCCGCGTTTGATAGCACAATCCGTGTTTGGTCGTCGCCTCCGTTAAAGCCGTTCTGGTCTTCCGCGGTCCCTGGTATTAACCGGAGGGATTCGCGCGAGAGTATCATGCCTGATAAAAGTAAATAACAGTCGTTGTCATCCTTTCCCCTTTCAGCGTGGCATCCGTCAGGGCTGTCCACTGTCAGGCATGTACACACTGTCCATCGAACCTTAACTGGCTCTCCTTTGTACCACCTTATCTGGTTTGTCCTTGTCAAACAATTCCAAAATTGTTACGTCAGCATATGCAGACGACGTGTGTGTTGTGATAAAAAAAACCAGGAAGATGTTTTTCAGCTATCCTGGTGTTTTGCCAAATTTGAACTTGCTTCATCAGCAAGAATAAATTGGAACAAGAGCGTAGCTCTTTCTCTGTAACCAGATACCCTATCTGCGTCACAGGCTTCACATATGGTTCCCCCATCTATTCCAGGAGGAATGTTATGGAAAACAGATGGGTTTAAATACTGAGGCATCCATTTGGGAATTACTTCCAGAAGGACAACCATCACTGCAACACTCCATCGATCTGGGCTTTATGGCAGAGTAGCCAGATGGAAGCCTCTCCTCAGTGAAAGACACATGAAAACACGCTTGGAGTTTGCAAAAAAGCACCTAAAGGACTCTCAGACTGTGAGAAACAGGATTCTGTGGTCTGATGAAACCGAGATTGAACTGTTTGGTTTCCATCTGGCCACTCTGCCATAAAGCCCAGATCGGTGGAGTGTTGCAGCGATGGTTGACCTTGTGTAAGTTTCTCCCATCTCCACACAGGATCTCTGGAGCTCAGCCAGAGTGACCATCGGGTTCTTCGTCACCTCTCTTACCAAGACCCTTCTCCCCCGATTGTTCAGTTTGGCCGGGCGGCCAGCTCTAGGAGGAGTCCTGGTTGTTCCAAACTTCTCCCATTTAAGAATTATGGAGGCCACTGTGCTCTTGGGAACCTTCAATGCAGCAGAATTTTTTTTGTAGGCTTCCCCAGATCTGTGCCTTGACACAATCCTGTCTCTGAGCTCTGCAGGCAGTTCCTTCGACCTCATGGCTTGGTTTTTGCTCTGATATGCATTGTCAGCTGTGAGACCTTATATACACAGGTGTGTGCCTTTCCAAATCATGTCCATTCAATTGAATTTACCACAGGTGGATTCCAATCAAGGTGTCGAAACATCTCAAAGATGATCAAGAGAAATGGGAGGCACCTGAGCTAAATTTCAAGTGTTATAGCAAAGGGTATGAATACTTATGTCAATGTGATATTTCAGTTTTTTCTTTTTAATAAATTTGCAAAACTTCCTAAAATCCTGTTTTCTCTTTGTCATTCTGGGGTATTGACTGTAGATTGGTGAGGGAAAAAATGAATTTAAACGATTTCAGCATAAGGCTGCAACATAACAAAATGTGACAAAAGTGAAGGGGTTTGAATACTTTCTGAATGACTATGGGAACAGCACCAGGTCTGGATGGCCTCCCAGTGGAGTTTTATAGGACTTTCTGGACACTTGTAGGCCCTTGCTTGCTGGATGTCCTTGAAGAAAGCATTGAAGGTGGTGAATTTCCTCTCAGCTGCCGTAGAGCAGACGCTCCTTCTGAAGAAAGGAGATCCACAGCTCATCACGAGTTCGCGGCCTGTTTTGCTTGTATCAGTTGACTATAAGATTTTTTGCGAAAGCATTGGCTCGGCATTTATCCTCTTATTTGGAAGATTTTACACACTGTGATCAAGGGTTTTGTGATATGGGTTGTCAGATTTATAACAATCTTTTGAATGAACAACAATGCAGTCAAGTTTATTCATTATTTTAAGTCAATAATGAACTGATCCCACCTGTAAAGGTTGAGAGGGGAATTTGTCAGGGCTGCCCTTTGTCTGGTATTTTATATGCATTAAGTATTGAACCGCTATTAATAGTGCTTCAGAAATCTCGAGAAGGCTTAAAAGTTTTGGAAAAGTGAATGTATCGAATGAATGAAATGAAGTGAAGGTATCGTCCGATGCAGATGACGGTTGTGTTTTGGTGAAAGATGCCAAAGACATTGGTTTGGTTGAAGAGAACTTGGAGATATTTAACAAAGCGACGACAGCTGTTGTAAATTGGGGCAAAAGCCAGGCCTTGTGGATGGGTTAAGTGAGTGGACCCTTGCCTTCCCTCCACTTCAGCTCAAATGGAGTTTTGAAGGTATTAAATACCTGGGAGCGTTTCTCGTAAATGAAAATGTGGAAAAGAAGAATTGGGAGGGGTTGGTGGATGCTCTTGAACAAAGATTGGCAAAGTGGAGAGGCTTGCTCATTCAACTTTCTTATCGGGGACGCGTGTTGGTGCTCAACAATCTGGTGGCATTTATGCTGTGGCATCATTTCAAGATGGTGCAACCTGCCAGAAAGTCTGGTGTAAAACCTACAGAGGATTCTGATTGACTTCCTTTTGAGCGGCAAACACTAGGTTCGTCCTGGAGTGTTGAGTCTTCCCGTGGGTGGATAAAGGAGGTCAAGGCCTTGTGGACTTGATGAGTAAGATTATGGCCTTTTGCATGATGGCGATCAAGCGTCTGCTATATGGGCCTTTGTATCTGGCTTGGAGGTTTCTGGACAATTCTCTTTTGAGCCAAGCTGGTGGCTTGGGCTACTCACGAGATGTTTTTCTGATTGATGTCCAACACCTGGACCTCACACAACTACCGTACTTCTACTCCAGCATGCTGAATACTTGGTAAGTGTTTAAAATAAGCTGCTGAAAAACATCGTACTCAAAAGAAATGTTCTTGCGTGAACCCCTCTTTTACAACCCACTTTTCGAAAGTATTGTGAAGGACTGAAGTTTTGTTGAGAAATTTGTTGGGAATAACATCTGGAGAGTACATGATCTGTTGAATGGGGCAGGAAATTGGATGGGTGCTGCTGCTCTGGTGGAAACTGTTAGCATCAGGTTAGCAAGATACGTCTCTCTTTTGCTATGTGGTGTATTGAAAAGGTTCCATGACAATAACCTATATGGGGACGAATTGGCCCCTAGGTAGGAAGTGTCCCCTGTACATGTGCCAGCTGCCCCTCCTTTTCTGGATCTTGTGCTTTCCCAAAATAATTGTACAACCCACTCGGTCTATAAAATCTAAACTACTTCCCTTTGGAAAGCCGCATGCTCATTATCCCCGGATGAACGGCGGAACATGTATCGGGTTTGCATTAGTTTAGTGTGCGACATTCCTAAACTGAACAATAAGTGGGCCGGCTTGTTACCGGATGGATCTTCCTCTCGACCTCAATGGGATAGTTTTATCAAAGGCTTATACCCAAAAGAACTTGGGACCTTCAGTGGAGACAAGCTCATTGGATTTTACCCACAAAACATCTGCAACACGTTTTTTCTGAATTGATACCTGATGAATGTCCTTTTTGTGGTGCATATGAAACTTTTCCATGCATATGTCGAGTGTAGGCGTTTAATTTCCTCATTTCAATTACTGAAGGAACTGTTTAGAAATCTATCACTTTTTTAATTTTAGAGTTTTTATTTTTGGTGTTAAATACTTGCCTTGCTTAAGAAAAGAAGCACCTTTGGCCAATTTTTTTGTCGACTCAGGCAAAGATAGTGATATATAAGACTCAGAAAGTGAAACTCGTAAGCTCATCTGAGAGGGATTGTAATTTATTGGAACTTTTTAGGAATATTGTGGTTACTAGGATTAAACTCGAGTTTAGTTTCTATAAACATAAGGGTAAGTCAACAGAATTTGAGTAAATGTGGGTGGTGGATTCTTTGTGTAGTGTGGTTGATGGGGATTTAGTATTTGATTGGTAAAAAATTGTCAATTTTCAGCTGTACTTGTCTCGGATTCTTCTCTGTCATTTGTTTTCACGCGTTTCTGGTGTTTTGGGTACGTTTTTGTACTTTTAGAATGAAAGATGAAACATGAAACAGACAGTCAGTCTCTCTCTCTCTCTCTCTCTCTCTCTCTCTCTCTCTCTCTCTCTCTCTCTCTCTCTGTCTCACCGTCTCACCCCCTGCTGGCTGTTGTGATTTGGGTGTGGCGTCATGGCCACCGTATGTAGCTGCTCTGTATTGTGGTGAGCCGTCAGTGTATTGTTTTTGTCCCTACAGCCCCCCACCCCCCACCCATCCCTTCTCTCCTTTCCTGTTACATCTTATGTGCCTCTGGCGTTTTGATCTCCAGCTTTCGACTCCTTTGTGTTCAAGAGAGAGAAAGATTGGGAGAGGGCCTATTTTGGGTGCAGCCTACCCATTTTGATGACGCTTTGTAAGCCTTGTTTATGCTTATAATGCGTTTTTGGTTTTCATTTTAGCTTGATTTATTGAGGTTCGGACAAGAAGGGGGCGATAATATCACTGACATGGCGAATGTACGCTCTCGATGTGAGGCTTTAACCCTGAAGCACGCGTTTGTGTGCGTTCCTCCCGACGGAGTTCCTGTGGAGGACATTATCCTCGCAGTTGGGAATATTATTGGCGATGAAAGTATTCGAGCTGCATCACGTATGAATCAGAAAGTAGTTGTTTTCGTTTCTCACGATGAACTCGTCCATGACGTTGTAAGTGTCGGAATAACCACAGCAAGTGGTCATTTTATGATTGCGTCGCTGATGCTAACACCCTCGACGAGAGTTGTTATATCAAACGCACATCTGTTTATTTCTAATGACAAGATAATGACCGTGTTATCGCGTTATGGTAAAATGGTGTCCAGGATCTCCACAATTCCGCTTGGTTGTCTGAATGAACATGTTAAACACGTCATGAGTTTCCGAAGGCAGGTTTACATGGTCTTTCCAGACCATGGGGACGATGCGGGCCTCGATATCTCATTTAAAATCAACTTTGAGGACACGGATTACCAGCTGTGTGGATCGTCCGCCACCTTAATGTGTTTTCAGTGCGGAGTGTTTGAACATTTCAAATGGTTTTGTCCCAAAGCCTCGTGTGTCAGGTGTGGCAAAAAAGGTCACACTGACGCAGTGTGTAAGGAGCAGGTTACCGTTACTCCACGAATTAACATTCCAATTGGGAAGGAGGTTAACGGTACTCCACAAATTAACATTCCCAGCAAGGAGGAGGTTAACGTTATTCAAATTAACATTCTCAATGAGGAGGAGGTTACCGGTACTCCACGAATTAACATTCCCAATGAGGAGGATGTTAATGTTAATGCACCACTTAATGTTCGCAATGAGGGTGAAACCAGTGGCTCAATCGTCAATGTTATTCCTCCTCTGCGACGCGTTTCTATGGATACCGAATCTAAATTTGTGACAAGTAAATGAAGAGCACCTTATGAGTCATTAACACCAGGTGCTATTAAAAAGGTTGTTCTCGATGTGCAGACCTTCGTTGCAAAAACTCTTCAGGATACTCATGAGAAGGTAGACACCTCTCCTGAGGGTAGACACACACTTGTTCCTGGCTTTGTGAAAGGAACTGAGATTACCTTCAGTTGGATTTGCCTTCCAGGAGGCAAAGGCAAGTTGTTTCATGGTAACTGCCTCACCACAATATTCAGTGTACCATGGACGGGAGGAAAGGTATGACAACTCAAGACGAGATGGGATAAATATGTGCATGAGAGAGAGCAGTTTGCTTTGGAAGAATTCCCAGGATGAGTTGATGTCAGAGGCAGTAGAGATCGGAGACCAGTCCAGGTGATTGATGGCTGCCTGAAGACCGTGCCAGTCGGCCTGAGTGAAATTCCAGACTCGTCGATGCTGTGGAGGCTCTCTGAGAATGGCCACAGAGATGTCCACTTTAACAAGCATATGGTCAGATGAACCGATTGGAACAGAAGAAGAACAGCAGACATTTGCAGGGAAGTTAGTCATAACCACGTCTCAAAGAGATGATGTACTATTGACTGAGATCTGGGTCGGGAAATTGACAGATTGTGTCAGTCCCAATGAGTCGCAGAAGTCCTTTGCTGAGGTGCCATGGCTGGTGAGAGGTACCCACACCCAGCCAGCTGTTCATGGGCATTGGTGATGCTCCCAGACATGTCTCGGCCAGGCAGGAGAGCACTGAGGTATGGAATTGCTCACCCCCTGGCCAACCAGGCCTGAACCAGAACCCTTTATTATTTTTTTTAGTTAATACCTTGTTTTTGCTGCTTTTCATGTATTTTCGACACCTCCCCTCTCTTATTTAGTTGTCTAAATGTGTCAATGTGTAGGTCTTGGTCGGATAGTTCTGTGGCCTTGGTCGGATCGTTTTGTGGCCTCTGTATGTGTTAAGGGGATAGTAGTGGGGCAACTTAGCATAACAATTGTGCATTTTGTGAGGAAAGCACCAAATTTGGCACACTAGTAGACTATCATATTATGAAAAGATCTGGATATTGGGCCATCTCAGATTCAGAGATTTGATTTTTGCAAGATTTCGATTTGATTGGGATCGGAGAGAACACCTTCTTCGTCTTCTGTACAGTGAAGTTGCCAGCCCTGAATTCTCTGGCTACATCTGGGTGCTTCATTGGGAGTGCAACCATGTCCCTCAGGTGAACAGGGATCCACCTGGCATAGTGTGTGTGGTCTAAGGCATGGAACCATGGGACCAGTTCCGTCAGGGCATCAAGGTACATCGTGAATGAAGCCTGCCGCAGAGAACGCACGTAGACCAGTACCAACATCTCTAGTTCCAGCACAGTTGCCCAGTACTGAAAGTTGGGAACGTCTTCTCCTCTCTGGTGATACCAGTCTTCGAACTCAGGCAGGTCTTCTGCATCATCAGCATATGTCATACAGTGGCATTCATACTGTTACGGACCGCGGATAAGATGTTGGTTTTGCCGAGCGGAGGCCCCGCGGCCCTAACAGTTACCCCGACTAACCCGATTCCCGAACGTTGGCCGAATCGCGCCACAGATATCCAATATGGAAAAGACAAAAGCGACACGGATGTGAAGAAGAAGAAGAGAAGACGAAAAAAAGGTTGGAAATACTACTAAATTTATTCCTACTATATACACGCTCAAAGTAACCAAGGAAGAAGGAAAGATAAGAAAATAATATACAGAAGAATTAGAGACACAGTGCAATTATTACCTTATACAAGCTTAATTAAATACCCATGGACAAGACACACAGAACAAACTCACGTACACAAAAGGATGGAAAGGCAGGAGGTGGATGGCTGGAGGGAGAGGAAGGTCCAATGGTACTGCAGCACGATCGGCGCGTTTAACAGCCGCCGTTCCTTCGCGGCCCTGCTCCGGAACTGCCGTCAAGGCCCAAAGCTGCTGTCGTTGCTGCTGTGGCTGCGGCTGCTCTGTGGACGTTGCGTGCTTTGCCAGGACTCGTCTGGTCCAACCACACAACTGAACAACGTGCTTGCTTCTTGCCCAACTCTCTTGCTTGGTCCAACTTTGGCGAGCAAGGCGACGAATAGCAGGCTTTGTGCTTCCCTGGATGATCTTTTTGCAGTACCTTGCGCGCGCGCTTTTATAGCGCCTCCGGCGATCAAGCCACCGGCCTTTAGGACACGCCCATCGGTCAGCTCGCCTCGGCCCTGATTGGTGGGCACAGGCCCTCTGACCCCGAGCTGAGCACATGCTTAATGGCGGCTATTGGGGTGAAATCAGCAACCCACCGCTGTAACAAACCTGTGCCCCGTGCAGTTGGCAATGGAGGCTTGGAGGGGATGTAATTGGCAATTGAGGCTTGGCAATGATGAAAGGGGAATGTGAAAGGAATCTACTCTATTTCACTTGGTGCAATGAAATGTCATCTTAATGGAAGACAAGGCCTTACCCTAATACACATAATAAAGATATAACTATCAACCAGGGGGAAATCTATGATTGGCTGACGTGATTGTTTATGACCTAATTATGGGACGCCCTTTGACCTTTATACATAACTGGAGTAAGGAGGGTCCAGAATAAAGCAATATTTCACAACAATTTACTATACAATACAACACAATAAAAAAACACAATCCTCATATCCGCAACAATACGCACGGTGTTGCAGGATGTGCAGTGCCGCTGCAGTGATTTGATGAGCTCTTCTTGTGCGGGTGACATGGGCAGCTCGCAGGAAGGAGTCGGCCGTCCCTGGTGTTGCAATCTCAGCTTGCAAATCTGCAAAATCTGCAAATCTTGCAAAAATCAAATCTCTGAATCTGAGATGGCCCAATATCCAGACCTTTTCATAATATGATAGTCTACTAGTGTGCCAAATTTGGTGCTTTCCTCAGAAAATGCATAATTGTGATGCTATATTTAGCTTAGCTGCCGGATTATAGGTCATTTCAGCAAAGTGTTATGTGTATTTATTTTACCTATGCTGTTTGTGAATAACTATATGATTAAAGCTTGCCTAAGGAAGCCATTGTTTCCACTTAACTCTTACCACAGAACAGACCTCCTGCACATAGGAAACTTAGCCAATACCATAAAAGGGGCATGTCGCCAGCTAGCAAAGGGTGTCTTTGCTCTACTTTCCCCCACACAATTGTGCAAGTTACCAATACCACTTGGCTAGCTTCTGGGCTGGAAGTGGGCCTGGGATTGTGTAGGACCTAGGATCACTGGCACCACTCCCGCACTCCCCTCGTAACATTGGTGTTGTTAGCGGGATAAGGATCCGAGAGGAATGGACTATACCTGTGCTGTTACAATTTTCTGTCAGAGAGTGGTGTTGCTATGATCTCGAACAAACAAATCCAAATTTATTTAAATTTGGTAGCAGACGCTGGTGACAATTTCTTTGGCTGGAGTAACTTGATATGATAATATTAAGTGATGGAGGATAAACGCTAACATTGAAGATGGAGGAGGAGGATAAGAGGAATGGTAAATGATTTTAGTGTGTGGCAGGAGTGCCCAGACTGTCGCTTATGGAGAGTTTAATGAGCAGGCTATGCTTGGGTTGATCAAAGGGAGGACTGGACTTTTCCCACCTAGGAGGCAGAGCAGGAGTTTCAGGACTTCCAGGATGTTTTTCAGTTTTGTTATTAAACAGTTGTCAGGATGACCAGCACGTAATGATGCAGGTGTTCAAAAGGTTGTTCGTTAACACGTAAAAATGTAAGCCGGAGGAGAAAGGTACGTCAAAACAAGAATTGGAATTGCATGAGATTAAATAATGAAGAGTATAAACAAAAATGAGAAAGATGAGGCACTGCAGCAAGCAGAACGAGAACAGCACTCGGCTGAGTGCATACCACTGCAAGGCCGAACAGTTTACGTTTTGTAGCCCACTGATTGGCCGGATCTGGATCCGGACCGGAACCAAAATCTATCAGCTTGTTCTCATCACCTACCCAACTTATCCACCAAGTTTCATCTAAATCCGTCCATTCTTTTTTTTTGAGATATCCTGCTCACAGGCAAAAGCAAACGGGTGAAAACTTAACCTCCGTCCACCTTTGGTGGCAGAGGTATCAAATGGAGCAATATTGCATGGAAGCTCCAAAAAGGAGATCAAACAACCGCAAAAATAAGGAGATGAGATTAGTGCAGCAGATGGAGAAAAGCGTCCAGAAGCAGACAAAAGAAGCAAAAGGACTGAGTTGCATCAGCAAATGGATGCACAGCTGAAGGAAATAGAGGCTGGAGGAGGTGATGGAAAATAAACAGCAAGGTCACCTGGAGCAGAAACAGAAGAAATGTGAAGAACTGCTCAAACAAAATGGAGTTCGTGGAACCGAGTCCTCAAAGGAGAGCAGCAGTTCTGCAGGACATAGTGGCTTTGGTCCAGAGGATAAAAATGGAAAATGGAACAGAGCCTGTCTCTTGAGAAAGTGATTACTATCTTAGCAATTTGTCACACATTGTCACGAGAGGAGCCCCTGGGTATGGTGAGGCAGTAACTGATGATGGTGAGTCAAACGAACAAGATTGATAAAGAGAAGAATGAAAAAGAGTTGGCTTCAAGTTCTCAGAAATGCTTTGCACATCAAACAAAGTAAGGAAGCATGGCAGAGAGAGAGAGAGAAGGTACATGGAACTCAAGAGAATCCAGAGTGTGGAAATGGTGAAGGAAAAGGTGAAACGAAGAGCAGATTGATGCTGAGAGTTGTTTTGAGGATGAGGACAGAAGAGCAAAGGAAGAAGTAGATGGCAAGGATGAAGAACTGCCTTTAGATGACATGACAGGTAATACACCCCATCATAGAAAATGATTCAGGCCTGCATAGCAACCGTATGCAGTCATTGAAGGGAAAGGTGAATCGCGGTTACTCAGGTGGTCTCGATGGTGAAGTTGAAATTGGTGTTCCTGCAGAGAGCAAAGGCGTTAGGGATTGAGACAACAGATCAGATGATGATGATGATGCAATGCCATGGTCAGAGCTCAATACAAACAGAGCCTTACTGAGAAGAAAAAAGAAGAGGACGATCAAGTTTCATGACTCTTCACCAGCTTCTGACAAGTCGGATAATGAATTAACAATTAGCAATGGTGAACAGAAAACATCACCTGGTCGGGCAGCAAAGGGGCGTGTAGCATTGGGTTTCTCATGCATGTACTTTTGTGAATGCTTTGCTGCTGTAGAGGAACTCAAGTAAAGTTTGAAACAGCAAAAACCTTGAGAGGGTGAAGGGGTACACGGTATAAAGCAAATGAACACTCCTAGGAATTCCAGGAAAGAAGTTGGAGATTGAAAGAGGTAGATTTGGCATGTTTTAGCGAGGGTAGAAGAGATCAAGGTTTTGGATGGGGGAAGATAAGAGATGGTGGTGAACAGATGTTTACTTTTTCCATCTTTAAAAGAAACACAGTTCGTCATATTTGATATCAAGTCGCTTCATATGCTGTATCTTCCTGATTTCCTTTCTTTCCTGCAGGCCTAAGGCTGTGGGTATAAAAGGAATGTGTCCAAAGTCCATCTAGTGAATGTAGAATGTACATATTTAGATGAAGCACAAATCAATACAATATACAAGACTTGTACGTCGGGTCACATCCACATCATGAGACAAACATGAGTATGGTTAAATCAGATCACTTGACTATTTCATTGTCATAGCAGGAATTAATGGGGTATACGGTTCCCTCTTAAATACTAATAATAATCCACATTTAAAATACTTGATCAGGGCAGATGCGCGTATTGATCAGCCAGGAGAGCGTTTCGGATTTTCCTTTTTGTTCATCCACACGTGTTAAAATTTTCAATATAACTTTAAATGCGTGTTTCTCACATATGTAGTGATAGAAACTGCAGTTCAAGTAATATTCCTTGTAATTTCGAGGAATCTGAATCAAAAAAGACGTTTTGTAAGATCCCAGGTCGGCCAGTCCTAATCTGTATGCAGGTTCACTCGGTGCGGTAACTTGTGTTCGATGCGCTCGCATTACGCGAGCTCCAAGTGCAGCGTTCCATGCATCATGGCCTTTGCTTTGTTTATAAATTGTTCACTGCCAAGTGTCACCAGGGATGAGGAAGGATGAGATCGGCTGATAAATATCCCCGGCCCAGGTAAAGTGGATTTAGATGCTCTAATTGCACCGGTTTTCGTACAATCCTATTCGCGTTTACTCCAGCTCACGTGGCAGAATTTCAGCCTTGGCCAGGATGGGGTGTTGCCATGGATGGCTGGTGCCAACTGTCACGGATGGCTGTCTCTTGCCTCAAGCGGTTGGCAAATTGAGGCAGAAGTTTATCTGTGCTCGTAATTGAAATGGACCTTTGGCGTGACTTGCTGGCTTCCACTAAGCTTCACCGAAACCTGACCTGAACTCCGTTAAACCTTACCAGGGTAGACCTGAAGTAGGTTGTGTTCAATGAGAGAGAGAGAGATAAAATAACTAAATGAATACATTCTGTGTGTAAATGTCTGTCTGACTGAATAATTTGTTGTAGCAACTTATTAACTACATAACAACTTTCTTAATTAGATAATCTGACAATTTGTACATGAAGAAGGAAAGTTGTGATATTTGACTCATTTGTGTTTTACCTGAATGCTTTAGCACACCTGAAATAAGAAATCAGACAAAATTAAGTCCTTTAAATTATTCCAAACAGGTTATTATTGCAATTTTTCTTCAAATATTTTGAGTAGAATATATATACATTATATAGATATATATAAAAAATAACCACCTTTAGAGGCCATTTTTCCCCGCAAAGCGGGGGTTGGCCTTTTTCGGGAACCGTGGTTGTTGTTGTTTTTCGGTCCCCTTTTTGAAGCAATGTTTTACGGCCGGATGCCCTTCCTGACGCCAACCCTTTTTGCCGCCTTTAACGACAAACAGGGAATTACCAGTGAACTGGTACTCAATTAGCCGACCTCGGAGGGATGACAGGCTGAGTCAACACCCCTGGCGTTAATTCAGCGATCGACCAGGATTCGAACCCAGGATCCTAGGATCCTAAGCCAGCGTACATATATATATATACACGTACATACAGACTTGGCATTTAATATGGAATTTTTTTTTTTTCTTGACTTGGGTTTACTTTCTGAACACAGTATATCAATCTGGTGAGTTAATTTTACCCTTTGGTGATGTCTTTGTTGAAAGAACCATGTCACTGATTGTCTTTCGCAGCAAGAAGTCAATAACAGGATTATATCACAGGTGGCGTGACAAAATGTAAGGTCAGGTACATTTGACGATTGGCTTCACAATCGGGTATATAAGGGTTGTTGCGTTCTGTATTAGTCGAAAACAACTGCTGCACATCTACAAAAGTTATTGCCGCTTCCTCTGGAGATGGTCCGTCAACTTGACAATGCTGTTTGTCATGGAGTGGTGGCTTTACGAAATTCTGGCATGAAACAGCGTGCTATTGCTCGGCAGTATGGCATCACTCAATGTCAGGTGTCAAAGATCCTGAAACGAAATGCTCAGAGGGGTGTCCATATTCCAATACCGAGGCCAGGACGTCAACGCAGAACCACAAGGAGAGATGATCGCCAGCTGCACCGGTTAGTCTGCAATGGCCGTACCAAGTCAGCTAATCGGCTTAGGGCTGAGTAGCAACAACTGACAAATGTGCCTGTATCCAGAAGGCTAGTCAACCAACGACTGGTTCAAGCAGGCTATCATGCCAGGCGTCCCCTGAGAAAGCCACGCCTGACCAGGCAACACAGCCAGCGCCGATTGCAGTGGGCCAGAGAGCACCGTCAATGGCAGCCAGGACAATGGAATCACGTGACCTTCAGCGACGAGTCTAGGTTTCTGGTTATCGTCAAGATGGCCGCGTCCGAGTGCACAGACAAGTGCATGAAGCCCACAACGAATATTGTATAGTGCCAAGAGTCCAAGCTGGAGGTGGTAGGGTGGCCGGTTGGGCTGCTTTTCATGCAGGGGGAAAAACTGACCCGGTTGTTCTGAATGGAATCCTGAACCAGTTCAAGTACAGGGTCATTCTGGAAGAAACATTGCTTCCATTTGCTCGTGCAGCCTTTCGAGGAAACTTTGTCTTCCAAAATGACAATGCACGGCCTCATTGTGCTCGCATGATCCAACACTTTCTTGCTGACCATAGTGTAGAGCATATGGAGTGGCCTGCCATGTCCCCGGATATGAATCCGATAGAGAACTTGTGGGCAGAATTAACGCATCAAATCGACAACTTGGACCAGCAGCATACCTCTGTGCATGAATTGCAGCAGACTATTGTCACTGCATGGCAAGCGATTCCTGTCCAAACCTTGGCAAATCTCGTGAACAGCATGCCTCGACGTGTACGTGCTCTCCTGAATGCTCGTGGGGGTTACACGAAGTACTGAACTGTAATTTTACTGTCCGTAATCCCAGTCATAATTTAGCTTTTGTTTTTGTTGAAATTCTTTTTGGCTAATGTGCAAAATAAAGAGATACTTCTGGAAAACGTACAGAAGTTTAACACAGTACTGTCCGTGAATTGAGTTCGATATCAGTTTACATCACTTTCAAGGATCAATTTATTTGCTTCGAAATGTCAAATGTGGTTTTTGTTTCTTTTAAAGGTCACATTAACAAAATCTAGAATAATTTCAACATAATTCCAATGAACTTTTGGTTCTAAGTCATCTTGAAAAGTAAGTTCACCCCCACAAAAGAAATATTCCATATTAAATGCCAAGTCTGTATATTGTTGTGCGGACCCTTTGGTTAATACCAGGGCTCGCGGATGGACCAAAAACGGCTTTACTTGGAGGTGACGACCGAACACGGATTTAACTATGAAACGTGGGATGAAGAAGGGAAGTGGGAGCTGCCGTAAAAGCGCGTACCTGTGGAAGGCGAACAAACTCAAACGGACACGGGTTTAACAAGGAATGAAAAATAATGCAAGGGTTTATTTACAAGGAATCACGGGACAGGGAAATATGTGCCGGTAATAAAATGTCCTAAATCGGGATCCCGCACACCAGACTTCAGATACAGACGAGGGAATTAATTACGAAAATAGAAACGTCCGTTATGTTCGGGGAAATGTGGAATGGTTTTATCTGTCTTGTCGTCTTGCGTCCGTCGACGTCCCACGTGGCCCTCTCCATCCGCCTCCGAGCACCACCAGGCCTCGCTCCAAGCACCACGCATCCAACGCAGGCTAGCGGCTCCAGACGAGGTCGATCTCCACACACAATTGGTCTGCCAAGTCCCAGTCAGCTCTCCCAAGAGTTGGACGTGCCAGAGAGACAAAGGAACGTGCAAGAAACAAGCGAACTCCACTCAACTCAAGAGAACTCCCAGAAGCAAACCAGCGAAATTGGGCTAGGACTTACGCATAGAGTTCGGCGCGCCCTCTTATAACCTTGCCGCGGTGACGTCAGCCTTGGCGCGCCAACCAATCAGTGCCCTCCACCAACTCGTTGGCTGGAGGTTCGCGCCTACCGTGCCAACCAATCACTCGTTCCCTGTGGCGTGGTGATAGCGCGTGCTACTCGAGGCCTAGCGGAGGTGTAGCTGGCTACGGTCTATGCGGCGGTGTCCTGGACTGGCCTCTTGCCTGTTTTTTTCCAAAGTCTTGTCAGGGAAGGGAATTTAATTAATGCATGCACTAAAGAGCCTAACTAAGTGTCATGTTGGTGTGCATTGCCATAAGGGACAAAGGTTTGATGACCAGGTTTGACACACAGGGGCGTTACCTTTAAATCCCTACTCTATCTAACACTAGAACATCCTGGTATGTCCACAGGTATACTTCTTAACCGACAAACCGCCTAAACACACAGAACTTATTACAGGTAGATTCCCTATCACGACAGTCGGATACCTACCTACACAGATCTATCTAACTCTAGATATTGCTTTACCCCCAGACTTAACAATATATATTATTTTTATTTTTAATATTATATATATATATATATATATATATATATATATATATATATATATATATATATATATATATATATATATATATTGTTGCGGATATGGGATTTACATCCATCCATATCCGCTTGTAAATATTCCCCTATTTCCTCAATACTTCCCAACTATCCCCAATCCCCCATTCCCTAGTCCCATTTTCTGTAAACAACACTCTGTAGACCCGACCTCCCCCTATTTCCCCCATTAAATGTCGCATCCAGGTCCACCACATCTCACGTAGACAACTATAGGACATCTTGCTAGTTATTCTTAGTCTATGTCAGTTAAGGACTCGTTTCCATTAATTCTGACTCTTCGTTGCACCAGAATGTGATTGTATGGCACCGTTAGGAAGTTTAGGACCTCCCAATACCTCCCCGCAGCTCTTCCTCACGGTTCAGCAACAACAACAACAACAACAACAACAACGGCGGCGGCGCGGGAGTGTGCGTCCTCCATCCGGCTTGGTTGGTAGGGGGTGTTGGGAGTGCACCAGGCCTTTCCAATGAGCCGCCATCGAGCATGTGCTCGACGGGGTTACCAAGTAGGGGCTCGCTGTCAGTTCCTCGTCAAGGGCGGAGCCCGGTAACCCCCGCACCCAATAGAAGCGGCGGACCGGTCCCATCTGGGGCGGAGCCAACGAGCCGAGGGCGTGTGACTCCCCGCTGAGCATGCGCAGGAAGAGGGAGGTGACGTCAGATGCGCGCTGAGCTTGGAGAGAGAAGGACGCCACCTCCGAGCGCTGTGACACCTCCCCGCATCTCTGGACTGGACCATGCTTTATCCTGCCCCTGAGCCAAGGTGCACCTTGTGCTATCGACTACCTGTCCTTCCCTGCCATCAATCCCTGTGTAAGTCAGTCTTGTTCCGTTTGTCTGTGGTCTGTCGGGGAATAGATAAGATTGTATCTAAGTGCCTATCTCTCTCTTCTGTGTCTTTTACCTCACTCTACCTTGTAATCTACCCCTTTTCTCCACCACTAATTATATCCTCCTCCGGAGGTCTTGAGAACTGTACCCCCTTGCGGCGTTTCATTTATCCCAGCCGTTGTGTCCTTTCCATCATTGATTTAGCGTAGCGCGATTTGGCCAACGTTCGAGTGGAATCGGGTGAGTTGGGGGTAATCGGGTAAACTGTGTGAACACGGCGGCCATTCCGCTCGGTCAAGCAACATCTGAAGCCGTGTCCGTAACAATTGGTGTCAGGAAGTGAGATCGGACCCGAAGCGCGCTTAACGTGCTCAAAATTACAAGTAACCGAAATTTGTTTTGTTTTAAAATAAAAACCCGAATTTTGAAAGTCGCGCTATGGCAGATCAAGACGGCTGGGTTCCGGTAGAGGAGAGTGAGGCAGGGTCGATCCAGGACCAAATTGAGGGACATGAGGAGAGCGAAGCAGTGAGGGCGGCAGGTTCGCAAAATGGCGTCCTCGCGCACGAGGTTTCAGGCGCGCAAAAAGGCGCCTCGCACGTGCGCGCGGTAGCCGAGCCCGCTGTATCAGCGGGCTTTAACATGCAGCCGATTGACATGCAGGCCCTCATTGCGCAGCTACAGGCAGCTGTACAGATGAGTATGGGAGACAAAATTGGAGGTTTGAAAAACAGTATGGGGGTAATGAGGGACGAATTGAGGGCTGATAGTGAGCGAATGAGGGACGAATTGAGGGCTGATAGTGAGCGATTAGAGGGCCAAATGGGGGCAATGAGGGACGAAGCGAGGGGTACCGGTGAGGGATTAGACAAGAAATTAGAGGAGTTAGACAATGGGATAGAAGGGGTGAAACATGGGTTAATGGGGGTAGAAAACAGAATGGCCGCTCAAGAGAATCAAATAGAAGGGGTGAAACATGGGTTAACGGGGGTAGAAAACAGAATGGCCGCTCAAGAGAATCAAATGGAAGGGATGCAAAAGGGGTTAGAGGGGTTAGAAAACAGTATGGAAGGCAAATTGAGGGACATGAGGGACCAAGCGGAAAGGGAAGTTAAAAAAATGGGGCAAATGCGCTATAGTTTATGGGGTGTATGGCAGTGAAATCTAGCCCGGGTGGGTTAGGATATTGTGTGTAGGGATCTAGCGAAGATGACATTAGGTAACGTTAAGGTTAGTTAGTGACAAGGATACCTGTAGAGGGGACGCAGGTAGATTAGAGTGGATGATAATGACGAGGGAGCGCAATAGTTTAAAGGGACGACTGGGAAGCGCAAGTTTCAGAGGGGAGTAGTTAGATGAGATGATGCTGTGTGAGAACTGGACAGGTGTGTGGAGCAGTGTATGAGTAGTGAGTGTTGTGGATCAGCGCGAATACGCTTGGGGGAGAGAAGGGTGCAGGCGGCACCAAGTATGAGAGCACAGGTGCGCAAGTACAGGTGTGTGGAATATATGGAGCAGAGAATGAGTGGTGTGGAGAGAATTGGAGTAAGTGGTACGGAGTGGTGTGCATGGTGCGAAGGTGTGGATGGGGGAAGAGTGGACCCCTTTTCACGAGTACCCGGGAAGGGTAGTTTAAAGAATAGTTAGAAGGTATAGGTAAATTGTGGTTGGATATTGGCATTTGTGGTGCGGTTGCAGAATGGTATTGTGGATGGGTGCATTGGTGTGGTGAAATTGGCTGGTCGTGTGGCCTGTTAGTATGAGTGTGAATGGTTGGGCACTCCGCCACTGTTAGATGTCGGCCAGGTGAGGCCGCAGGTGGGCTCTGGGAGCCGTTAGTGTCAGTGGGTGCCTGAGGATCCTGGGTGTGGATCGGGCAGCCCGTGCCAGAGAGGGCACTGAGGGGGTGAGAGTGCGAGAGGGCCTTCCCCAGTTAGTTAGGTTAGGGTGAGGAGCAGGTGAGCTCGGTAGGCAACAACAGTGGTGGAGGTGTGCAGGTGGGCGGACCAGCTAGAAGCGTCACACGACCCAGCCACCGAAATTGTGCGGGGGCACCGAGTGATGAATCGGGGGAGTGAGACCCCAACTTGAGAAGCACCACAGTTTGGTCAATGGGAATTGGTTTTTAGAACCCATAGTGTAAGTTGGCCAATGGATTGGCAGGGAAAGACCCCGGGTAATGTAAAGTTGTTAAAGTCATTTAGGAAATAGTTAGGATTGATGAACCTGTCGCACCATACGCAGCCACTTACCTGAGGTGATGATGATGACTCCACACCTGTGTTCCTTTGTTCTGTGTTGCAGGAAGGGAGAATTGCTGTGTGGATTTGTGAGACGCATCACGACATGGATGAGACATTGGGGTGATTCCATCTCTCCCTCCTTAGGAGGGACTGATGATGAATTGGTGATGGCAAATTTTGATGTTGAGTTGGAAATGGCAAATTTGATTGGTTAGGAGGGAGAGAAGACGAATTTGGTTTATGGGAGGAACGGGGAAGACAGTAGGGACGTTTGTTGATGTGTAAAGTAGATGTTTATGGGTAGTGTTTTGTTTTGTGGATACAGTAAGGGGTAAGGGAGGGGCAATGTAGGTTACCTGGTGGGGGGGGGGGGGGGGGCGTACGGTAGGAACGTACCTGTCTCACCTGGTTCCCATGTGCCCCCAGTGTGCATTACCTTAAATTGCGTGCACTTTTGCGCCCTTACCACCTTACTCACTTGTCTTCTTTTTGTCTCCCACCTCCGAGGATCTGGCTTTGGGGCAGAGAGAGAGGAGAGAGAGGTGCTGGCTCCGCAGTTGTGGGCCTGTACTTCCGCTGCTTGCTGCCTGGATCGATACACCATATGGACCGCAATTTTGGTGGCCGCCCACAATGGACCGCAGTTCTTTTGCGGGCAAGCACCACCCATTGATGGACCTCTGGGTCAACGTGGCACCTATGCCATACAGGTGAACCACTTATAGTTGGCCCCCAGACGGCCACAATTTAGAAATGGACGCGGTTGACGCCTTTCTTTATTCCTAAAGAAGCCAGAAGGCCAAGTGCACTCCATGAAGGCAAGACCAGCGGCAGAACATCGGCCGGCTGCGACACCACCGGTGACAATGGACACTTAATTGTGCATTGTTATTGAACACTTTATTGGTGCACCGGATGGTGCTGACTGTACATAATGGGGTGGTGCTTTTGGTGCTTGGATGGGGTGCTCTGCACATTATTAAAGGCCGTAGGGCCACAGGGCACTCGTGGGTTGGTGTATCGATGCTGGCATGCGTGCTCTCTCTATGCATAACATCTGCATGTGTTCCTCAAAGAACAGGTCCTGGATCGAAGTGTAAATATCAGTGTAGTGTTGTATAAATGATGCTCCCTACCGGCTGTATGTTTAGTTTGAGAATGCTTTCCGCGATTCGGTTATCCTGTGGGTGTGTTTCTGTTAGGAGAAGGGTGCAACGTCGCAGGGGGACATATTTACTCATTTGTGAACATCTGTAAAACTGTCGCACTCAGGGTTGAGTTAATAGTAGAGGGAACTACATCTGAGTGCCACACTAACGTAGGTAAAAATTTATCGGGTCGGGACGCCCCGAGGTAGAGAAGGGTGCAATGTTGCGGATATGGGATTTACATCCATCCATATCCGCTTGTAAATATTCCCCTATTTCCTCAATACTTCCCAACTATCCCCAATCCCCCATTCCCTAGTCCCATTTTCTGTAAACAACACTCTGTAGACCCGACCTCCCCCTATTTCCCCCATTAAATGTCGCATCCAGGTCCACCGCATCTCACGTAGACAACTATAGGACATCTTGCTAGTTATTCTTAGTCTATGTCAGTTAAGGACTCGTTTCCATTAATTCTGACTCTTCGTTGCACCAGAATGTGATTGTATGGCACCGTTAGGAAGTTTAGGACCTCCCAATACCTCCCCGCAGCTCTTACTCACGGTTCAGCAACAACAACAACAACAACAACAACAACAACGGCGGCGGCGCGGGGAGTGTGCGTCCTCACTCCGGCTTGGTTGGTAGGGGGTGTTGGGAGTGCACCAGGCCTTTCCAACGAACCGCCATCGAGCATGTGCCCGACGGGGTTACCAAGTAGGGGCTCGCTGTCAGCTCCTCGTCAAGGGCGGAGCCCGGTAACCCCCGCACCCAATAGAAGCGGCGGACCGGTCCCATCTGGGGCGGAGCCAACGAGCCGAGGGCGTGTGACTCCCCGCTGAGCATGCGCAGGAAGAGGGAGGTGACGTCAGATGCGTGCTGAGCTTGGAGAGAGAAGGACGCCACCTCCGAGCGCTGTGACACCTCCCCGCATCTCTGGACTGGACCGTGCTTTATCCTGCCTCTGAGCCAAGGTGCACCTTGTGCTATCGACTACCTGTCCTTCCCTGCCATCAATCCCTGTGTAAGTCAGTCTTCTTCCGTTTGTCTGTGGTCTGTCGGGGAATAGATAAGATTGTATCTAAGTGCCTATCTCTTCTGTGTCTTTTACCTCACTCTACCTTGTTATCTACCCCTTTTCTCCACCACTAATTATATCCTCCTCCGGAGGTCTTGAGAACTGTACCCCCTTGCGTCGTTTCATTTATCCCAGTCGTTGTGTCCTTTCCATCATTGATTTAGCGTAGCGCGATTTGGCCAACGTTCGAGTGGAATCGGGTGAGTTGGGGGTAATCGGGTAAACTGTGCGAACACGGCGGCCATTCCGCTCGGTCAAGCAACATCTGAAGCCGTGTCCGTAACAATATATATATATTTATATATATATATATACGTATATATATATATATATATATATATATATATATATATATATTTTTTTTTATTATTATTATTTTTTTTTTACCCACTTTTATTTTACAGACTTCTTTGCAAATGAAGCATTTCGATTTGTTTTGCATTAATTTTGCCATTTTTAATAACCCAAAAATGTGATGAATGCTCATCATTCAAAGCAAAACTTTGTTTCTCCTTATGACATAACTTTGACTAAAAAGACAAATAAAAACGTACCTTTCAGTTTTAAATCACGGACAGGTAATGACTGATGGACCAATTGACTATGAGAGTGTTTGCCTCATCTTGTATCCGTCCTGCGTCCTCCTTTAAGCGCATGCTGCGCACATCTCAGCTTCTTTTGTTGCTAGGAAACCAGAAGTATGCTCCTAGAATTTTGTTAAATGGACCAGTTTTGGTGCTGACCTGCTGCACGTGGCCCCAAGGTAATGCATAATGAATAAGATGGAGGAAACATTGAGCTTTCTTCAATTAGCTCCGGTCAAAAACATGAAACTAATTATTTGATTTACCTTTAGATTTATTAGGATTTCCTCCAAGTATTCCTTCTCACTAATGAGGTGGAATTATAGTTCAATAGTATTTCGTATATTTATATTGGTGGTGATAATGAACAGGCAATAGGTACAAGCTCAAACAGCTGGACCTTCTCAACTGAAATTGTGAAGATAAATCTTGCAGTTAAGGTAGTTATCTCCCCCAGAGCCCACCCCCTCATCTAAATTCTTTCCTGTAAAGGGCTGGATAATCACCCATATTATTAAATTAAATGTCATCTGAATTTCTTTTGTAAAATGTCATCTATTATGTTTTTCCTTTCAAGTGAATGAGTCCTTTACAGCAATTGCCTTTCAAAGGTTTCACACATTGCAGTATTAATTAAAATGTCATAATTCATGTCAACTGTGGAATCTCGGGAATAAAGGTTTCTCTGGGTCACACATGGTCTGCCAGTAATCCACTTCTCATGAAACTCCTAAAATCCATCCTCGATTCTCACATCCATTCATTTGTTCCTCTTTTCTCTTGTCTTTGGAACCAACTTCCTTCGTCTGTTGAATCTCATTTTTCTTCCAGAGGTTCAAATGGATATTGACCTTCTCAGGTCATCCCCCATCCATACCCATGACCTTTTGCACCTCTAGTATACCTCTCCAAGCCCACACCTTCCCTTCCAGGTTATTGGGTTCTCTGCTCTTCCTCACCTACCTTTGTTCTTTATTCCATTGCTGTTTATCCCCAGTTTTCCTTTTTCTTTTTCTTTTCGACACAATCTCAGGCTGGCAGTGCAGCCGACACACACACACACACACACACACACACACACACACACACACACACACACACACACACACACACACACACACACACACACACACACACACCTGTTCCCAGAGTCCACACACTGGATCCTAACCTGTTTCCACAGTCTGGGTGCAAGATCACATACGTGATTTGAAGTATTTGTGATCCTGGGATTCTGGAAAAGTGAAATTAATTCTAATCAAAATTGTATCATAATTAGTTGTTAATGTTATGTTTTGTGGGTGTGTCATAGAATAAGCTATTAGAAGTGTTTCGGGTAAATGGCACCATTTGTATGCTTCGTATATACACATAAACAACAGAGAAAAATTTGGATCAGCCAACTATTTTATGCCTCCCCATTTTTTGGGAGACATCAACTGCTATTGATTTTTTTTATGGATCTTTCTACTAAGGTCTTTCTAAAGTAATTATATTTGTAAAGTAAAAATCATTATTCCAATAATCTCTAATTAAATCATAACCCAAAAGGAGTGTTTTTATTTTTTTAAAGATTGAGACTCGTTTAAGAGCTGAGTGTTTAGCTTAGTTTTCACAAAATACAATATTGTTCATTGAGGATTTTAATATTATCATCATTATTACTTGGCATTTTTTATATTTTGACTTGTATGTTGATGACTCCAGTTTGTGTGTTTGTGTTTGGCTGTGTGTGTTTGTGTGTTTTTCTGTCCGCTCACTTGTTTTTACCTACAGGTAACAATTATTTTAAACCAATCTTCATGAAACGTCACCAAATGGTAGAGTTGGTGGTCCGACAGAATACTATTTAGTTTTGGTCAAAAGGTCAACATATGCCAATAGTAAGGGAAACGTATGAAAATCTGTTAACTAAATTGTTACCAAAAAATTTCTTCACCAATATGTTTGTAAAGGTGTGTAATAACATGTGTTAAAATGTTGAAGGTCAACTCCCGTGGGAAACCCAGAAAAAAAGCTGTTGAATTCGGGTACCGAAAAATTATTTTCGAGAATTTTTATTTTTTTTAATCGGCCCTTAAGTAACTTATGAGGGGTCAAATAAGGGTTTTTCATGATTCTGAGTTGATTGTTAACATTTATATTTCACCACAGACACTCCTTTGTGGAAAAATAATTTCTAAATATATCTCATTTTCTACTTTGCAGGACATGGAGTCTAGCAATATGGATGAAGACGTTACTCCACCTGTGCTCAATTGCTTCATCTGTGCACGCTCGGATACACCAGCTGAAAGGCTCATACAGGCAACTCCAAAGGGATACTCAACTTTATTGAAACAAGCAGAAACTGTCGAAAATGTTACTGTTGTGGAACGTATGAAGGAGGCTCAAAAGGAAGGAAAACTGAGGTACCACCAGAAGTGTAAAAATGATCTGTACAACAACTTTGTTGCAACCACCAAGAAGTCAGCTCAAGCATCAAAGGCAGAGAAAGAGTCATCAAAGTTGAAGAGAAGACGCACTACTTGTGAGTTCAGTTCATCAACTGGCTGCAGTTCTAGAAGATCACAGTCAGTTGACCTCCTGTATAAGGATGTATGCATTCTTTGCAACCAACCAGCCCAGCTCTACAAAAATAATCCAGCACAAGCTAGAAAGAAATACAGAGTGCCAGATAATTTGACTGCAGATACACTGAAGGCAAGCTTGCTGAAGACAGCACGGAGTCGCGGGGATGACTGGGGCACTGAAGTCACTGGACGCCTGGAAGGGATCAACGACTTGGTAGCAAAATAAACACTGTACTAAAGCGCGATGCTGCGCGCGCTAATGCTTACGCAAGGAGCAAGCGGACAACGCGGTTCATAAAAGAGTCTTTATTCAAAGTACTCAAACTGCAGCACTAAGCTGCTCAGGGCTGCGCGCCCCGTGTATATCGTGAGGCCACGCCTCTCTCCCTGGCGTGGCCCATCCCCACTTGGTGTGCGGGGTGATATCACCACGTCAGTGCTTTCGTGTCTGCCACACGCGCCCCCCCCAGAATCCCCGCGCACCTGAAGGGTCAGTTTGCGGGGCAAACGGATGACCCGGCCGAAGCGCCCCCTGGCGACTGGTGGCGTCTGGGATGCAGGGCTGCCATCTGGGATGCCTCCGGCTGCAGGACCGGGGGGCGGCGTGGCGGCGGGGCTGGGCGGTGCCGGGGGTCCGCCCGCAGGGGGGCGGCCCCGACGCGGGGGTCGGGCCACTGGCGGTGGATGGTCCACGTCGAGGTGGGCCGGCTTGAGGCGGTCTACAGAAACGCGGTCAGGAGTACCGCCGATGTCCAGGGTGAAGTGCTTCGCCTCGGTCTCCAGCACGCGGAAAGGCCCGTCGTATGGGGGCCGCAGTGGTGTCCGGTGGGCATCGTGGCAGACAAAGACGTACTCCGCCATGTGAAGCTCCGGGGCGACATGCGTCGGTGGGTGCCCGTGGCATGCCGTTGGCACCGGGGCGAACCTCTGGGCAGTCTCTTGCAGAGCGGAGCGCTGCTGTGCCACGGACCATGTTGCCGTGGAGTCAGGGAGGAACTCGCCCGGCACCCGCAGCGGTTGCCTGAAGACCAACTCCGCCACGGATGCGCGCAGGTCATCCTTGGGCGCCGTCCGGAGGACCAGCAGGACCCAGGGGAGCCTGTCGGCCCAGCCGCCGTCGCGGAGGGTGGCCCGGAGCACGGCCTTCAATGAGGGGTGAAATCGCTCACACAGGCCGTTAGCCTGGGGGTGGTAGGCCGTGGTTCGGTGCAGCTGGACCCCGAGCCCCTGCGGGACCGCCCCCCAGAGCTCCGAGGTGAACTGGGGGCCACGGTCGGACGAGATGTCTGAGGGGGCGCCGAACCGGGCGACCCAGGTGGCGATGAAAGCCTGCGCGACATCCGCCGCCGTCGTCGACGCCAAGGGCACGGCCTCCGGCCACCGGGTGGTGCGGTCCACCATGGTGAGGACGTGGGTGAAACCCCGCGAGGGGGGCAGAGGTCCCACCAGGTCCACGTGGACGTGGTCAAACTGGCGTTCCGTGAACGGGGCCAACGGGGCCTGGGTGTGCCGGTGCACCTTGGCGCGCTGGCACGCGAGGCACGTCCTGGCCCAGCCGCGGACGGCCTTCCGGAGGCCATGCCAGACGAACTTGTCGGCGATCAACATTTGGGAGGCCCTCGCGCCCGGGTGGGACAGGCCGTGGATGGTGTCAAACACCTGGTGCTGCCAGCCCGCGGGCACGATGGGGCGAGGACGCCCGAGGGAGACGTCGCACAAGAGGGCCGCGCCCGCGCCGTCGAAGGGGCACCTCGGTGATGCGGAGGCCCGTGACGGCGGTCCGCAAGGCCTGGACGTCGGGGTCAGCGGCCTGGTCCGCTGCCATCCGGGCATAGTCGATGCCGAGGTGGACTGCGTGGGCGACGGCCCGGAAAAGGCAATCCGCCACTGGGTTGTCCTTCCCCGCGACATGCCGGATGTCCGTCGTGTACTCGGACACGGCTGAGAGGTGACGCTGCTGCCGGGCCGACCACGGCTCGGTGACCTTGCCCATCGCGAAGATCAGCGGCTTGTGGTCGACGAAGGCCGTGAACGCACGGCCCTCGAGCAGATGGCGGAAGTGCCTGACCGCCAAGTGAAGCCTGAGCAACTCGCGGTCGAAGGTACTGTAACGGCGTTCGGGCGGGCGAAGCTGCCGGCTAAAGAACGCCAGCGGTTGCCAAGCTCCACGCACCCATTGCTCGTGCACCGCGCCCACCGCGTAGTCCGAGGCGTCGGTGGTGAGGGCGATCTGTGCATCGGGCGCCGGGTGCGCGAGCATGGTGGCGTTAGCCAAGGCGAGCTTCACGCCCGTGAACGCCGTGTCCATCTGCTCAGACCAGGTAACGTCGCCTTTGCCCGGCTTACCTCGGAGAGCTTCGTGCAGGGGGCGCAGGAGCTGGGCGATACGGGGCAGGAACCAATGGTAAAAGTTCATCATGCCCAGGAACTCCTGCAGCCCTCTGATCGTGCGGGGGCGTGGAAACCCCTTCACCGCCTCCACCTTGGCCGGCAGGGGGACGGCTCCGTGCTTGGTGACACGGTGCCCCAGAAAATCGATTACGGCGGCGCCGAACCGGCACTTTGCGGGGTTCACAATCAGGCCATGCTGGCCCAGGCCTTCGAAGAGCGTGCGGAGGTGGCGTAGGTGCTCTTCGCGGGACGCGCTGGCGACGAGGATATCGTCCAGGTAGACGTAGACAAAATCCAAGTCGTGCAGGACGCGGTCCATTAGTCGCTGGAACGCCTGAGCCGCATTCTTCAGACCGAAGGGCATCCGCAGGAACTCGAAGAGTCCGAATGGCGTGATGACCACCGTCTTCGGGACGTCCTCTGGCCTGACGGGGACCTGATGGTAGCCGCGTATGAGGTCCACCTTCGAGAAGAAGGACATGCCCGCCAAACGGGCGGAAAAGTTCTGAATGTGGGGGACGGGGTAGCGGTCGGGAGTGGTGGCGTCATTGAGACGGCGATAGTCCCCGCACGGTCGCCATCCCCCGCCGGGCTTCGGCACGATGTGCAGCGGCGACGCCCAAGCGCTCTCTGAGCGCCGAATGATGCCGAGTCGCTCCAGGGTAGCAAACGTCGCTTTTGCCACCGCCAGCTTCGTCGGCTCGAGGCGGCGTGCCCGGGCGTAGATCGGTGGTCCGACGGAGGGGATGTGATGGGCCACCCCGTGCTTGATGGCCCCCGCCGAGAAGGTGAGCCGCGTGAGGGCCGGGAAGCCGGCGAGGAGGCGGGTGAATGCGTCCGCTGCCGGAAGCGTACAGATCAACGTGGCCGGAACCGAACCGTTCGGCAAGCCGCTTGGCAAGCCACTCGTTGAGCTGCTCGACAAGCTGGGCAGTGCACAAGCGAGCGAGCTGAACGTCTCGGCCTGGACAAGACGTCTGCGCTTTACGTCGACCAGGAGCCCATTAGCGCACAGGAAGTCCGCGCCAAGCAGTGTCATGGGCACGTCGGCGGTGACGAACGTCCATCGGAAAACCTGCCCTCCGAACCGCAGAGAGAGGCAGCGTTTTCCGTACGTACGGATGGGCGTCCCGTTCGCGGCAAGCAGCGCGGGGCCCCCGCCCGCGGCGTGCTTGTCTGACGTGCCGGCGGGAACGACACTCACCTGCGCTCCCGTGTCGCGCAGGTAACGGCGCCCGGATAAGGTGTCCGTTATGAACAGCAGGCTGCTCGAACGGCCGGCGCTCATCGCCACTATTGAGCGCCGGCCCGGGCGTTTCCCGACCTGTTGAAGGAGCATGGCAGATGACATTGCCGAGCCTCGTGGCCAAACTTGGCGTGGAACCAGCACCAGGTGGTGGAGCTGGAGGAGTGTGGCTGGCTCCGCCAGGCCGGTGGAGTTGGCGGTTTTCGCCGCGGCGGTGGGCGGGGCATGGCGGCGGTCACGAGGGGCGTATCAGCATGCTGCGTATGCTGTGTAAGCTGATGCTGTGGATCAGCATCATCAGCAGCATCAGCAGCATCAGCCTCGAGGTCCGTGACGGCCGCACCGACTCTCGCCCGCGTATCCGAAGCCGCGAAGTACCTGTCCGCCTCGGCTGCCAATGCTCGGGGTTCCGTTAGCCCGGTCCCGGCCAACGCGAGGCAAACCTGCGCTGGAAGTTGGCGACGGAAAAGCACCCGGAATAGAGAACCGGGGGCTTCGTCGCCCAACAGTGACAGCATATGGTCCATTCGGACCGACGGGCGCGTGTCGCCGAGCTCGGGGAGATCCAGGAGGCGGTCGGCCCGTGCGTCGTCCGTGAGGCCGAACGTGGCTAGGAGTAGCCGCTTGAGTACCTCGTACTTGTGGCCGTCCGGTGGGTGGCGAAGGACGGACACAACTCGAGCGGCCGTGCCGGGCCCGAGGGAGGCGACGACGTGGCAGTAGCGCATGTCATCGTTGGTGAGGCGCCGAAGCTGAAATTGGGCTTCGGCTTGAACGAACCAGACTTCGGCCTGGGCCTCCCAAAATTCGGGAAGTTTAATCGCCATTGCCTTGTCGTTTGCCATTGCAATGGCGTCGTGTTCGGAAGGATCGCTACGGCAGATCCAACGTCGAGGTCACCATATAAAGCGCGATGCTGCGCGCGCTAATGCTTATGCAAGGAGCAAGCGGACAACGCGGTTCATAAAAGAGTCTTTATTCAAAGTACTCAAACTGCAGCACTAAGCTGCTCAGGGCTGCGCACCCCGTGTATATCGTGAGGCCACGCCTCTCTCCCTGGCGTGGCCCATCCCCACTTGGTGTGCGGGGTGATGTCACCACGTCAGTGCTTTCGTGTCCGCCACAGTACCATTTGCGATGCAAACTTATGTTTGCGAGAGGTGACAGTTTGTCCAAGACTGATGAGGAAGGAAAAAGGAAGAGAGGACAGAGGAGTATTGATGAGGAGCGAGAGGCAGTTTTTATTGAATTCTGCGAATGGTTCGACTCAGAATTAGAGCATGGGGTAATGAACATGGACCAAGTCCATGAAAAGCTGCAGGAGTTTGATCAGTCACCAGAGAAGAGCCTTTCTTATTCAAAGCATTGGCTAAAGATAAAACTTCTAGAGAAATACGAAGACACCTTGTATTTCACAACACAGGAAAGAAGGGCAGATGTACTCTGTCTCAAAGATGGCACTGACAATATTCTGCGAGGGCATCATGCTAATCTTGACCATGGAGATGAGAAGACTCAGATCATAAAGATGGCACTCAAGTTCATATCCAATGATATTGCCTTGATTGATTTAGGTCCAAAGTCATACCCCACCACACACAGTATGACTGACATCGATAGTCAGCTGACACTTGTTCCTGCAAGTCTTCAGATGTTCTTGAGACCGATTGCCAAGACAGACGAAAGAGTTGCCGTTTGGGGGCAGAATTTTATTAAGGCCTGTCGACCTCGGTCTGGAGTATTGCCACACCAAATGGGGCTTGCCATACAACTTGATCATAGATTTGGGTCAAAATGGATGCTCAACAAGTTCCACCGGCTGGGATACACTGAGTCTTACACGGAGACACAAAACTACAAATACTGCTTCCTTAATAGTAGGAGTGGAGATGATGTTCCAGATACTTCTGGCACTCTTGACACCATTGTGGAGGAAACCGATGAACAGATCAATGATGAGGTTGCGGTTGATGCTGCGCTTGAGGATCAATCAGTGATGACAGCCAAAGTGCCAGCCAGTGAAAGTGAATTGTCAAGTAATGATCAGGTGGTCTTTATGGAGTTTGGGGAAACAAACAATGCAGTCACTCAGTTTGTTGGAGACAATATAGATTTAAACATTGTCTCTATTCACGGAAACACTCCCTTTCACTCAATGGGTTGGATCAAAGTCACCTCTCCAGCACCCCCTTTGCCAGATCCACAGACAACAGCAGCTTTCCCCCGGGTGAAGTTGAAGGCACTCGACAAAGCTAAGATCCTGAGAGGAACTGAAGTAAAGATTATTCCATTTACAAACAGGAAACAGATAGGAACGAACGCGATCATGTTTCTCCCCCTCGCTGAGCTTTCCTCCTCCCTGGCTCATGATCAGCCACTCCTCACTCCAGGTGACACACTCTGGGCAGCGGGGTGGGTGATCAAAGCCAACGATCCTGAGTTCCCACACTCCAACTGGAATGGCTGGATGAAGAGAATCCATGCTAATGATGCAAAGCAGAGCACACAGATCGAGTTCCTCCCAGTTATTGAAGGAGACCCTAATGACCTCAACACCATCTTCACCACTCTGAAAGAGTGCATACGGCGCGCTGGGGTCGCTATAGTGACCTTTGATCTTCCGATTTGGCTGAAGGCTGTGAATATAATAAAGCAGGCAAATCTACCCGTCATTCCAAGGTTGGGTGGTTTTCACCTGCTGAAGTCTTATCTTGGATCAATGGGTAACATCATGGAAGATTCTGGACTACTAGATGTGATCCAGTTGATCTATCCTGGAAGTACGACAGCCAACCACATCATGGATGGAGGATGTTTTGACAAGGCAATCCGTGTTCACCTCCTCATCGATGCAGCCATCTATCAACACATCATGAAACTTGCCTTCACTGAGGAGGAGCGTGGTGACATGAAGACCTTCATGGAGAAGGTGGCTGATGGGAAGATGGGAGCCAGACACTCAGACCCAGTAGTGCCAGTGTTTGAGCAAAGGTTTGAAGAAACCTTCAAACGACTCGCAAAAGGAGGAAGAACACCTGCACTCTGGGTGGAGTACCACCACATGGTAGATGTGATCAAGGTCTTTATCAGAACCGAGCGACTTGCAGACCACAATGGGCATCTGTCCTGCATTGTTACCAAGATGCTTCACATCTTTGCCGCTGCAGGCCATCATCAGTATGCCAAGGGCGCACGGCTGTACTGTCAACTCATGAAGGAACTAGAAACTTTGCCTGCTTACAAAGACACCTTAGAACGTCTCACTGCCCACGGGAACCACGTTGTCCGTTACTCAAGTCATGAGTGGTCCGGCACATGGTGTGACATTTGCATTGAGCAGACATTAATGAAGGCAGCCAAGTCACAAGGTGGACTGAGCAGAGGAAGAATGAGAAACAGTTTTTCTGGCCACAAATGCTGGGTGCTCACCCTCAGTCACCTGTCTGATGTCAACTGGCGGATGGAGGAGGACGTCAGTAAACATGTTCCAGTCCACAGAGACCTTGCCAAGACACAGATGAAGCGAGATGCAGAGGCAGTTGAACTTGTCCTAAAATGGTTTGAGGAGATCAAGCCATTCGACAACGATAGAGACAAGGAGTTGCTCGTGTCTTTCTCAACAGGATTCACAAGCACTGGAGATGACGCAGTCAATGCTGAGAGAGCAGCTGAAGTTGGGATGGAGATGCAGATCAAGCTGGATGGACAGTCAGTGACGTCGACCATGGATGTCAAGTCAAAGATAAAAGCCCTGTCATCACTAAGAAAATTGGGGTCACGTGCATCTCGGCCTGTGGAGTCTGTAATGGCATTACATGCAGAAACTGCAGTCATGATGTTGTTGAGTCTGAAGAAGACATAGACAATGACTGTTGAAACTTCTGACATTGTGAATGAGAAATAACTCTTGAGTATTATATATGTATGTGAAATAAAAGCTACTTTGTGTGTAAATGTAAAAGTGAAAATATAAATGTTAACAATCAACTCAGAATCATGAAAAACCCTTATTTGACCCCTCATAAGTTACTTAAGGGCCGATTAAAAAAAATAAAAATTCTCGAAAATAATTTTTCGGTACCCGAATTCAACAGCTTTTTTTCTGGGTTTCCCACGGGAGTTGACCTTCAACATTTTAACACATGTTATTACACACCTTTACAAACATATTGGTGAAGAAATTTTTTGGTAACAATTTAGTTAACAGATTTGTGAAATATCTCATAAAATGGCCTTACTACAAAGGTGAACAATCTTTTCAAGCTTCTAAAATCCTCAATTTTCATCCAATTGACTTCAAATTTGAATAGGATTTTCATATCAGCTTACTGAATTCAACTACCAATTATATTTGAGGTCAGCATAGGCCAAAAGGTCAACAACCATTTCAGATTTCTAAAATCCTCAATTTTCATCCGATTTACTTGAAATTTGGATAGGATTTTCATATCAGCTTAGTGAATACAACCACCAATTATATTTGAGATCAACATAGGCCAAAAGGTCAACATAGGCCAAATTACTAAAATTGACAATTTTCATCCGATTTACTTGAAATTTGGATAGGATTTTCATATCAGCTTAGTGAATACAACCACCAATTATATTTGAGATCAACATAAGCCAAAATGTCAACATAGGCCAAATTTCTAAAATTGTCAATTTTCATCCGATTTACTTGAAATTTGAATACGATTTTCATATCAGTTTACTGAATTCAACCACCAATTATATTTGAGATCAACATAGGCCAAAGGTCAACATAGGCCAAAATTCTAAAATTGTCAATTTTCATGCGATTTACTTGAAATTTGAATACGATTTTCATATCAGTTTACTGAATTCAACCACCAATTATATTTGAGATCAACATAGGCCAAAGGTCAACATAGGCCAAAATTCTAAAATTGTCAATTTTCATGCGATTTACTTGAAATTTGAATACGATTTTCATATCAGTTTACTGAATTCAACCACCAATTATATTTGAGATCAACATAGGCCAAAGGTCAACAACCTTTTCAGATTTCTAAAATCCTCAATTTTCATCCGATTTGCTTGAAATTTGAATAGGATTTTCATATCAGCTTAGTGAATACAACCACCAATTATATTTGAGATCAACATAAGCCAAAAGGTCAACATAGGCCAAATTTCTAAAATTGTCAATTTTCATCCGATTTACTTGAAATTTGAATACGATTTTCATATCAGTTTACTGAATTCAACCACCAATTATATTTGAGATCAACATAGGCCAAAGGTCAACATAGGCCAAAATTCTAAAATTGTCAATTTTCATGCGATTTACTTGAAATTTGAATACGATTTTCATATCAGTTTACTGAATTCAACCACCAATTATATTTGAGATCAACATAGGCCAAAGGTCAACAACCTTTTCAGATTTCTAAAATCCTCAATTTTCATCCGATTTGCTTGAAATTTGAATAGGATTTTCATACCAGCTTACTGAATTCAACCACCAATTATATTTGAGATCAACATAGGCCAAAGGTCAACAACCTTTTCAGATTTCTAAAATCCTCAATTTTCATCCGATTTGCTTGAAATTTGAATAGGATTTTCATACCAGCTTACTGAATTCAACCACCAATTATATTTGAGATCAACATAGGCCAATAGGTCAACAACCTTTTCAGATTTCTAAAATCCTCAATTTTCATCCGATTTGCTTGAAATTTGAATAGGATTTTCATACCAGCTTACTGAATTCAACCACCAATTATATTTGAGATCAACATAGGCCAAAAGGTCAACAACCCATTCAGATTTCTAAAATCCTCAATTTTCATCCGATTTGCTTGAAATTTGAATAGGATTTTCATATCAGTTTACTGAATTCAAAAACCAATTATATTTGAGATCAACATAGGCCAAAAGGTCAACATAGGCCAAATTACTAAAATTGACAATTTTCATCCGATTTACTTTAAATTTGAATCGGATTTTCATATCAGCTTACTGAATTCAACTACCAATTATATTTGAGGTCAGCATAGGCCAAAAGGTCAACAACCATTTCAGATTTCTAAAATCCTCAATTTTCATCCGATTTACTTGAAATTTGAATAGGATTTTCATATCAGCTTACTGAATTCAACCACCAATTATATTTGAGATCAACATAAGCCAAAAGGTCAACATAGGCCAAATTTCTAAAATTGTCAATTTTCATCAGATTTGCTTGAAATTTGAATTGGATTTTCATATCAGCTTACTGAATTCAATCACCAACTATTTTTGAAGTCAACATAGGTCACAATGTCAACATAGGCCAAAGGTCAACAACCTTTTCAGATTTCTAAAATCCTCAATTTTCATCCGATTTGCTTGAAATTTGAATAGGATTTTCACATCAGCTTACTGAATTCAACCACCAATTATATTTGAGATCAACATAGGCCAAAGGTCAACAACCTTTTCAGATTTCTAATATCCTCAATTTTCATCCGATTTGCTTGAAATTTGAATAGGATTTTCATACCAGCTTACTGAATTCAACCACCAATTATATTTGAGATCAACATAGGCCAAAGGTCAACAACCTTTTCAGATTTCTAAAATCCTCAATTTTCATCCGATTTGCTTGAAATTTGAATAGGATTTTCATATCAGTTTACTGAATTCAACCACCAATTATATTTGAGATCAACATAGGCCAAAAGGTCAACAACCTTTTCAGATTTCAAAAATCCTCAATTTTCATCCGATTTGCTTGAAATTTGAATAGGATTTTCATACCAGCTTACTGAATTCAACCACCAATTATATTTGAGATCAACATAGGCCAAAAGGTCAACAACCCATTCAGATTTCTAAAATCCTCAATTTTCATCAGATTTACTTGAAATTTGAATAGTATTTTCATATCAGTTTACTGAATTCAACCACCAATTATATTTGAGATCAACATAAGCCAAAAGGTCAACATAGGCCAAATTTCTAAAATTGTCAATTTTCATCCGATTTACTTTAAATTTGAATCGGATTTTCATATCAGCTTACTGAATTCAACTACTAATTATATTTGAGGTCAGCATAGGCCAAAAGGTCAACATATTCCAAATTTCTAAAATTGTCAATTTTCATCTGATTTACTTGAAATTTGAATCGGATTTTCATATCAGCTTACTGAATTCAACCACCAATTATATTTGAGATCAACATAAGCCAAAAGGTCAACATAGGCCAAATTTCTAAAATTGTCAATTTTCATCAGATTTACTTGAAATTTGAATAGTATTTTCATATCAGTTTACTGAATTCAACCACCAATTATATTTGAGATCAACATAGGCCAAAAGGTCAACATAGGCCAAATTACTAAAATTGTCAATTTTCATCCGATTTACTTTAAATTTGAATCCGATTTTCATATCAGCTTACTGAATTCAACTACCAATTATATTTGAGGTCAGCATAGGCCAAAAGGTCAACAACCATTTCAGATTTCTAAAATCCTCAATTTTCATCCGATTTACTTGAAATTTGAATCGGATTTTCATATCAGCTTACTGAATTCAACCACCAATTATATTTGAGATCAACATAAGCCAAAACGTCAACATAGGCCAAATTACTAAAATTGTCAATTTTCATCCGATTTACTTTAAATTTGAATCCGATTTTCATATCAGCTTACTGAATTCAACCACCAATTATATTTGAGATCAACATAAGCCAAAACGTCAACATAGGCCAAATTTCTAAAATTGTCAATTTTCATCAGATTTGCTTGAAATTTGAATAGGATTTTCATATCAGCTTACTGAATTCAATCACCAACTACTTTTGAAGTCAACATCGGTCACAAGGTCAACATTGACCAAAGGTCAACAACCTTTTCAGATTTCTAAAATCCTCAATTTTCATCCGATTTGCTTGAAATTTGAATAGGATTTTCATATCAGTTTACTGAATTCAACCACCAATTATATTTGAGATCAACATTGGCCAAAAGGTCAACAACCCATTCAGATTTCTAAAATCCTCAATTTTCATCAGATTTACTTGAAATTTGAATAGGATTTTCATATCAGCTTAGTGAATTCAACCACCAATTATATTTGAGATCAACATAAGCCAAAAGGTCAACATAGGCCAAATTTTTAAAATTGTCAATTTTCATCCGATTTGCATGAAATTTGAATACGATTTTCATATCAGCTTAGTGAATTCAACCACCAATTACATTTGAGATCAACATAAGCCAAAAGGTCAACATAGGCCAAATTTCTAAAATTGTCAATTTTCATCCGATTTACTTGAAATTTGAATACGATTTTCATATCAGCTTACTGAATTCAACCACCAATTATATTTGAGATCAACATAGGCCAAAAGGTCAACAACCATTTCAGATATCTAAAATCCTCAATTTTCATCCGATTTACTTGAAATTTGAATACGATTTTCATATCAGCTTACTGAATTCAACCACCAATTATATTTGAGATCAACATAGGCCAAAAGGTCAATATCGGCCAAATTTCTAAAATTGTCAATTTTCATCCGATTTGCTTGAAATTTGAATTGGATTTTCATATCAGCTTACTGAATTCAACTACCAATTATATTTGAGGTCAGCATAGGCCAAAAGGTCAACAACCATTTCAGATTTCTAAAATCCTCAATTTTCATCCGATTTGCTTGAAATTTGAATAGGATTTTCATATCAGCTTACTGATTTCAACCACCAATTATATTTGAGATCAACATAAGCCAAAAGGTCAACATAGGCCAAATTTCTAAAATTGTCAATTTTCATCAGATTTGCTTGAAATTTGAATTGGATTTTCATATCAGCTTACTGAATTCAATCACCAACTATTTTTGAAGTCAACATAGGTCACAATGTCAACATAGGCCAAAGGTCAACAACCTTTTCAGATTTCTAAAATCCTCAATATTCATCCGATTTGCTTGAAATTTGAATAGGATTTTCACATCAGCTTACTGAATTCAACCACCAATTATATTTGAGATCAACATAGGCCAAAGGTCAACAACCTTTTCAGATTTCTAAAATCCTCAATTTTCATCCGATTTGCTTGAAATTTGAATAGGATTTTCATACCAGCTTACTGAATTCAACCACCAATTATATTTGAGATCAACATAGGCCAAAGGTCAACAACCTTTTCAGATTTCTAAAATCCTCAATTTTCATCCGATTTGCTTGAAATTTGAATAGGATTTTCATACCAGCTTACTGAATTCAACCACCAATTATATTTGAGATCAACATAGGCCAAAAGGTCAACAACCCATTCAGATTTCTAAAATCCTCAATTTTCATCAGATTTACTTGAAATTTGAATAGTATTTTCATATCAGTTTACTGAATTCAACCACCAATTATATTTGAGATCAACATAAGCCAAAAGGTCAACATAGGCCAAATTTCTAAAATTGTCAATTTTCATCCGATTTACTTTAAATTTGAATCGGATTTTCATATCAGCTTACTGAATTCAACTACTAATTATATTTGAGGTCAGCATAGGCCAAAAGCTCAACATAGGCCAAATTTCTAAAATTGTCAATTTTCATCCGATTTACTTGAAATTTGAATCGGATTTTCATCTCAGCTTACTGAATTCAACCACCAATTATATTTGAGATCAACATAAGCCAAAAGGTCAACATAGGCCAAATTTCTAAAATTGTCAATTTTCATCAGATTTACTTGAAATTTGAATAGTATTTTCATATCAGTTTACTGAATTCAACCACCAATTATATTTGAGATCAACATAGGCCAAAAGGTCAACATAGGCCAAATTACTAAAATTGTCAATTTTCATCCGATTTACTTTAAATTTGAATCCGATTTTCATATCAGCTTACTGAATTCAACTACCAATTATATTTGAGGTCAGCATAGGCCAAAAGGTCAACAACCATTTCAGATTTCTAAAATCCTCAATTTTCATCCGATTTACTTGAAATTTGAATAGGATTTTCATATCAGCTTACTGAATTCAACCACCAATTATATTTGAGATCAACATAAGCCAAAACGTCAACATAGGCCAAATTTCTAAAATTGTCAATTTTCATCAGATTTGCTTGAAATTTGAATAGGATTTTCATATCAGCTTACTGAATTCAATCACCAACTACTTTTGAAGTCAACATCGGTCACAAGGTCAACATTGACCAAAGGTCAACAACCTTTTCAGATTTCTAAAATCCTCAATTTTCATCCGATTTGCTTGAAATTTGAATAGGATTTTCATATCAGTTTACTGAATTCAACCACCAATTATATTTGAGATCAACATTGGCCAAAAGGTCAACAACCCATTCAGATTTCTAAAATCCTCAATTTTCATCAGATTTACTTGAAATTTGAATAGGATTTTCATATCAGCTTACTGAATTCAACCACCAATTATATTTGAGATCGACATAAGCCAAAAGGTCAACATAGGCCAAATTTCTAAAATTGTCAATTTTCATCCGATTTACTTGAAATTTGAATACGATTTTCATATCAGCTTACTGAATTCAACCACCAATTATATTTGAGATCAACATAAGCCAAAAGGTCAACATAGGCCAAATTTCTAAAATTGTCAATTTTCATCCGATTTACTTGAAATTTGAATACGATTTTCATATCAGCTTAGTGAATACAACCACCAATTACATTTGAGATCAACATAAGCCAAAAGGTCAACATAGGCCAAATTTCTAAAATTGTCAATTTTCATCCGATTTACTTGAAATTTGAATACGATTTTCATATCAGCTTACTGAATTCAACCACCAATTATATTTGAGATCAACATAGGCCAAAAGGTCAACAACCATTTCAGATATCTAAAATCCTCAATTTTCATCCGATTTACTTGAAATTTGAATACGATTTTCATATCAGCTTACTGAATTCAACCACCAATTATATTTGAGATCAACATAGGCCAAAAGGTCAATATCGGCCAAATTTCTAAAATTGTCAATTTTCATCCGATTTGCTTGAAATTTGAATAGGATTTTTATATCAGCTTACTGAATTCAACCACCAATTATATTTGAGATCAACATAGGCCAAAAGGTCAACATAGGCCAAATTTCTAAAATTGTCAATTTTCATCCGATTTACTTGAAATTTGAATCGGATTTTCATATCAGCTTAATGAATTCAACCTCCAATTATATTTGAGGTCAACATAAGCCAAAAGGTCAACATAGGCCAAATTTCTAAAATTGTCAATTTTCATCCGATTTGCTTGAAATTTGAAAACGATTTTCATATCAGCTTACTGAATTCAACCACCAATTATATTTGAGATCAACATAGGCCAAAAGGTCAATATCGGCCAAATTTCTAAAATTGTCAATTTTCATCCGATTTGCTTGAAATTTGAATTGGATTTTCATATCAGCTTACTGAATTCAACTACCAATTATATTTGAGGTCAGCATAGGCCAAAAGGTCAACAACCATTTCAGATTTCTAAAATCCTCAATTTTCATCCGATTTGCTTGAAATTTGAATAGGATTTTCATATCAGCTTACTGATTTCAACCACCAATTATATTTGAGATCAACATAAGCCAAAAGGTCAACATAGGCCAAATTTCTAAAATTGTCAATTTTCATCAGATTTGCTTGAAATTTGAATTGGATTTTCATATCAGCTTACTGAATTCAATCACCAACTATTTTTGAAGTCAACATAGGTCACAATGTCAACATAGGCCAAAGGTCAACAACCTTTTCAGATTTCTAAAATCCTCAATATTCATCCGATTTGCTTGAAATTTGAATAGGATTTTCACATCAGCTTACTGAATTCAACCACCAATTATATTTGAGATCAACATAGGCCAAAGGTCAACAACCTTTTCAGATTTCTAAAATCCTCAATTTTCATCCGATTTGCTTGAAATTTGAATAGGATTTTCATACCAGCTTACTGAATTCAACCACCAATTATATTTGAGATCAACATAGGCCAAAGGTCAACAACCTTTTCAGATTTCTAAAATCCTCAATTTTCATCCGATTTGCTTGAAATTTGAATAGGATTTTCATACCAGCTTACTGAATTCAACCACCAATTATATTTGAGATCAACATAGGCCAAAAGGTCAACAACCCATTCAGATTTCTAAAATCCTCAATTTTCATCAGATTTACTTGAAATTTGAATAGTATTTTCATATCAGTTTACTGAATTCAACCACCAATTATATTTGAGATCAACATAAGCCAAAAGGTCAACATAGGCCAAATTTCTAAAATTGTCAATTTTCATCCGATTTACTTTAAATTTGAATCGGATTTTCATATCAGCTTACTGAATTCAACTACTAATTATATTTGAGGTCAGCATAGGCCAAAAGCTCAACATAGGCCAAATTTCTAAAATTGTCAATTTTCATCCGATTTACTTGAAATTTGAATCGGATTTTCATCTCAGCTTACTGAATTCAACCACCAATTATATTTGAGATCAACATAAGCCAAAAGGTCAACATAGGCCAAATTTCTAAAATTGTCAATTTTCATCAGATTTACTTGAAATTTGAATAGTATTTTCATATCAGTTTACTGAATTCAACCACCAATTATATTTGAGATCAACATAGGCCAAAAGGTCAACATAGGCCAAATTACTAAAATTGTCAATTTTCATCCGATTTACTTTAAATTTGAATCCGATTTTCATATCAGCTTACTGAATTCAACTACCAATTATATTTGAGGTCAGCATAGGCCAAAAGGTCAACAACCATTTCAGATTTCTAAAATCCTCAATTTTCATCCGATTTACTTGAAATTTGAATAGGATTTTCATATCAGCTTACTGAATTCAACCACCAATTATATTTGAGATCAACATAAGCCAAAACGTCAACATAGGCCAAATTTCTAAAATTGTCAATTTTCATCAGATTTGCTTGAAATTTGAATAGGATTTTCATATCAGCTTACTGAATTCAATCACCAACTACTTTTGAAGTCAACATCGGTCACAAGGTCAACATTGACCAAAGGTCAACAACCTTTTCAGATTTCTAAAATCCTCAATTTTCATCCGATTTGCTTGAAATTTGAATAGGATTTTCATATCAGTTTACTGAATTCAACCACCAATTATATTTGAGATCAACATTGGCCAAAAGGTCAACAACCCATTCAGATTTCTAAAATCCTCAATTTTCATCAGATTTACTTGAAATTTGAATAGGATTTTCATATCAGCTTACTGAATTCAACCACCAATTATATTTGAGATCGACATAAGCCAAAAGGTCAACATAGGCCAAATTTCTAAAATTGTCAATTTTCATCCGATTTACTTGAAATTTGAATACGATTTTCATATCAGCTTACTGAATTCAACCACCAATTATATTTGAGATCAACATAAGCCAAAAGGTCAACATAGGCCAAATTTCTAAAATTGTCAATTTTCATCCGATTTACTTGAAATTTGAATACGATTTTCATATCAGCTTAGTGAATACAACCACCAATTACATTTGAGATCAACATAAGCCAAAAGGTCAACATAGGCCAAATTTCTAAAATTGTCAATTTTCATCCGATTTACTTGAAATTTGAATACGATTTTCATATCAGCTTACTGAATTCAACCACCAATTATATTTGAGATCAACATAGGCCAAAAGGTCAACAACCATTTCAGATATCTAAAATCCTCAATTTTCATCCGATTTACTTGAAATTTGAATACGATTTTCATATCAGCTTACTGAATTCAACCACCAATTATATTTGAGATCAACATAGGCCAAAAGGTCAATATCGGCCAAATTTCTAAAATTGTCAATTTTCATCCGATTTGCTTGAAATTTGAATAGGATTTTTATATCAGCTTACTGAATTCAACCACCAATTATATTTGAGATCAACATAGGCCAAAAGGTCAACATAGGCCAAATTTCTAAAATTGTCAATTTTCATCCGATTTACTTGAAATTTGAATCGGATTTTCATATCAGCTTAATGAATTCAACCTCCAATTATATTTGAGGTCAACATAAGCCAAAAGGTCAACATAGGCCAAATTTCTAAAATTGTCAATTTTCATCCGATTTACTTGAAATTTGAATCGGATTTTCATATCAGCTTACTGAATTCAACTACCAATTATATTTGAGGTCAACATAAGCCAAAAGGTCAACATAGGCCAAATTTCTAAAATTGTCAATTTTCATCCGATTTACATGAAATTTGAATACGATTTTCATATCAGCTTACTGAATTGAACCACCAATTATATTTGAGATCAACATAGGCCAAAAGGTCAACATAGGCCAAATTTCTAAAATTGTCAATTTTCATCCAATTTACTTGAAATTTGATTACGATTTTCATATCAGTTTACTGAATTCAACCACCAATTATATTTGAGATCAACATAGGTCAAAAGGTCAACATAGGCCAAATTTCTAAAATCCTCAATTTTCATCCGATTTACTTGAAATTTGAATAGGATTTTCATATCAGCTTACTGAATTCAACCACCAATTATATTTGAGATCAACATTGGCCAAAAGGTCAACAACCCATTCAGATTTCTAAAATCCTCAATTTTCATCAGATTTACTTGAAATTTGAATAGGATTTTCATATCAGCTTACTGAATTCAACCACCAATTATATTTGAGATCGACATAAGCCAAAAGGTCAACATAGGCCAAATTTTTAAAATTGTCAATTTTCATCCGATTTGCATGAAATTTGAATAGGATTTTCATATCAGCTTAGTGAATTCAACCACCAATTACATTTGAGATCAACATAAGCCAAAAGGTCAACATAGGCCAAATTTCTAAAATTGTCAATTTTCATCCGATTTACTTGAAATTTGAATACGATTTTCATATCAGCTTACTGAATTCAACCACCAATTATATTTGAGATCAACATAAGCCAAAAGGTCAACATAGGCCAAATTTCTAAAATTGTCAATTTTCATCCGATTTACTTGAAATTTGAATACGATTTTCATATCAGCTTAGTGAATACAACCACCAATTACATTTGAGATCAACATAAGCCAAAAGGTCAACATAGGCCAAATTTCTAAAATTGTCAATTTTCATCCGATTTACTTGAAATTTGAATACGATTTTCATATCAGCTTACTGAATTCAACCACCAATTATATTTGAGATCAACATAGGCCAAAAGGTCAACAACCATTTCAGATATCTAAAATCCTCAATTTTCATCCGATTTACTTGAAATTTGAATACGATTTTCATATCAGCTTACTGAATTCAACCACCAATTATATTTGAGATCAACATAGGCCAAAAGGTCAATATCGGCCAAATTTCTAAAATTGTCAATTTTCATCCGATTTGCTTGAAATTTGAATAGGATTTTTATATCAGCTTACTGAATTCAACCACCAATTATATTTGAGATCAACATAAGCCAAAAGGTCAACATAGGCCAAATTTCTAAAATTGTCAATTTTCATCCGATTTACTTGAAATTTGAATACGATTTTCATATCAGCTTACTGAATTCAACCACCAATTATATTTGAGATCAACATAGGCCAAAAGGTCAACAACCATTTCAGATATCTAAAATCCTCAATTTTCATCCGATTTACTTGAAATTTGAATACGATTTTCATATCAGCTTACTGAATTCAACCACCAATTATATTTGAGATCAACATAGGCCAAAAGGTCAATATCGGCCAAATTTCTAAAATTGTCAATTTTCATCCGATTTGCTTGAAATTTGAATAGGATTTTCATATCAGCTTACTGAATTCAACCACCAATTATATTTGAGATCAACATAGGCCAAAAGGTCAACAACCATTTCAGATATCTAAAATCCTCAATTTTCATCCGATTTACTTGAAATTTGAATACGATTTTCATATCAGCTTACTGAATTCAACCACCAATTATATTTGAGATCAACATAGGCCAAAAGGTCAATATCGGCCAAATTTCTAAAATTGTCAATTTTCATCCGATTTGCTTGAAATTTGAATACGATTTTCATATCAGCTTACTGAATTCAACCACCAATTATATTTGAGATCAACATAGGCCAAAAGGTCAATATCGGCCAAATTTCTAAAATTGTCAATTTTCATCCGATTTGCTTGAAATTTGAATAGGATTTTCATATCAGCTTACTGAATTCAACCACCAATTATATTTGAGATCAACATAGGCCAAAAGGTCAACAACCATTTCAGATATCTAAAATCCTCAATTTTCATCCGATTTACTTGAAATTTGAATCGGTTTTCATATCAGCTTACTGAATTCAACCACCAATTATATTTGAGATCAACATAGGCCAAAAGGTCAATATCGGCCAAATTTCTAAAATTGTCAATTTTCATCCGATTTGCTTGAAATTTGAATAGGATTTTTATATCAGCTTACTGAATTCAACCACCAATTATATTTGAGATCAACATAGGCCAAAAGGTCAACATAGGCCAAATTTCTAAAATTGTCAATTTTCATCCGATTTACTTGAAATTTGAATCGGATTTTCATATCAGCTTAATGAATTCAACCTCCAATTATATTTGAGGTCAACATAAGCCAAAAGGTCAACATAGGCCAAATTTCTAAAATTGTCAATTTTCATCCGATTTACTTGAAATTTGAATCGGATTTTCATATCAGCTTACTGAATTCAACTACCAATTATATTTGAGGTCAACATAAGCCAAAAGGTCAACATAGGCCAAATTTCTAAAATTGTCAATTTTCATCCGATTTACATGAAATTTGAATACGATTTTCATATCAGCTTACTGAATTGAACCACCAATTATATTTGAGATCAACATAGGCCAAAAGGTCAACATAGGCCAAATTTCTAAAATTGTCAATTTTCATCCAATTTACTTGAAATTTGATTACGATTTTCATATCAGTTTACTGAATTCAACCACCAATTATATTTGAGATCAACATAGGTCAAAAGGTCAACATAGGCCAAATTTCTAAAATCCTCAATTTTCATCCGATTTACTTGAAATTTGAATAGGATTTTCATATCAGCTTACTGAATTCAACCACCAATTATATTTGAGATCAACATAAGCCAAAAGGTCAACATAGGCCAAATTTCTAAAATTGTCAATTTTCATCCGTTTAATTTACATTTTGAAGATGATTTGCATATCAGGTCACATAATTCAACCAGTAATTATATGTGAGGTCAAAAGGATGCTCTACTGAGTGCCATTCTACTTTGTTCTCTTTTGCCAAGTGTTGCTCTGAGTGAATTTTCATTTTAATATCATTATTATTTTTGTTTATGTTATTCACACACGCACTTCAATTCACACCTTTCTACAACCCACATCCTTCTATAGCATCTGTCCACATAATATTTGTATTTGTATAGTGAATGCTGTGTTGCATGAAACTTTTAATCTATGAATCAGCCAAACACATTGCAAAACGGTGTTTATTGATTTGCCTTTTAAGCAGTTTCTATCCATCGTCACACTCCAATTTCACCTTTATTCTGCTTGTCTCTTTCTTGATTGTGCTTTGGCCATTCAGAGTCATCACCAGAATTGAAACTCTGGAAACCTGACCAAGCTCGTAAATTTACGGTCAGAAAAGAATTTTCCAATTTTTGTGTCTCCAAAGCATGTGTCGTCCTCTCAATTTCTCCAATTACCTTCACCCTGTGGAAAAGTATAAAATCCTCTCCTTGGAGAACAGAATAGTGTCTCACAGAGGGTAGACAAGCCCTGAATTTTAAGTAGCTTTGTTTTGCCGATTTGGATTTAGGGCAGGAAAAAACGTATCTTGAATGTCCCGCATCGAGGTTGTTGACTTTGTGAATTTGAAGTGAAAGTAAACTGGCTGTGCTTCTCAAAACAAGAAAAAATCGATGAAAATTTAATGAAACACCACAATTTTCCATTTATTTATCGGATCCAGAATATGCACAAGAATCTTTATTCAGGTGAGGCTCATCAAAGCAGGTAGAGCAATTAAATTAATTTACAAATGCTCACAAGTGTTAAAACTAGAGCGTTCCCAGGACGTCTTGCCCCACGCAGTTGTGAGAAATAAGGACATGAGCGAGCTCGGCGGTCGGAAAATTGGATTGGTCGTGATTACGTAAAACGACGTAATATTTTGTGTAACTACTGCTAAATGGAGAGGTTTTGAAAGTGCTAAGAACATGATTTGTGTTCCAAATTCAATTGAAATAAATAAATATTTTAAAGGTTGGAGATTTTTTTTCTTCGGAATTTGGTGCCATTGATGCAGCGTCTTGTACACCACCTTATTTAACACATTATGTTAGTTATTCATGCCTGTTGTGTCCTTTATGACATCCTTAAAAATTGTACATTTCCTGTTTGGAATTATTTTATATCTTGTTTGACTGCCAGACAGGCGGGCAGAGGAAAGAATATCGCAATCTTCTCTGCTCATTTATCGCACTCTTCTCCCTAAGACTGTTAAGACCTTTTAGCTTAGACCCCCTAAGTCCCCCAATATCCCAAAGACCCTTAAAACCCCCTTTTACCTTTTAATACTCTTTCGACACTGTGGACAACTTTAGACCCATTCTATATTTAGACGTTTTATATCCTTTAGACCCTTAAGTCCATTTCGACCCAGTAGACCTTTACACTATTTTGACCCCTCATATCTTTCAGACATGTTAGACAGCTTGGACCTTGGACAATTTAGAGCTTAAGGCCACTTAGACCTTTTTATACCCTTTTTACTTGCTTGAGAGATTCGACACTTTTGACCCTAAATGCAATTGGAACGTTCCCTTTAGAGTATTTAGACCTTTAGACCATCGAGAACCTTTTATGTGCACACCACGCAAACATCTGTGGTCTTCTTGCAAACTAGACTTTTTTTTTTCAGCAATTGATGTGCAAACTCGACCCACCCACCCCAGGGTGTGGGTACTCTGCTAGTACCGTATATATAATCGAAAAACACGGGTGGACAGTGAACCCTCGTCGAGGTGAAGTCTTGGTCGATCCATGTGAGTGTCTATTAATTAGGTACTGTTTGAAAGTGGGTGGGACCATGAATACGTCTATTAATTACTCAGGGGCGGAGCCAGAAATCTTTTAGTGGGGGTTCACATGAGGTTAAAATGTTCACAAATCGCAAACTCTACCACCAAGCCTTATTACCCTCGCCAGAAGAGAGGGTATTGCATTTGAGTCCGTTTGTTACTTGCCGGAATAGATTCCGGCAAGTATGTTGGTTGGTTGGTTTGTCTGTCTGTTTGTACGCAGTACTACGTCTACATCATTGCACATAGCATCGCCATACTTTACACACATATCTGCTTGCCCTGGAATAGACTGTGCCCAATTTTTAACTCTCTAGGCCCAAGGTCAAGCTCAAGGTCACCCAAAACGTGAAAATCGTTTTTTGCTAACTAGCAACGGTACCGGCCATCACGGTCGTCTCTCCAACTCACAATCCCACGAGATATGCGGAAAGGACGACCTAAAACCAATTATCTTCTTTTTGATTCGTATACAAACATCATTAAAAGTAAATAATGACCTCTGCCAAAGTTTAAATGACATGGGTTTAATCTCTAAATGAGAGAATTCCACATAGCTATTTAGGCGGTGTATAAGCTAACAGATCGCTGTCTCCATCGATCTGGCCAAGGCCGTAACACCTATCGACTCAAAATCCTTTAAAGTGTTGACTTGGTAGTTTTTACAATGAAGGAAACATGTATCAGGAGTACATACGACAAAGCGATTGTGAATGTGACAGCTCTGAGGCGTCTTTCGCTTCACATCGCAGTGACAGCAAGCACCAACATGGCGGCTGTACGATTAAAATCTGGCTTCAAGCCCCCTCACCACCCGTTTATATAAATCGTTTAAATAATCATTTGCGCCTCCCAATTGAAGCCCCGTCCTTAGGGCGGGTACCGTTGCTAGTAATATATAATGGCGATACAACAATTTTTACTGCTTTGCTTTGAAGAACGGGAATAAAAGGGGAGGAGCGTGTTAATATGTGTGGTTGAAGGCTTTTGTGTTGAGGGGGCTTGAAGCCAGATTTTAATCTTAGACTGCGGCCTTCTCTCCACGTGGGAACGGGAGGCCTGGACGATTGCAGACGACGCAACGAGCGATCAGAACTAAGTGCATGATAAAACACACAACGTTTATTTTTCATATATCCTCCCCATCTGTTTGTGTGTGTGTGTGTGTGTGTGTGTGTGTGTGTGTGTGTGTGTGTGTGTGTGTGTGTGTGTGTGTGTGTGTCTGTAATAGGAGCGCTCATTAGGGGATTTTATTTACCGTCGCCTTCTTTGTTCTCGGGGTCCGGCAATAAAGTATTGTTATTTTGTACATATAAAATCTGTGTTCGTGAGTTTAATTTCCTGCAGGTTGAAGACTGCGCGCGGATCGCTTCAGGTAAAAAGCTGCTGCTTCTTCTTCCTCCCTTTTCCCTGTGTTTGTCGAGTGAAATCGGTATTTGGTCGTCGCCTCAAAGTAAGCTCGATTAGTTATCCGTGGGTGGTCCGTGTTAATTGAGCCATCCACACGACAACTGTTGGCGAGGAGTGGGATTTGCACCCTCTGAATGAATTTGGTGTCAAGAGTGGAGAATTTGGAGTGAAATCTTTAATAGTTGAGGCGATAAATTTTTTTTTTAGTCGATTGGAGTGGGAAAGGGCGCAAACAGGGCACTGCTAAATTTAAATTTTCTGAGGTAAAATAAGCGTGGGGAAACGACCTCCTCTTGACAGATGGAAGAGGTGCGTGCTATGGAGGAGGAAAGAATAGAAGATTCAGGTGGCGTTGGAAGTGGGCCGAATATAGTTGGGGGAGTTGAGAATAGTAATGGAACCTCCCCCGCTACAGAGACGGATCCGATAACTTTCCAAGCCATGGTAAATCTAATAAAGGGAATGTAGGATCGACAGAATGAGCGATTTAATAATAAAATTGATGGATTGAAGGGAGAATTGGAGGGGCAAATTGATGGATTAAAGGAGGGATTGAAAGAACAAATTGAAGGAATGGAAAATAAAATTGATAGATTGGAGGGGAAGATGGAGGGAATGAACGAGGAAATGAATGAACATGAAATGAAATAAGGGGGATGAATGAACAATTGGAAGGCAAAATTGGGGAAATGGCAAAGCAGCTGGGGGAACTAATTGATCGCATAGAGGGGAGAGTGCAGAACCAAATTACGGACAGACTGGGGGAATTTGAGGTTAAAGTAGAGACTAAATTAAGAGAAATGGAAAAGTCCATGGGGATAGACATCAAACTAAAGTGGGAGGAATTAACATTAAAAGTAGAGGAGGGCATGACCCAGGCTGTCTGAATGGGGGAAAAGTTGGAGGATAGAATTGGGGCCACGAATACTAGAATTGATAAAGTAAATGGAGACCTGGAAGGCTATCGGGGCCGGGTGGATGCCAGAATGCGGCAACAGACGGAGGAATAGGGACTCTTCAAACAGCAGGCGGGTGAATTGGCCAAAGAGGTAAAGGGGTTGGAAGCCCACGTAACAGAGCAGGAGCGGGTGTTAATTGATAAAGGCCTGTGGGGGGCGCAAATAATTGATGATAATTGATCAAATAATTGACGTCCGTTCGTCTCAGATCGGACCTGGGCCAGTTGCTGAACCCTGGCCTGTTCGTACGCAACCTGAAAGATCATAGCCTCGTTATTGAGCAGTCGCTGACGAATAGCAGATGATTGGAGACCAGTAATGAAGGCATCTCACATTAGGTCATCGGTGCCCTCGATGGCCGTCCAAGCCAATACACTGCAGTCCTTGCCGAGTTGTCATAAAACCTGTGTATACTGCTCCAATGTCTCAGCCGGTTCTTGCCTGTGCGTAGCGAGCAGATGGCGGTCGTAGATAGCACTTCGTCGTTTTACGTAGAGTGCTCGCAGGACCATTACAGAATCTTCATAGGTGTCACAGTGGGAGAAATAGTCAAAGACATCCCTGGACACGTTGCAAGTGAGGATATTCAACTTCTGTCGGTTTGAGACGTAGGGTACGGCTTCCATGTAGCGTTCTAAAGACCGTATCCAGTGCATCCATTGGTTCCCGGAATTGATTGCATTTGGGTCTCCAGGTTTGAGTTGAACCTCTCGGGTTTGAGAAGTTTATCCATGGCACTTGAGAGACGAGATGGATTTCAATAAATTGTTATGAAATCAAGTCGAGACCTCTTTCCCAGATATGAGGCTTTATTGAAATCTATCTCTACATACCCTCTAACACAAAATAAAAGAATCATTAGAACTACAAAGAAAGAACGAAATTGCATTACCAACTCATCTGTAAGCATGCAGTTGTAGCGCGGTGCCATGCGCGCGACTTGTCTTGCCAATAAAGGAAGCAAGGCCTTTGCCGCATCGCGAACGATTTTAAATCGAAGTTAAGTGATTGTTCCCATTTGTATTTTCGTTAAAACTGTATTTATTTATGGTGTTGTACGTATATTGTGTCCCGACGAAGATTTTTCGGTGCAAATCTTTCATACCTGTATTGAAAATCGTGTTAATTCGTGTCGTGTCTTGAGGCCTTGTACAGTGTACACTGTACAACCTTGAGGCTTTGTTTTTCTCTCAGCGGTCTGTCGTTTGTGATCCAATAACTTTCGTTCTCTGTATTCCCAGTCTTTTCACCCATAGCCTACTTCCTTGTGTAAATCTCAACTCAAAAAAACAAACAAAAAAACAAAAAACATTTCCTTCTCTGTTCTCATTCGTTTATTCATTCTTATTCGTTCGTTCGTTCTTCGACCACGTGTTTCTCCCCCATTTCCCCAGATAGTTTTCACTGTTATTAACCTTCAATGTTTACACTTTCCCCTCAAGTTATGTATTCCGTCATATTTTATAACACCTTTTTCTTCTTCTTCTTTAAAAGGCTGCTTTCGACTTGCTCACCAAATCAATTCATCCCAAAAAAAATATCCATCTCCTATAGTGCCTTTTTTCTACATTCCCTAAACTCTCCTGCACTCCATCCTCCATCCAGCATCCTTAAACGTATTTTTAACTCGAAGGTCACAAGAAACTCATTTTGCAATAAATGTTAGTTTCCCATAAATCGTACACTTTCTAAAATCCAATCTCACCCCTCCCCTCCAAATCTTCCCCATAACCCCTCCCCTCCAAATCTTCCCCATCACCCCTCCCCTCCAAATCTTCCCCATCACCCATCCCTTTCAAATCTCCCCCCTTGCCCCCTCCCTCCTAAACTACCCCCTCACCCCTCCCCGCCAAGACGCCCCCTCGCCCCTCCCCTCCTAGACTCCTGCCTCACCCCTCCCCTCCAAATCTCCCCCATATCCCATCCCTTTGAAATCCCTCCCCTCCCAAACTCCCCCCTCACCCCTCCCCTTCAAATCTCCCCACCCTCATTGCTTCTCAATTTCCCCCCTCTCACTCCCCCTCCTCAAAGCGTCCTCCCCGCTTCTTCCCCCTTCCAACTCTCACCTCCATCTCCCCCAACCTTCTGCCTCGCTCTTCCCCCTCCTTAAATAACACCTCATTGTGCCTCACCCAATCACCATCAAACCTTTTGTCCGCCCCATCCTTCCCTTTCTCCGAGCTATTCTGAAATCTCTGACACACCTTCAACAGCTCTCCCTACCTCTTCCACCTCTTCCACATCTTACCCTACCCCTCCTCCCCCCTGTTCTGTATCTGATGCTCCCCCTTCCTCTTCATTAACGGTATGGACCTCAAACATCCGGGGCCTTCGTTCAAACTTAACTGATCTCTCCATACAGGTTGCTTCTGTCAAACCAGACGTGATCTGCTTAACAGAAACTTTCCTCCTTTATGATGTCTCTGATTCCTTAGCATCTCTCCCGGGCTACTCCCTCCTCCGGTATGATAGACCTGAGCCTCGTCCTGGAGGCGGGGTTGCTATCTTTATCAAAAACTCTCTTCCTCACTCGCCCTGCACTGCACTCTCTCCACCTCACCCCCAGGAATACCTCTGGCTACGGCTTCCCCTTCGCTCCCACCTCTTGTTCATATGTGTGTTGTACCGTCCACCAAACAGTGATGACTCCATCTACATCTCGCTGTCTGATAATATGGACCAACTTCTATCTACTCATCCCAACTCTCTCTTCCTCATATGTGGTGATTTCAACTGTCATCATGCCAGTTGGCTGGGTGTGGGTACCTCTCTCACCAGCCATGGCTCCTCAGCAAAGGACTTCTGCGACTCACTGGGACTGACACAATCTGTCAATTTCCCGACCCGGATCTCAGTCAACGGAACATCTTCTCTTCTGGACTTGATTATGACTAACTTCCCTTAAAATGTCTGCTACTCTTCTTCTGCTCCAATCGGATCATCTGATCATGTCCTTGTTAAAGTGGACATCTCTCTGACCATCCTCAGGGAGCCTGCTCAGCGTCGACGAGTCTGGCATTTCACTCAGGCCAACTGGCACGGTCTTCAAGCAGCCATCAATCATCTGGACTGGTCTCCCATCTCTACCACCTCTGACATCAACTCATCCTGGGAATTCTTCCAAAGTAAATTGCTCTCTCTCATGCACAGATTTATCCCATCTCGTCTTCAGTTGTCATACCCTTCCTCCCGTCCATGGTACACGGAATCTTGTGGTGAGGCTGTTGCCCAGAAACAACTTGCCTTCGTCTCCTGGAAAGCAAATCCAACGGAAGGAAATCTCATTTCCTTTCACAAAGCCCGAAACAAGTGTGTGTCCACCCTCAGGAGAGCCAGGAAACAATATCTCTCCGTTCTCAAACCGAACTCTCTTATCTGTCTCCCTCTTCCAAATCCTGGTGGCGTCTGGTCAAATCCGTTTCTGGTGTTTGTTCCCCCTCCATCCCCTCCCTTACCACAAACGGCTACACAGCTGTCTCCGCACGTGAAAAAGCTGAATGCCTCAACTCTGTGTTTGCCTCTATATCTTGTGTCCCAAACCCATCCCTCTCTGTACCCACCATACCCAGTCGTACCCTGCTGCTCCTGGACTCCGTGTCCTTTCCTCCTGACAAGGTGGAAAAGTTTCTGTCAAACCTCGACTCTGATTCTGCAACTGGACCCGACGGCATCAGCCCACGGGTCCTAAAATCCTGCTCTGCCGCTCTATCTCACCCTCTCTCTGTTCTCTTCACCCTCTCTTTTGCTCAAGGTCAACTGCCATCTGCTTGGAAATCAGCCAACATCACCGCTTTGCACAAAAAAGGTCCAAAAACAGATCCTAGCAACTACAGACCAATCAGCCTTCTCCCAATTATCAGCAAAGTCATGGAATCCATCATTGCTTCGGATATGAAATCTTTCCTCTTCTCCAATGGCTTGATCTCTGATCATCAATTTGGTTTCAGACCAGGTCACTCTACTCTGGACATGCTGCTTCTGCTGTCTCAACAATGGATGGAGGTCCTCAATGCCAAACAGGAAATTAGAGCTGTCTCCCTCGACATATCACGTGCCTTCGACACGGTCTGGCACCCCGCTCTGCTCACCAAACTCTCCTCCTTTGGTATCCATGGAAATCTCCACGCATGGCTGGCCGACTTCCTCTCTAGTCGTCGTCAACGTGTGGCCCTGAATGGGTTTCTCTCATCTCCTCTTCCTGTTCAGGCTGGAGCTCCTCAATGCAGTGTTCTGGGCCCCGTGCTTTTTCTGGTCTTCATCAATGATCTCTCTGACTCTCTTGAAAATCCTCTCTATCTCTTTGCTGATGACTCCACTCTCTGCCGCTCCAATTCCTCTTCCCTCAGATCGGCAGTCTGCAGCCTCCTCACTCTCTGAAGACTTGGACAAAATCACAGACTGGTCAAACAAGTGGAACATGTCTTTCAATCCTGACAAATCTCACACTCTTACTATGTCTCTCCGAAAAGATCGACTGGACAACCCTCCCATCTAATTTCTCAACAATCCTCTCCAAGAAGTTCTGTCGCTCAAGCTTTTGGGTCTCACTATCTGCCATGATCTTCCTTGGGAAAACCACATTTCCAAGCTGGCCTCCAAAGCCAGTCGCCGACTGGGCATCCTCCGTCGTACGAAGTCCTTCCTCGGCACACCTGAGCTCCTCACCACATACAAGGCTTTCATCCGCAGCTCAATGGAATACTGTTCTCCCCTATGGGCCAGTGCTCCTGCCTCACACCTAGCTCGGCTTCACGCTGTTGAAACCAAAGCTTTCAGAATTATTGGAATCTCCCGCGATGAAGCTATCTCTGAGGGCCTTTCACTCACTCACCGCAGGCAGGTAGGTGGTCTTTCTGTCTTCTACCGACTCCTCTCCGGCCTTGCACCCGCAGCTCTCTCTGTGCTCTGTCCCCCAATATTCCTACAGGTCGCACAAGATCTGCCAGCAACCCTTTGATGGTTAAACTGCCGAAATCTCGGCTCTCTGCTCACCTTCACTCTTTCAATCCTCTTTTCTCCCGCCTCTGGAACAAACTCCCTCACTCCCTTCAATCCCACCCCTCCCTCCAGGTCTTTAAAACAGCTGTTCACCACCATCTCTTATCTTCCCCCATTCAAAACCTTGATGTTTTCTACCCCCGCTAATTCACCCCAGATCCACCTTGTTTGAAATTCCAACTTCTTTCCTGGAAGTCGTGGCAGTGTCCATATGTTTTATACCTCTCCCACCGCCCCCTTCCCATGCCCCGCCCCCCCCCAAAGCCCTCGCCCTCTCTCAGATCTCTCGATGTCTCCATGTCTCTCGGTCCCTGCTCTCAAATGTTGTGTTTGTGTCCTTCCCCCTCTCTCCCCATCTTGTCTACCACTCCCGATGTTATATGTTTTATGTGTCGGTTTGTCTTTCTGTGTGATTAATGTTCGCTCTTTCACGAGCCTCGATCTTGTACACAAAAAAAAAAAGAAAAAAAAAAAGCAACAACGATGTAAACACAAGCGTCTTTATTCAAAGGGTCAAACTATAGCACTGCCGTGCTCGGGGCTGTGAGCCCCGTGTATATCCCGAGGCCACACCTACCCCTCGGGCGTGGCCGACACCCTCCTGGTGCGCGGAATGATGTCATCGCGCCAGCGAGCCATCGTGTCCGCCACACGCGCCCCCCCAGAATTCCCGCGCACCTGAAGGGTCAGTTTGCGGGGCAAACGGATGACCCGGCCGAATCGCCCTCTGGCGGCTGGCGGCGTCTGGGATGCCGGGATGCCACCGGCTGCCCCTGGGATGGGTGCGGGACCGGGGGGCGGCGTGCCGGCGGGGTTGGGCGGTGCTGGGGGTCCACCCGCCGGGGGGCGGCCCCGACGCGGGGGCTGAGCCACTGGCGGGGGGTGGTCCACGTCGAGGTGGGCCGGTTTGAGGCGGTCCACGGACACGCGGTCAGGAGTACCGCCGATGTCCAGGGTGAAGTGCTTCGCCCCGGTCTCCAGCACGTGGAAGGGCCCGTCGTACGGGGGCCACAGCAGTGTCCGGTGGGCGTCGTGTCGGACGAACACGTACTCCGCCGTGCGAAGCTCCGGGGCGACGTGCATTGGCGGGCACCCGTGGTGCGCCGTCGGCACCGGGGCGAAACTCTGGGCAGTCTCCTGCAGCGCGGAGCGCTGCTGTGCCGCGGACCATGGTGCCATGGAGTCAGGGAGGAACTCGCCTGGCACCCGCAGCGGTTGTCCGAAGACCAACTCCGCCGCGGATGCGCGCAGGTCATCCTTGGGCGCCGTCCGGAGGCCCAGCAGGACCCAGGGGAGCCTGTCGACCCAGCCGCCGTCGCGGAGGGTGGCCCGGAGCGCGGCCTTTAAGGAGTGGTGGAAACGCTCGCACAGGCCGTTGGCGTGGGGATGATAGGCCTTGGTACGGTGCAGCTGGACACCGAGCCCCCGCGCGACCGCCCCCCAAAGCTCTGAGGTGAACTGGGGGTCGCGGTCGGATGAGATGTCCGAGGGGGCGCCGAACCGGGCAACCCAGGTGGCGATGAACGCCTGCGCGATGTCCGCCGCCGTCGTCGCCGCCAAAGGCACGGCCTCCGGCCACCGGGTGGTGCGGTCCACCATGGTGAGGACGTGGGTGAAACCCCGCGAGGGGGGCAGAGGTCCCACCAAGTCCACGTGAACGTGGTCGAACCGACGTTCGGGCACCGTAAGCGGGGCCAACGGGGCCTGGGTGTGGTGGTGCACCTTCACGCGCTGGCATGCAAGGCATGTCCTGGTCCAATCGCGGACGACCTTCCGAAGGTCATGCCAGACGAACTTGTCGGTGACCAGCCTCTGGGAGGCCTTCGTGCCTGGGTGGGACAGCCCGTGGATGGCGTCAAAAACCCGGCGCTGCCAGCCCGCGGGCACGATGGGGCGAGGCCGCCCGAGGGAGACGTCGCACAAGAGGGCCGTGCCCGCGCCGTCGAACGGCACCTCGGGAACGCGGAGGCCCGTGATGGCGGTCCGCAAGGCCTGGACGTCGGGGTCGGTGGTCTGGTCCGCCGCATTCCGGGCATAGTCGATGCCGAGGTGGACCGCGTGGGCGACGGACCGGGAAAGGCAATCCGCCACTGGGTTGTCCTTCCCCGCGACGTGCCAGATGTCTGTCGTGTACTCGGAAACGGCCGAGAGGTGACGCTGCTGCCGGGCCGACCACGGCTCGGCGACCTTGGCCATCGCGAAGACCAGGGCTTGTGGTCGACGAAGGCCGTGAACGAACGGCCCTCGAGCAGATGGCGAAAGTGCCTGACCTCCAGGTGAAGCCCGAGCAACTCGCGGTCGAAGGTACTGTACCGGCGTTCGTGCGGGCAAAGCTGCCGGCTGAAAAACGCCAGCTGTTGCCAAGCTCCACGCACCCATTGCTCGTGGACCGCTCCCACCGCGTAGTCTGAAGCGTCGATGGTGAGGGCTATCGGTGCATCGGGCGCTGGGTGCGCGAGCATGGTGGCGTTAACCAGGGCGAGCTTTGCGCCCGCGAACGCCGCATCCATCTGCTCGGTCCAAACGACGTCACCTTTGCCCGGCTTCCCCCGGAGGGCCTCGTGCAGGGGGCGCAGGAGCTGGGCGATGCGGGGCAGGAAACGGTGGTAAAAGTTTACCATGCCCAGGAACTCCTGGAGCCCCCTGATCGTGCGGGGGCGCGGAAACCTCTTGACCGCCTCCACCTTTGCTGGTAAGGGGATGGCCCCATGCCTGGTGACGCGGTGCCCCAAAAAGTCGATCTCGGCGACGCCGAACCGGCACTTGGCGGGGTTCACGATCAGGCCATGCTGGACTAGTCGTTCGAAGAGCATGCGGAGATGGCGGATGTGCTCTTCGCGGGACGCGCTTGCGACGAGGATGGCGTCCAGGTAGACATAGACGAAATCCAGGTCGCGCAAGACGCTGTCCATCAGACGTTGGAACGCCTGAGCCACATTCTTCAAACCAAAGGGCATCCGAAGGAACTCGAAAAGGCCGAATGGCGTAATGACGGCCGTCTTCGGGATGTCCGCCGGCCGGACGGGGACCTGGTGGTATCCGCGTATGAGGTCCACCTTCGAAAAGCAGGACATTTTCGCCAGCCGGGCGGAAAAGTCCTGGATGTGAGGGACCGGGTAACGGTCGGGGGTGGTGGCATCGTTGAGGCGGCGGTAGTCCCCGCACGGCCGCCATCCCCCGCCAGGCTTCGGCACGATGTGTAGCGGTGACGCCCAAGCGCTCTTGGAGTGCCGCACGATGCCCAGCCGCTCCAGCGTAGCGAACTCCACTCTCGCCACCACGAGCTTCGTTGGTTCGAGGCGGTGGGCCCGGGCGTAGACCGGTCGCCCGACGGTGGGTATGTGATGTTCCACCCCGTGCTTGACAGCCACCGCCGAGAAGGTGGGCCGCGTGAGGGCCGGGAAGCTGGCGAGGAGGCGGGTGAACTCGTCCGCTGCCGGGAGCGTACAAACCAACCTCGCCGGGATCGGACCGCTCAGCATGCCGCTTGGCGAGCCGCTTGGTGAGCCGCTCAGGGAGCTGCCCAACGAACTGCTCAGCGTGCAAGCCAGCGAGCTGAACGTTTCCGCCTGGACGAGGCGCCTGTTCTTAACATCCACCAACAGCCAATTTGCACACACGAAATCCGCACCGAGCAATGCCGAGCTGGCGGTTACGAAAGTCCATTGAAAGCGTTGCCCTCTGAACCGCAGGGAGAGGCAGCGCTTCCCGAAGGTGCGTATGGGTTGGCTGCAAGCAGAGCGGGGCCCCGACCCGCGGCTCGCTTGTCGGATGTGGAGGCTGGGATAACGCTCACCTGTGCGCCCATGTCGCAGAGGAAGCGACGCCCGGACAAGGTGTCCGTGACAAACAGGAGGCTGCCGGAATGGCCGACGCTCATGGCCGCTACCGAGCGCCGGCCTGGCAGTTTCCCGACTTGCCGAACGAGCACGGCGGGCGACAACTCCTCGCCTTGTGGCCAAACCTGGCATGGAAATAGCACCAGGTTTGCGGCGAAGGCGGAGGCCGCGGTTTTCGCCGTGGTGGTGGGCGGGGAGTGGCGGCGGCCACGTGGTGTGCATCAGCCTCGAGATCCATGAGGTGTGGTGCATCAGCATCACCGTCAGCCCCGGGATCTGCGACGGCCGCACCGAAGCTCGCCCGCGTGTCACACGCCGCGAAAAACTTGTCGGCCTCGACGGCCAGCGCGCGGGGCTCCTTTATCGTGGAACCGGCCAACGCGAGGCGTACCTGTGCCGGCAGCTGGCGTAAAAAGAGCACCCAGAATAAAAAATCCGGTGCTTTGTCCCCCAGTAGCGACAGCATGTGATCCATTCGGACCGATGGTCGCGTGTCGCCGAGGACGAGAAGGTCCAGGGGACGGTCGGCCCGTTCGTCCTCTGTGAGGCCGAACGTGGCGATGAGGCGACGCTTGAGTGCCTCGTACCTGTGGTCGGCCGGTGCGTTCCGCAGGACGGACACGACGCGGGCGGCTGTGCCGGGCCCGAGGGCGGCGATGACGTGGAAATAGCGCGTCTCGTCCGCCGTTATGCCACGAAGCCGAAACTGGGCTTCTGCCTGCATAAACCATATCTCTGCCTGAGCTTCCCAAAACTCAGGGAGTTTCACCGCTACCGCGTTGCTGCTCGTCATGGCGCGTTCTGTAGTTCAGCATCAGCTGAACTAGTCGAGGTCACCAATGTAGCGTGGTGCTATGCGCGCGACTTGTCTTGCCAATAAAGGAAGCAACAACGATGTAAACACAAGCGTCTTTATTCAAAGGGTCAAACTATAGCACTGCCGTGCTCGGGGCTGTGAGCCCCGTGTATATCCCGAGGCCACGCCTACCCCTCAGGCATGGCCGACACCCTCCTGGTGCACGGAATGATGTCATCGCACCAGCGAGCCATCGTGTCCGCCACACAGTAACAATTAACATCCCATCATACCTTTCTCAAATGTCCGCTCACAGAATACAGAAAAGCAGCAAACTCCGCCTCCCATCTACACTTCACTTCGTTATATATCACTCTTCAAGTATCATGCCACAACCGAATCTTCTTATTCACATTTCATCACAGTTTATTAACGAGGTACTTATCTCGCACACCAGAATGAATGGCAAGGGGAAAGCCAATTGAGGGAGGTATCTGGACAGTCTGCTGAAACCCATCCTCCTTCTTTGGTTGATGCTTCACCTGACGATCAGTTCGAGTGTTTTGGAAGAGGAACTGACAAGCGACATCAACAACTTTGTCTACGTCTTCATTGTGAATTCGAGAAACTTTGAGAACATGACGGCCAAAGTGGAGAAGAGTGGGGAAGAACTGGATTAGCTGGAGGATTCTCAAAGTCTTCAAAGCTACCGTTGAATGACCAGTTTTGGTACTCGATCATCTCCTCTCGTATAATGTTTGCCATGCTCTTCAAGTGGTCAATTGTGTCAGCATTATCCAGCATCGCAGACCGAAGTTCCATAGCAATGCAAACTGCTGTTGGGAGGACGAGATTGTCAGGCTAATTTTTGCATAGTCATTTGACTTAGAGAAGGGAAGGGGGAGGGTAGGAAGGGGGAGGGTTTGCGTAGAGAAGGGAACGGGGAAGGTAGGAGGGAAGGCCTATACAAAGAGGATGATGAACATTTAAGCACTGCACTATGCAAAGTCACTCGATATGGTAAATCAATAAAAAGTGAATGGATTTTCACACAATTTTTTTTTTCACCTATTCTTAAACTACTTTAGCGACTACCATGAATGAAAACAGAAATTGAATCGTACTTACAATGGGGGCGTGGGGCCATTGGGAAAAAACTACATTTTCACCAAAGGAAATTCTCCACAAAGTCATCAAACACTATTTCTACAAAAGTGATGTATACAGCGATTCGTAGGTATGAAGATCAGACGTTCAATGATATGAGTGAGGAAAGTGAAAAAAAATAACAATTGTTGAGCACTTAATTGTGCAGAAACCGTTGCGGCGTGTTTCAAGGCAAGGTGTTTTGAGCAGGCTGAAAGAGCTGAGACCCTTGTGAGGGATAGGGGGCTGACCAAGGATAAAGCCTGTTTTCATTCCAATTACATAATCTGGTTAATGATCTTGAAAAGGGATGTTTTAACACACTCAAACACCCATTTTTCATTCAAGCAGTCCTTTGGAGTTAGAGAAGTACGCATGCAAAGTTTGGAGTTGCCATGTCTCATGGTTTTAGAGTTATGGAGGAGACACACACACACAAACACTGCCTTTTAATATTATGCATTATTATTATGATTATATTAATATATTTATCTCAAGACTTTGTGGTGTAAAGTGCTCTATGAACTCTTTTGTTATATTATATATTTGCAGTATTGTTTTTTTATGCCATCTAATTACTGACATTAGACTGAGAGTGCTACAGCAATACAATTCGAATGCTAGGTGTACATTAAGAATGATTGCTCTCGATCACTTATGTCTAGTCCTGCCCACACAACAGCTGTTGCACTCTGACCCTTGTGTGAAAGGACAAAGTTTAAGCCATCGCTGTACTCGTACTCCATCCCTTCACCTGCACAAGCCAATACCCAGGGTGCATGTAGCGCTACCTTATTGGTGCATGTAATGCCTTGCACATTGATGGCATTTCGCCTAAGCCCTAAGCTATTTATTATGTCCTGTTCAATGTCCAGGACACCGCTCAGCTTGTGTTCTTCACCGCCCCCAGCCTGGCTTGCATCCTCATGGTGCTGGCCCCCCGGCCACTCTGTGATCACCAGACAGCACCCACCGCACCACATGGTGAGTTGCTTTCGTCATACATGATTGATTGGACAGTCCTCTAGCGCCTTGATAGTCTTGTCTCCGCAGTCCGGCGTCCAGAGCCCTAACTCTCCGAGCTTGCATTTCCTGCTTATTTAGCCATTGCTGTTGTCACGTTATACCTCTCATCCGGGCATTGGAATTCCCATCTGCCTTTCAGCCCATGATCACACATTTTCGTGCACCCCGTAGTTTGCATTCATCACTGGTGGTCGCAGACCAGTAAGTAGTACAGAAATAACAGTTCTGGATCATTTGAGCATTTGATCCCTAATATCAAAATATTTAACATTTTGACCCCCTCCACCCCCCCACCCCCTCCCCTCCTCTCCCCTTATGCATCCACACCTATCCTGGAGATTATCTAATCATATGATTACATAACTGTACAGACATTTAATTACTTTTTCAAATCTTCTTATAATAGAGCAAACATATATGGTGATGTTTGTTTGTATGTTTATTTGTGCCCAAAACTGGTTCTTCTTCCTCAAATAAAAATGAACACCCAAAACACAGTCCGCGAACTCTTAATTACATATTACGTACTGTTGGAATATACCTTTTGACCCTTTCGACTGCTGAGACTCCTCAGAACTTTGATGACCCTTTAAGCCACCCAGGACCCATAAGACCACCAAGACCATGAAGACTCAAAATACCCCGAAGACCCAAAAGACTCTGAATACCCATAATGACTCAAAAGACCCAAAACACCCCAAAAGACCTAAAATACCCTTAAAGACCCAGAGGATACAAAAGACCCTTCAGACTTAAATCCTCCTGAATACACCAAAGAACCAAAATACCCCAAAGACCCTTAAAGACCCAGAGGAAGCAAAATACCCTTAAGACCTAAAAGCCCCTGAAGACCCTGAAGACCCAAAACACCCCAAAGACCCAAAATACCCTTCAAGGCCCAGAGGATACAAAAGACCCTGAAGACCCAAATCGCCCGAAACCCAAAAGACCCAAAAGACCCTAAAGACCCAAAACACCTTGAAGACCCAAAACACCATGAGGACCCAAAACACCATGAGGACCCAAAATACCGTGAGGACCCAAAACATCGTGAGGACCCAAAACACGGTGAGGACTCAAAACACCACGAGGATCCAAAACACCATGAGGACCCAAAACACCGCGAGGACCCAAAAGACCCAAAACACCCTGAAGACCCAAAACACCCTGAAAGCCACTGAAGACCCCAACGACCCGAAAAGACCCCAAAAAAACCAATGGCCCAAAATACCGAAAATAGCATTAAAGATTACCACACATACCGAAATTAAAGGATTAATGACCTTTAAGATTAAGGATTAAGAATTAAAGGATAAAGGATGCAGGATTAAAGACCCAAAATACCACAAATACCGAAAAGACCCAAAATACCCCAAATACCATTAAATACCCTGAATACCCAAAAGCCCCTTAAAGACCCAAAATACTCCGAAGATCCAAAAGACTCTGAAAGACTCTGAAGAACCAAAATACCCCAATAACTAGTCTAGTAGGAAGACTAGGTCCCCCTGCACCCCCCGGAGATATACTTATAATCAGTGTTTCTAGATTGGAAAAAATGTGTAGAAAATGACTAGCTATGGCCCCAAGCTGAAAAAATGTCCCACATACCATTTTTATGCAAATTACTGCTGCCATTATCAAAAAAAGACTAGGTCCCCCTGCACCCCCCGGAGATATACTTCTAATCAGTGTTTCTAGATTGGAAAAAATGTGTAGAAAATGACTAGCTATGGCCCCAAGCTGAAAAAATGTCCCACATACCATTTTTATGCAAATTACTGCTGCCATTATCAAAAAAACGATTTTTGACATATCTCAGCCAATATTGCAGATAATTGAAAAATGAAGGTGTCTAGACCCATGTTTTGAAGGGCATAGATCATGATAGAACTATTCATAACATGATTACATGTGTCTATGGTATACTAGTATGCTAATTAGTGCTTTATTTACAAAATAATCACAGTTTTACGAAATAATAGACTCATATTAAGGTCCGTCTACACAGACGTTAACACAAAGTTTTATTTTTCTAAATACCCTGTGAAATTCACCGAATGCCCTGTGAAACCTGGGATTCTTCTCCAGCTTTTTCAAGGGCCCGACTTTTCCCTTCCCTTTGAAGGCACTGGTGCAGTCTTCTCCGCTGAACACATAGTACCCCAGGAGAGTGGCACAGTAGTCCTCTCCCAGGGATTCTGCCAGCTCAGAGACGTTGACAAGTTGGCGATGCTTCCCTGACCCTGTATCCAGGTACACCGTCAGCTTGATGTTGTGGGCATGGTGGAGCAGGATCAGGAGGATGTCTGTGTCCGGTGTTCTGACTACAGCGTTCTTGTATCCGATGGTAGCAGCATGATGGAGGTACAGAACCACCCTGGTATCAGTCTCTTCCTGGTTGCTGTAGATCGTGGGGAGTTCACGTACCTCGACCTGAAACACAAAAAGGCACCGCATTTCAATCACCAGTCACTGCCAGTTTCAGTATATCTCCGGGGGGTGCAGGGGGACCTAGTCTTTTTTTGATAATGGCAGCAGTAATTTGCATAAAAATGGTATGTGGGACATTTTTTCAGCTTGGGGCCATAGCTAGTCATTTTCTACACATTTTTTCCAATCTAGAAACACTGATTAGAAGTATATCTCCGGGGGGTGCAGGGGGACCTAGTCTTTTTTTGATAATGGCAGCAGTAATTTGCATAAAAATGGTATGTGGGACATTTTTTCAGCTTGGGGCCATAGCTAGTCATTTTCTACACATTTTTTCCAATCTAGAAACACTGATTAGAAGTATATCTCTGGGGGGTGCAGGGGGACCTAGTCTTTTTTTGATAATGGCAGCAGTAATTTGCATAAAAATGGTATGTGGGACATTTTTTCAGCTTGGGGCCATAGCTAGTCATTTTCTACACATTTTTTCCAATCTAGAAACACTGATTAGAAGTATATCTCCGGGGGGTGCAGGGGGACCTAGTCTTCCTACTAGACTAAACCCTTAAAGACTCAGAGGAGCCAAAAGACCCTGAAGACCCAAAATACCCTGAAGGCTTAAAAGGCCATGAATACCCAAAATACCCCAAATACCCAAAATACCCTGAAGACCCAAAAGTCATTGAAGACCCAAAATACCCCAAAGACCAAAAAGTCCCAAAGACCAAAAAGTCCCAAAGACCAAAGAGTCCCAAAGACCAAAAAAACCCCAAAGACCATTAAAGACCACACAGACCATTAAAGACCATGAAGACCTGTAAGATGCTTCAGACCAGCTTGGACCCTTCACCATTGAGAGCTTTAGATGAGAAGCGAGATGCGTTTTACCTGACCCATGTTAAAAAAAAAAAAAAACACAAAAAAAAAACACAAGTAAAGATACATTCAAAGTACACCGCTCCCATGCCAAATAATTAAATATCCCACAGCGCCCGGGGCGCCTTCGGCGCCCGGCAATACCGCAGTGCAGCTCATAGAGAGTGCATTGGGAGGGAGAGGTGTACAATAATTGATTGATTAATTGCATAATTAAAATCAATAAAAGATTATCATCAAATATTTTCTTAATCAATTGGCTAATAGCATAACTAAACCACTCGTGCTTCATCCGAAGATGTGTCTTTTAGAAATTTAATTAAATAAGTCATTAATAAAAAAATACATAATTAATTGATTAATCAATAAATAATTAATCAATTAAATGATTAATCAATAAATCAAAAATATCCTTTATAGCCACGTCGCCTGGTCACTGTCATGTCCAAATATTAGCTTCCTAGCTCAAAAGGTGTCTGAGATATTGCCCAGATGAGAAAGAAAATAAATAAATGATTAATAATGAAAATAAATAAATAAATAATCATAAAAAATTAAATAGTTAATCAATTGGCTCATAGAATACATAAACCACCACCATTTCATCCGAATCTGTAAGTTAAAAAATAAATAAATTAAGTCATTTATCGAATAATGAAATAATTAATCGATTCATTAATTAATCAATAAATAAAAAATACCCTTTTCAGCCAAATCACTTGGTCATTGTCATGTCCAAATATCAGCTTCCTAGCTCAAAAGGTGCCTGAGATATTGCCCAGATGAGAAAGAAAATAAATAATTAATTAATAATGAAAATAAATAAATAATAATCATAAAAATTTAATAATTAATCAATTCGCCAAAACGAGCACATAAACCACCACCATTTCATCCGAATCTGTAACTAAAAAAAAATAAAAAAATAAGTCATTAATGAAATAATTAAATAATTAATCGATTAATTGATTAATCAATAAATCAAAAATAGCCTTTGCAGCCATATCACTTGGTCATTGTCATGTCCAAATATCAGTTTCCTACCTCAAAAGGTGACTGAGATAATGAACAGGAGAGAAAGGAAATAAATAAGTACTTAATTAATCCCTAATAATTAAATAACTCATCAATTAATTGATTAATCAAAAAACAAAGAATACTGTTTTTGACAAAGTACTTGCTCACTATTGTGCCGATATTTCAGCTTCCAAGCTCAAAGGATGGCTGAGATATCGCCCAGACAAACAAGAAAACAAGAAAACAAGAAAACAAGAACAAGAAAACAACCAGAGTGAAAACTGAGTACTGTGGGAACTGTGCTCGCATGATAAAATCGGACAAAATGGACGACGCCAGGAATTAGGTTTCTCTGAGCTATTTATTCCCAGCTCACTCAAACGAACTCCAAAGCACTGAATCAGCCCATCGAACGGGCGGCAACATATATCAGAAACTCAACACACAAAAGCCACGCCTCTCAGGCGGGGCATGGTATGCAAATAGATAAGCCACGCCTCTCAACGGGGCGTGGTATGCAAGGCAAGCGTTCGCCCGGTAAAGGCAAGTCTCAACACGCCCGGGTGAGACCGGACACGTGACCGTTTGCCGGTTGCGTCATCGGCCGGTGCAGGGTAATTATGTCATGCTACCGGTAACCGCTACAGTACTCCCTTTCAGCGTGCGTCACTGCCGAGCCCCCTTTGGTGCCCAGCAATAACGTTATGCAGCGCCTGGAGATGGCATAGGAAAGGAGCGGTGTACAAAAACAACCAGAGTGAAAACTGAGTACTCCCTTTCAGTGTGCGTCATTGCCGAGCCCCCTTCGGTGCCCGGCAATGACGATATGCAGCGCCTGGAGATGGCAAAGGAAAGGAGCAGTGTACAAAAACTTTACCGAACCAACAACGCCGCGTTGGCAACCATCCATTTCGTCTATCATTACATCAACCAACCATCCATCAACATGTCCATTTTGGCGATTGACAGTTTACGGGATCGTTTTCTCACATGCCGACTCTATACAAGTATACCACCGTACATATATTACCGGCACCGATCTTGTATAATGAGATGCGTTTTAGCTGAGAAAGATAAATAACTAAAAGCTAACACCAGAACGAGAATCCCAGCATCGCTTAAATAAATGCATGTATACACTTCGTTATAAAATCGCAGCAAATGGTAAATTTTGTCAGATTTTACTCCAGATTTGGACATTATTTAGCCTACAGTCTGCAGCTCATATCCGAATCCATATTTTGATGATATGCTTCACTTATGTAATGATAACCGATAGTGTTTCCAAGGCAAGGCACGTTTGAGGAGGCCGAAACAAAATGGCGGCTTGAGAACCCAGCGAGCTGCAGTAGGCTGACCAAGATGGCGGTACGTCATATTGGTACACCACCACATCGGGTTTTTTTCTTATGAGCACCTCGTTAATCATCTTCAAAAAGGATGTTATAACACACGGTGTTATATGTGTTATATATTCATCCTGCAATCCCACCCAGTTCTCATCCTGCAATCTGTTGGAGGTCCAGGTGTAAGCATGCAAAGTTTGGACCTGCTAGGTTTCATGGTTTTGGAAATATGGAGGGGACGGATGGACGGACACTGCCTTTTATTATTTTATGTACAGACTTGGCATTTAATATGGAATATTTTTTTCTTTCTTGAATTGGGTTTACTTTCTTAACTCAGTATATCAATCTGGTGAGTTTCTTTTACACTTTGGTGATTTATTTGTTGAAAGAACCATGTCACCGATTGTCTGTCGCAGCAAGAAGTCAACAACAGGATTATATCACAGGTGGCGTGGCAAAATGTACGGACAGGTGCATTTGATGATTGGCTTCACAGTCGGGTATACAAGGGTTGTTGCGTTCTGTATTAGTGGAAAACAACTGCTGCACGTCTACAAAAGTTCTTTCCGCTTCCTCTGGAGATGGTCCGTCAACTCGACAATGCTGTTTGTCATGGAGTGGTGGCTTTACGAAATTACGGCATGAAACAGCGTGCTATTGCTCGGCAGTATGGCATCACTCAAGGTCAGGTGTCAAAGATCCTGAAACGAAATGCTCAGAGGGGTGTCCCTACTCCAATACCGAGGCCAGGACGTCCCCGCAGAACCACAAGGAGGGATGATCGCCAGCTGCACCGATTAGTCCGCAATGGCCGTACCAAGTCAGCTAATCGGCTTAGGGCTGAGTGGCAGCAACTGACAAATGTGCCTGTATCCAGAAGGCTAGTCAACCAACGACTGGTTCAAGCAGGCTATCGTGCCAGGCAGCCCTTGAGAAAACCACGCCTGACCAGACAACACCGCCAGCGCCGATTGCAGTGGGCCAGAGAGCACCGCCAATGGCAGCCAGGACACTGGAATCACGTGATCTTCAGTGACGAGTCTAGATTTCTGGTCTATCGTCAAGATGGCCACGTCCGAGTGCGCAGACAAGTGCATGAAGCCTACAACAAAGATTGTATAGTGCCAAGAGTCCAAGCTGGAGGTGGTGGGGTGACCGTTTGGGCTGCTTTTCATGCAGGGGGCAAAACTGACCTGGTTGTTCTGAATGGAAACCTGAACCAGTTCAGGTACAGAGCCATTCTGGAAGAAACATTGCTTCCATTTGCTCGTGCAGCCTTTCGAGGAAACTTTGTCTTCCAAGATGACAATGCACAGCCTCATCGTGCTCGCATGATCCAACACTTTCTTGCTGACCGTGCTGTAGAGCATATGGAGTGGCCTGCCATGTCCCCGGATATGAATCCGAGAGAGAACTTGTGGGCAGAATTAACGCGTCAAATCGACCACTTGGACCAGCAGCTGACCTCTGTGCGTGAATTGCAGCAGGCTATTGTCACTGCATGGCAAGCGATTCCTGTCTAAACCTTGGCAAATCTCGTGAACAGCATGCCTCAACGTGTACGTGCTCTCCTTCTCGTGGGGGTTACACGAAGTACTGAACTGTAATTTTACTGTCCGTAATCCCAGTCATAATTTAACTTTTGTTTTTGTGAAAAAATTTTTTGGCTAATGTGCAAAATAAAGAGATACTTCTGGAAAACGTACAGAAGTTTAACACAGTACTGTCCATGAATTGAGTTCGATATCAGTTTACATCACTTTCAAGGATCAATTTATTTGTTTCGAAATGTCAAATGTGGTTTTTGTTTCTTTTAAAGGTCACATTAACAAAATTTCGAATAATTTCAACATAATTCCAATGAACTTTTGGTTCTAAGACATCTTGAAATGTAAGTTCACCCCCACAAAAAAAATAATCCATATTAAATGCCAAGTCTGTATATATATATGTATATATATATATATATATATATATATATATATATATATATATATATATATATATATATCGGCACGGCTCTCAGGCTTCATCAGAGGGAATGGTTTTGTGGATGGTTCTGTGCAGAAGGCAGGAATGCCAGGATCACCAGGATGCATTGAACACTCGGCAATGGTCTGGCAAGTGTTAGAGGAGGCAAAGAGGCAAAGGAAGGATGTGGTGGTGGTATGGCTGGATTTGGAGAATGCATATGAATCAGTGCCGCATGCCTTGATCAGGTATGCCATGGATTTATTTTGGGTGCCACGGAGATTTCGGGATTTTTTGATGGCATATTATAATCAGTTTTGGATGCGGTTTGCGACACAGTCCTATGTAACAGAGTGGCAGAAGTTGGAAGTGGGGATCCCGATGGGATGTACCATCTCCCCGATTTTGTTTGTGCTGGTTATGGAGTTGTTGATACATGCGGTGAGTGGACATGGGAAAGAAGTGGAGCTCGCCCCTGGTCAGAGGTTGCCAGCAATGTTTGCTTTCATGGATGACCTGACAGTTGTCCAACAGTCCGCTGATGCAGCAGTAGAGGTACTGGGACGACTGGAAAGGTTGATGCGGTGGGCAAGAATGGGATTTAAAGCAAGAAAGTCGAGGAGTGTGGTAGTGAGACGAGGAGTGGTGGATAACATGCACAGGTTTGAGCTGGGAGGGGAGGTGGTTCCATCATTTGTAGAGGCCCCTGTGAAGAGTTTGGGAAGATGGTATACAGTGGAGTTGAATGATTTGGGAAGAGTGGAGGAGGGCAGAAACAAGCTTTTGAGAGGTTTGAAGAGGATTGACAGATGTGGTTTGCCAGGTAAGTTGAAGGTATGGTGTTTGAAGTTTGGGTTGATGCCACGAGTATTGTGGCCATTGATGATGTATGATATTGCAATTGGGCATGTGGAGAGAATGGAGGTTGTGGTGAGTGGGTTTGTGAGGAGGTGGTTGGGAGTGCCACGCTGTTTGACGAACATTGCCTTTTATGGTCAGGGTGGAAAACTCCAGTTTCCCTTGACATCATTAACCGAGGAGTTTAAGGTGGTGTGGGTGCGGGAATTCATGATGTTGCGGGATTCAAGTGATGCAGTGGTAAAGAATGCTCTCCCAGAGAATAAGGGAAGTCGGAAGTGGATTTGCAAGAGCAGAGGTGGACGAGATGGAGGAGCGGTTGCAACAGGAGGAGGTCATGGGGATGGTACAGCATGGGAAGCATGGCTTGGGGTGGATGGAGCATGAGCGATGGGGAAAGGCATGTGTGAAAGAGAGGAGGAAGATGGTTGAGAGGGAGGTGAGAAGAAAGGAAGAGGAGGGGAGATATGTGAAAGCAGTCGGTCAGGCAGAGCGAGGTGCTTGGACTAAGTGGGAAGGTGTGCGGGTGGGGATATTGAAGTGGCAAGAGATTTGGAGGATGGAGCCAATATTGTTGAATTTCCTGTTGCGGGCAACGTATGATGTGCTTCCATCACCAGTAAACTTGAGATTGTGGGGGTTGTTGCAGGAGGAGAGATGTTAGTTGTGTGGAGGTGTGCGAATGGTGCAGCATGCACTGAGTGTATGCTCAGTAGCATTGGCAGCAGGAAGATACAGGTGGTGACATGATCAGGTGCTGGCGGTGGTGGTGCAGATGGTGCAACAAGAGGTGCTGAGATCGAGAGAGAGAGAGAGAGAAGAGTGGAGAAGGAGACTGATGGGGGAGAGGAGTGGTTTGTCAAAGAGGGCCAAGTGGTAAGAGGTGGGAAGAGGAGGAGGAGGTGGAAAGCAAGAGGGCTGTCAGATGCTTGTGATTGGCAGGTGGTGGCTGACCTAAAGCCACAATTGGTATTCCCAGAGGAGATCTGTGTGACAAGGTTGCGGCCTGACATTGTCATTTTGTCAAGTGCAACAAGACAGGTCATCTTAGGGGAGTTGTCGGTACCTTGGGAAGAGAACATGGAGGAGGTGCACGAGAGGAAGAGAGGAAAGTACAGTGAGCTGGAGGCAGAGTGCCGGGAGAAGGGTTGGCGAGTTTCGTGTCAGCCATTTGAGGTGGGGTGTAGAGGGTATATTGGCAAATCCTTTTCTGCATTTCTTGCTAGGCTGGGAGTGTGTGGGACAGAAAGAAGGAGGATGTGTGACAAGGTGGCCCAGTTTGCCTTGAAAGGCTCATTTTGGATATGGAGGAAGTTTATGGAGGCACGTCAAATGGTGTAGGTTGGTTGTGTGTGTTTTTTTTGTTTGTTTTTTGTTACCATAAGTATTTCTTATTTTGTGTATATGAGTGAGTGGGTGAGGATGTGTGTTTTTGCATGAATTAATTTTTGCATGAGTGTGTGTTTTTGTGTGTTGAGTGGTGTATGATGCAAGGGTAGAAGGTTGGTTGGCTGTTGTTCTGTGTGTATGGGTGTGTATGTGTGTGTATGAATGATCTGGTGTGTTTTGTTGGTGAGTGGTGAATGGTATAAAGGTGGGTGTTTGAGTGTTCCACCATGTTTGTTAGGTGCTGTGGATTCTGGATGTGGAGGTGTTGTTGTTGTTGTTCGCACTGGGTGGGGATGGGGGTATGTACACATCCAGGTGCAGTTGCTGCATGTGGATGTGTATGTGCCCTTGCTGGCCCACCTTAGCTGACCGTATCGAGGTTGAAGGGCCGAAACGGGATGATGCTGAGGACCTCGACTGAGGACCCGGTCAATGCGGCAGACTTGTGACCAGGTGTGTTTTGAACTTACATATATATATATAGTATTCAGACCCCTTCACTTTTTTTTTTTCACATTTTGTTTTGTTGGAGCCTTATGTTTAAACGATTTCAGCATAAGGCTGCAACATAACAAAATGTGAAAAAAGTGAAGGGATCTGAATACTTTCTGAACACACTGTATATATATGAATGAATGAATGAATTTCAAATTGTTTGGAGATCTTTTAAAATCCCTTCCCAGACTCGTAGGCATCTATAACCTTCCTTCTGAAGGCCTCAGAGAGCTCTTTTGATCTAGGTATGGTGACTCCGCACACTTCAACAACAAAGAGCAAACCAAACTAAATGTCTGAGGTTTAAATAAGACAGGTTCCTCCAAGATCCTCTCTAACGATGTTCTGGTCATTTGCACCTGAGCTGGTGCACCTGATTCGAATTTTAGGTATTTGAAGTAGTGATAAATGTAGGGGTGTACTTACTTTTTCCACATGAAAAATTTGCATTTATATTTATTTAAATTATAAAATGGACGACAAAATGTAAATGTTTCATGATATTTGTTATATTATATCACCTTTATCTATAAATATTGTTGAAATGAGGATCAAATAGCTGTATGTTGAAATATGTTGAAAAAGTCAAAATTTTACAAGGGGTGTACTTACTTTTTCACGTGACTAAGTATTCAGACCCTTAACTCAGTACTTAGTTGAAGCACCTTTGGCAGCGATTACAGCCTCGAGTCTTCTTGGGTATGACGCGACAAGCTTTGCACACCTGGATTTGGAGATTTTCTGCCATTCTTCTCTGCAGATCCTCTCCAAGCTCTGTCAGGTTGGATGGGGACCGTCGGTGGACAGCCATTTTCAGGTCTCTCCAGAGATGTTCGATTGGGTTCAAGTCAGGGCTCTGGCTGGGCCACTCAAGGACCTTCACAGAGTTGTCCCTAAGCCACTCCTGCGTTGTCTTGGCTGTGTGCTTCGGGTCATTGTCCTGTTGGAAGGTGAACCTTCGGCCCAGTCTGAGGTCCTGAGCGCTGTGTTTTAGGTTTTCATGAAGGATATCTCTGTACTTTGCTCCGTTCATTGTTCCCCCAACCCTGACCAGTCCCCCATTCCCTGCTGCTGAAAAACACCCCCACAGCATGATGCTGCCACCACCATGCTTCACCATTGGGATGGTATTGGGCAGGTGATGAGTGGTGCCTGGTTTCCTCCAGACATGATGCTTAGAATTGAGGCCAAACAGTTCAATCTTGGTTTCATCAGACCACAGAATCTTGTTTCTCACAGTCTGAGATTCCTTTAGATGCTTTTTTGCAAACTCCAAGTCTGGCTTTCATGAGTCTTTCACTGAGGAGTGGCTTCCGTCTGGCCACTCTGCCATAAAGCCCATATCGGTGGAGTGTTGCAGTGATGGTTGTCCTTCTGGAAGTTTCTCCCATCTCCACACAGGATCTCTGGAGCTCAGCCAGAGTGACCAGCGGGTTCTTGGTCACCTCTCTTACCAAGGCCCTTCTCCCCCGATTGCTCCGTTTGGCCGGGCGCCCAGCTCTAGGAAGAGTCCTGGTTGTTCCAAACTTCTTCTTCCATTTAAGAATTATGGAGGCCACTGTGCTCTTGGGAATCTTCATTGCAGCAGAGATTTTTTTGTGGGCTTCCCCAGATCTGTGCCTCGACACAATCCTGTCTCTGAGCTCTGCAGGCAGTTCCTTCTACCTCATGGCTTGGTTTTTGCTCTTATATGCATCGTCAGCTGTGAGACCTTATATAGACAGGTGTGTCTTTCCAAATCATGTCCAATCAATTGAATTTACCACAGGTGGACTCCAATCAAGGTGTAGAACATCTCAAAGATGATCAAGAGAAATGGGAGGCACCTAAGCTAAATTTCAAGTGTCATAGCAAAGGGTATGAATACTTATGTCAATGTGATATTTCAGTTTTTTATTTTTAATAAATTTGCAAAACTTTCTCAAATCCTGTTTTCTCTTTGTCATTATGGGGTATTGAGTGGAGATTGATGAGGGAAAAAATGAATTTAAACGATTTCAGCAAAAGGCTGCAACATACAAAATGTGAAACAAGTGAAGGGGTCTGAATACTTTCTGAATGCACTGTATAAACAAAGTGTATAATCCGATATAACAATAGGCTTATTCTGTTTATTACTCACAAAATCGAAGATTCACAAGTATATTCCTTCCCTAGGTACTGTGTGTTTGTTTGTCTCTGGCTGTCCCTGAGTCCTGTATGATTTTTCACTATGAAAGGAGAAAAAATACAAAAACATCAAATGACAAAGCAAGTTGACTGGATAACATCAGCTTTGTACTTTTTTGATATAATCTGTTTTTTTAGTTTCGCAGATAATTTACTGTATTTAAACTCTTGCTTTGTGGGCTTTGTGGTGCTACAGAATGTTGTAATGCAAGCAGTTTGCAACTACCCTATATGTATTTACGTATGACGCGTATTCGAAAACAAAGTTGTTGGCTATAAAAAAATATTAGTGAGCAGGATTTATGGTTTTCCTGGTTTTTATTTCGATGCTTGTTTATTACCTCCGCCGCCATGGTGGACGGAGGTTATGTTTTCACGTCTGTCTGTCTCTCAAAAAGTTTTGTATGGATTCGGAAGAAACTTGGTGGACATGTCGGGTGTGCGAGAAGGACGAATTTATTACATTTTGGTTAAAATTCCAACTTCGGATACGAGAATTTTAAAGTGATTCTTCACCATTGAAAAATAGGGCCAAAGCGATATATATCACGATGTCTCAAAAAGTTGTTGACGAGTTATGACAAAACGAGGTGGATGAGTTGGTTAAGCAACAAGAACAAGCCGATTCGATTTGGGTTCAGGGCCGGATCCAGATCCGGACTATCAGTGGATATATATATATAATATATATATTATATAATTTATTTCTATATAATATTATATAATATATATATATAATTTTGTATCAGTGGATACAAAACATAAACTGTTCAGCCTGGCGGAGGCATGAGCTCGACCGAGTGCTGTTCTGGTTTGTTTCTTTGTTTGATTTTGTATTATATTTATACTTTACAGTCTACAGGAAGTTTGAATAAAAGAATAAATGGTTCAAAGATCTTTGGAACCTCTCGGTACTTGCACGTTGGTGAATTGGTACATGGTATTAAAGTGATTTCACATGGTGTGTGTGCTTAAGTGGCAAGGCCAGGCTACACCGATATTGCTTTGCTATACAAGTTGGGATTACTGAAGAAAGACATATTGTGTGTGCCCACGCTGCATTAAAAAAAATTGATTCAAGGTAATTCAATTGGAATGTTTTGCACTTTCTCCGGGTCTCCAGCATCTCGTGAACTTTCCGAAAGTTTGTTTCGAAAGTAAATGAAACACGAATGGGTTTATTTTCATGGGTCTGTCGTGTGCGCAGAAAAGAAGGAATGTCATGGTCAAGACTAGTGTTTCATATTAATGTCTCTTATTGTGGGGCTTAAATGATCTTTGGATTTTTCATCAGTGGACGGTTTCACGACTTTTGAGGTCACTCTCAAGAAAAATACCCGTGGATAACCAACAATTTACAAGCCTGTTTATGGTCTGGATTTCAGTCCTGATGTCATGGTTTCAGCACTTGCTCTTGTTGCAAATTAACAAGATATGTCGGGTGGTTAGGCTTGAAAGGCTTGATTTATGGCGAGCGCTTTTCCATTTAGGCAGGCCAAATTGAAATCCGCATGTGCAGACACGGCTAGCTTCCACAGCTCCTCCAGGAAGGAATGCTCAGGCGTCTTGGCAGATGGCTCTATGAAGGAGTGCGAAGGTCACGCAACTTCATACTGATCAGCAAAGGGTTTTGGCACCTAGAACCACCAAAAAATATTTCGATTTATTCTACCATGTCATATCCAAGCCTGGTGTTGGCTTAGCGGTTAGGGTGCCGGCTTGGGATCCTAGGATCCTGGGTTGGAATCCCGGTCAAATCGCTGAATTAACACCAGGGGGGTTGACTCAGCCTGTCATCCTTCCGAGGTCGGCAAATTGAGTACCAGTTTACTGGTAATTACCTGTGTGTCGCAAGAGGTGACTAACAGGGTTGGCGGCAGGAAGGGAATCCGGCCATAAAACATTGCTTCAAAAATGGGACCACGGTGCCCGAAAAAGGCCAACCCTTGCTCTGTGGGGAAAAATTGCCTCCAAAGGCGGTTCTACCATGTCATATCCACCAAAGTGGATGGCATCTATTTAGTGTTGTTGTACTAAATTTAGTTTAGGGAATAGAGCCTGTGATTGATGCTGTGAAGAGGAACAGGTTGAGATGGTTTGGTCATGTGTTGAGGAAGGATGAAAGTGACTGGTTGAGAAGAGTGATGGAAATGAATGTAGAAGGAAGTAGAAGACGGGGAAGACCGAGAAAGACTTGGCTGAAGATGGTGGAAGAAGAAATGCGGGCAAGGGGGTTAACAAGGAGAGATGCAGAAAATAGGGCAAAATGGAGAAGATTGTCATGGGGACCACAAGTCTAACCCCCGCTCTAGCAGGGAAAATGGCCTTTAAAATGCATGTTGTTGTTGTTGTTGTTGTACACAGATCTACAATAATTCCGTTATGATTTCATCTGGTCATTGCTAGATAAATGATCCGTGGATGGAATTAATTGCTTTAAGTTTAAGGATGTAGTATTACGTGCTCCTCCCCGAACCCCTACGTGCTCCTCCCCGACCCCCTGGTCACGGTGTACCTCCGAGCCCCGAGAGGAGTCACAGCAGAAAAATGTGTTATTCTGTATGTCAAAGATCAATGGTGAAGCCACACCAATTGTTACAAACCCACAGGTATTGTATAAAGATCACTCAAGAATAACAGTACAAAAACAATAGTAATCAATTGTACAACAAATAGTATATCATTCCTATGATGGTACCATCAGGTTCGTACAATATAACTCACTGTGCTCCAAGTGAGCGAAAAGAAGAAGATTCCCAATGTCTCTATTCCCCGGCTTCAAGCCAAAGTCGATCCGCTCCAGCGATCGACAGATCAATGTCCAATCGAGACCAGAATCCCGTTAGTTTAGCAGTTACAGTCTGGCTGCCAAAGCTGTGCAAAGGTGCCCTCCAGGCGACTGGGAAATCCAAAGGAGCCCTCCCGGCGACTGGGAAATCACACCCTCGGGTATGGACGTTCCACAGCTCGCAGTCGGCAAACCTCAGATTTACCTTCAGGTATATCCGCGTTGCACACACACACACCAGATACGTCTGAAAGCGGTGAAAACGGCTGACATGAAGCAAAGAAAAACTTCGCGCGACGCGCAAAGGCTGAAGCGAAGCAAAGAAATCTTGCTCGATGCACAAAGCACGTGACACAAAATGGCCGACGGCCGTACTCGAGACGTAACGGCAGTCCAACGATTCTCTTCGGAATCGACCGCAAAACCTGACACGCAGGTTGATCTGTCACAGCGATAACAACTCTGTCGCAGGAATCCCTTTCCTGGGAAACCCAAAGTTCACTTGTGACTCTTGCTCGCCAACGTTCGCTCTAGACCTCGAAGCGACTATGCTTCTTGTCCGACTCCACTCGCTCCGCCTTCTTTTTCTCCTCCTCTTCTTCGTCGTCCGGTTCCAGTTTCATTTAAAACTAACTTTTTCACCTTTCGAAAACAGTTCACAAACAATAAACCTTTTGACAACAATAATAGTACATGGATTCGAAAATGTTTCCAGTGGATGAAAACCACCACAACGGAAGTGACAAATCTGTAACACTTCCCCCCCCCCCCCCCCCCCTCTCAAGAAAGAAAGTTTGAACATAGTGAAAACTTTCTTTGCAGGTGAAACTCTTTTAACAAACAAAAGTAAAACTCACACCCAAATTATCAATTCACGTGAGCAACAATAATTAATATTTCCCCAAATAAAGCAACAAAACTTCCAAACCAACTACAGAAATTTCCAAAGTTAGTTCACTCTGGACAAAGCATCAGCAACGATATTGTCCCTGCCCTTTACATGCTCAATTTCCAAGTTGAACTCCTGCAAGGCCAAACTCCATCTCATCAACCTCTGATTTTGATTTTTATTTTTTTGAATGAAGGTTTAGGGGTTGTGATCAAAAATCCAAAACAAAGCAAATCTATAGCACTTTTTGAAGGAGGCCGAGCTGAGAGCCAGGTTTCATGATGGTTGGGTGGTGAGGCCTTGAAGTATTCACTACATGGACGCCTTTAGGAACGTGGAGTTCACGGTTAATCCGTGTTGGAATCTTGGCTCGGCAGCTCCGCAGCATTCAGTGCTTCAAGCTCTTCCTAACTTTCATAATAATCACGGTTGGAGCGCTTGTCACTGTAGTCACGTGAATAGCGGTCTCCTTCTCGGCCACTACCCTGATAATCATCCCTTCAGGAGCTGCCGTAACTCTGGGAGCCTCCATTGTAATCTCGACTGCGGCCACCACCAAAACTACTACTCCCACCCCGGGAGCCATAGCCACCCCTAAAACTACCTCCACGTTTTCCTCCTCTGTAGCCCCCTCGACGCCCATGGACTGCCTTCTCTACCGTTATGGTCCGACCATTGTGTTTTCAAATGTGACAAAGCCAAACCCTCTCGACTTTTGCGTCTCCCTGTCTTTTATCAGCAGCACTTCCAAGAGTGGTCCATATTTGCCGAAGACAGAGTCCAGAACATCTTCCCTTGTGTTGAAGTTCAGTCCACCTACAAAGAGCTTGCCAACATTGCCTCAATCCATGACTTGTGTGTACTGACACTTAGTTTCAGGGTACTTGACAAGACGTGCCTGTGCAAAGCGTGACGTCAGTACCTTCCTCTTCTCTTCAGAGCGCTTCCTACCCATAGCACGAGTCGCGGTACAGGATGGAAAGATACCCGGAATCTCCTGCTCTAACTGTGCAGTTATTTTCCATCCTAGGCTTTTCAACAAACATCGGGTTACCAGAAACTTGACCACCGGCCAAATAATTCCCGATAACAAAAGAGATTCCCTCTACAGGAAGAGTGGCTTGTAAACCTACGGTGACCGGTCCTGACACCAAATCAGACTTTAAATGGATGACATGAAGTGGAGCTATAACATAGCCACCAACCCCCTGTAAAAGAACACTAACACCAGTTGCCGTCTTCTCTGACAATGGCAAAATGCCTTCAAGCATCAAAGATTGATGTGCTCCTGTGTCCCTCAATACCCTAACAGGTCTCTGGTTAGTCACGTCTCCATCCAGTGACACAAACCCCTCTGAAATAAAAGGTTTGTAACCCTCTTGAACAAGGTCGTTCTGTGATGCCGTAACTTTGGCATGGGAACCGTCACAAGGCACTGTCCTCCAAGGACGATTTCTCGCATTGGCCAATGCATTCGGAGTTGTACTAGTCTGACTCCGCTCCTGATTTTTCCTTTTCAGGGCATAACATTGGGACATCAAATGCCCAGGTTTCTTGCAAAAAGCACAGGTAGGCCCGGAGGAAAAACTCGTGGTCTGCCTCGGGCCACCCGGAAGATAAGTCTGTCTTGGAACTGTAGTCTTCTTTTCCCTAAAACTCACGGTGTCAGATTTGTCCTCATAGTCATCTCTAGGCCGCCCCCATGAATATTCGTTCTCCGCACCGGATGTACCATAACTCCCCCTGGCGAACTCTAGGCGGGAAGTTAGGTTTGTGGAACCCCATCCTGTGTGTCAAGGTATAGTCATCTGCCACGGTTGCTGCCTCATACAACTCTGGTACCTTCTTTTCCTCCAGATGTACTTTAATGTCCGCGTGGCCACACTGTTTGAATTCCTCCACCAAGATCAATTGTCACAACAGTTTGAAGTCTTTCCCAATCCCCTTCGAATCACACCACCGATCAAACATGGTTTCCTTCATTCTGGCAAACTCAACATGGGGCTCACTCTCCCTCTTCCTGGCATTCCGGAATTTTTGCCGGTAAGCTTCAGGGACCAATTCATAGGCTTTGAGAATGGTTTTCTTCACTATCTCATAATCTGCACATTGGTCAATCGGTCAATCGGTAAAGCCGAATAGTTATCTTGAGCTTTATGCACCAAAACACTTTGCACTAACATCGTCCAGGACCCCACAGGCCATTTTAGCATTTGAGCCACTTTCTCAAAGTGTAAAAAAAACTTGGCTACCTCCTTTTCATTGAAGGGTGGAACCAGCCTCACATGCCTACCAACATTCCAGGTGTTCTGACGAGTTGTCGAACTAGCCGGCATGGATACGACTTCTCTCCATTCTCCCATTAATTCCAGCTCCTTGAGTTTAACTTCCTTCTGATACTCCATGTCACGTTCCTTTAACTCCCTTTCGGCTCTCCTTTCCTCTGCTCTTTCCTTTGCTCTTCTCTCTTCTTCAGCTCTCCTTTCCTCAGTTCTTCTCTCCTCGAGTTCTCGTTCCTGTTCTACTCTTCTTTCCTCGAGTTCTCTTGCAGCTCTCCTTTCCTCTGCTTTTAACCTTTCCTGGCTCTGCAGTTACATCTCCATTTTCCGGAGCTCCACATTTTCTTTTTCCTCGGGTAACCAATCCAAGGCTACCTCTGTCCATGTTCCTTGTCCCACCAGAGATTCTACCACCAATGTCTGCATCTCTCCTTTCTTCATATGAGCTCGGACCTCCAAGTTAAAATGTTTGGCCAATATCAAGAGTTCCGATCTTAACGCTTGGAACTGTGCCTCATTAAGGGACGCTGCAAACTGTTCTGCATCAAACACCATGGTGACTATCAGTTAACACCTGTTAACATTCACACAAAAATTTTCCAATGTATTTTTTTAAAAATTTGGGAATGTTAGAAAAATTGAAAATTTGGGAATTTTGGGAATGTTAGGGAATTCTATCCCAGACGCATGTTAGGGAATTTAAATCCCAGACGAGGACCCCAATTTCAATTTGGGCCAATTTTGGACGAGTTCCCAATTTCTCGGACGAGCCCCCAATTTCTATTACGTGCTCCTCCCCGACCCCCTGGTCACAGTGTACCGCCGATCCCCAAGAGGAGTCACGGCAGAAAAAATGTGTTATTCTGTATGTCAAAGATCAATGGTGAAGCCACACCAATTGTTACAAACCCACAGGTATTGTATTAAGATCACTTAAGAATAACAGTACAAAAACAATAGTAATCAATTGTACAACAAATAGTATATCATTCCGATGATGGTACCATCAGGTTCATACAATGTAACTCACTGTACTCCAAGTGAGCGGAAAGAAGAAGAATTCCCAATGTCTCTATTCCCCGGCTTCAAGCCAAAGTCGATCCGCCCCAGCGATCGACAGATCAATGCCCAATCGAGACCAGAATCCCGTTGGGTTGGCACTTACAGTCTTTGGCAGTTACAAAGCTGTGCAAAGGCACCCTCCAGGCGACTGGGAAATCCAAAGGCGCCCTCCCGGCGACTGGGAAATCACACCCTCGGGTATGGACGTTCCACAGCTCGCAGTCGGCATACCTCAGATTTACCTTCAGGTATATCCGCATTGCACACACACACACCAGATACGTCTGAAAGCGGTGAAAACGGCTGACATGAAGCAAAGAAAAACTTCGCGCGATGCGCAAAGGCTGAAGCTAAACAAAGAAACCTTGCTCGACGCACAAAACGCGTGAATCAAAATGGCCGACGGCCGTACTCGAGACATAACGGCAGTCCAACAATTCTCTTCAGAATTGACCGCAAAACCTGACACGCAGGTTGATCTGTCACGGCGATAACAACTCTGTCGCAGGAATCCCTTTCAGGGAAACCCAAAGTTCACTCGTGACTCTTGCTCTCCAACGTTCGCTCTAGACCTCGAAGCGATTCTGCTTCTTGTCCGACTCCACTCGCTCCGCCTTCTTTTTCTCCTCTTCTTCGTCGTCCAGTTCTGGTTTCATTTAAAACTAACTTTTTCACCTTTTGAAAACAGTTCATAAACAATAAACCTTTTACAACATTAATAGTACATGGAATCGAAAATGTTTACAGTGGAAGAAAACCACCACAACGGAAGTGACGAATCCGTAACAGTAGTTTGGGGATTTTTTGATTTTGGAATTGAAATGTATATGCTTTTACAACATTCGTACACTGACAACAACACGGTTGGTTAATGTTATGACAAAAAGGCAAAATTCATTTCACGTTAAACATCCAAGTTTAATTATGTCATGCTTACAGTGCAGCAGGATTAGTTGGATGATTGCGGTCGGGAGTTTTTCTTTTTTTTTGCATCTTTGTGGTCATAAATCATTTTTTATTGATACTTGGTTCATCTGTTTTTCTCTGATATGCTGCTGCAGCCTCATCATCTGGGAGCCCAATAAAGAATCCACAGGGACTCTAGGTCAAATACTTTGTGTTTTGTACTTTCTCACCTCCCCCCCCCCCCCCAACCCCCACCTTCCCATGCCTCCTCCTCCCAAACCCTGTCCGTCCCACAAATCTCCCGATGTCCATGTTCTCTGCTGTTGTACTTGTGTGCTTCCCTCTCTCTCCCCATCTTGTCTCCCGCTCCCTTTATTGTGTTTTGTGTGTCGTTTTTTTTTTGTTTTTTTTTGGTGATTGATGTTAGCTCTTACACGAGCCTCGTTTACAAAAAAAAAAAAAAGTCGTTATGAAGTGAGGTGGTGCACACTACTCTCAGATCCCACATATAATTTAGAATTTGATTAAGATACCATTCTTCATGTGCCATGTTACAAGAGGGAATTCAGAAAGTTTCCACAACTGGATACTTGTTGCCACCATGAGGCCATGATGTTCTTTTGTTCATTATAAAATTGCGTGATGCTTGTGACATTCGATGGTCGAAGAAGAAATGCGGGCAAGGGGGTTAACAAGGGGAGGTGCAGAAAATAGGGCAAAATGGAGAAGATTGTCATGGGGACCGCAAGGCTAACCCCCGCTCTAGCAGGGAAAATGGCCTTAAAATGCATGTTGTTGTTGTTGTTGTTTGACATTAGTTTTGTTGTATCGGATGTTTACTTTATAGTTTTGTAGAGTAGTTCAGAAAAATTTAAATTAGACTCTGGCATAATGGTTATACCATCCCCTGTGAGCCCGAGGTGGGCGGCGGTCTCGGGAACGGCGAGACTGGGTGTCGCCGGACGGGCCGGGCGAGCCCGGGAAAGGCGAGTCCGGGCATGCCCGGGAAAGGCGAGACTGAGCGTCTCTGGGCGGTCAGGGCGAGCCCGGCACAGCGATCGCTCCGTGGTTGCGTCCTCGTTACGTGTAAGGCGATTGTGTATGTTCAGCGGCAACCGCTACACACACCCCCCCAGAATCGACTTGCACCGGCAGGGTCAATTTAAGGGGGGTCCTGATGACCCGGCCGAAGCGACCCCTGGAGGGTCGTGGGGGGGGGTCCGGTGTGGGGGTGGGTGGTCGAGCGGGAGGCACCGTGGATGGGGGGCGGCCTCGCCGCGGCGGAAGGGCCAACTGAGGTGGTTGGTCGATGTCCACGTGTGCCGGCTTGAGGCGGTCCACCGAAATCCGGTCCGACCTGCCGCCGACGTCGACGTCGATGACGAAGGACTTGTCGTCCCATCGCAGGACCCGGAAGGGTCCGTCGTACGGCGGCCTGAGTGGTCCCCGGTGTGCATCATGACGCACGAAAACGTACTCCACTGTGCAAAGCACTGGGGGGGACGTAAGACTGGGGGTCACCGTGGTGGGACGTTGGCACGGGGGCAAACCGTCAGGCGGTCTCCTGGAGGTCCGAGCGCTGGCGAGCTGCGGACCAGGGACTGGTAGCGTCGGGCACGAATTCGCCCGGGATGCGTAGCGGCTGGGTGTAGACCAGCTTGGCGGTGGACACCCGGAGGTCCTCCTTGGGGGCCGTGCGGAGGCCCAAAAGGACCCACGGTAGCCGGTCGGTCCAGCCGCCGTCCTGAAGGCCAGCCATGAGCGCGGCCTTCATGGAACGGTGGAACCGCTCGCACAACCCATTGGCTTGGGGGTGGTAGGCCGTGGTACGGTGGAGCCTGACCCCCAGGTTGCGGGCGACCACGCCCCACAGCTCGGAGGTGAACTGCAGCCCGCGGTCCGAAGAGATGTCCACCGGTGCGCCGAAACGGGCGCCCCAAGTGGCGATGAAAGCCTGCGCCACGTCGGCGTTGGTGGTGGAGACGAGGGGAACGGCCTCCGGCCACCTGGTGGTCCTGTCCACCATGGTGAGCAGGTGTGTGAAACCCCGTGATGGGGGGAGGGGGCCCACCAGGTCCACGTTGACGTGGTCGAAACGCCGTTCGGGCACGGTGAAAGGTGCCAGCGGGGCCTGGGTGTGTCGGTGGACCTTGGCCTGTTGGCAGGCCGTGCAGGTGCTGGTCCAATCGCGGACATCCCGTCGAAGGCCGTGCCAGATGAATCGCGCCAACACCAGCTTCTGGGAAGCTTTCCGGCCCGGGTGGGAAGGCCGTGGAGGGAGGCGAAGATGCGGCGTTGCCAGGTAACGGGCACGATGGGGTGAGGCTGGCCTTGGGAGACGTCGCAGAGCAGGACAGTGTCCGCGAAGGGGACGTCGGCCAGGCGGAGGCCCGTGTCCACCGCCCGGAGGGCTTGCACCGTGGTGTCCGCGGTCTGGTCAGCCACCATAAGCGCGAAGTCCACGCCGAGGTGAACCGCGTTCGCGCTGGCCCGATAAAGACAGTCGGCCATGGCGTTGTCTTTGCCGGCGACGTGCCGGATGTCCATGGTAAACTCCGACACGGCGGAGAGGTGGCGCTGCTAGCGGGCCGACCACGGCTCCGTGACTTTGGCCATTGCGTAAATAAACGGCTTGTGGTCGACGAAAGCCGTGAAGGGTCGGCCCTCCAGGAGGTGGCGGAAATGGCAAACGGCCAGGTGTAGACCGAGGAGCTTGCAGTCAAACGTGCTATATTTGAGCTCGTTCGGCCGGAGTTGCCGGCTGAAAAAAGCGAGTGGCTGCCAAACCCCGTTCACCCATTGCTCATGTACGGCGCCCACCGCGTAGTCGGAGGCATCCGTGGTGAGGGCGATGGGAGCATTGAGCACCGGGTGGGCGAGCAGTGTTGCATCGGCGAGGGCCCGCTTTGAGCTTGTAAATGCCACGTCCATGGCTGTGGACCAGACGACGTCGTGTTTGGCCGGCTTGCCCCGGAGGGCTTCGTAGAGGGGCCGCATGAGCTGAGCAGCGCGGGGCACGAAGCGGTGATAGAAATTCAACATTCCGAGGAACTCCTGCAGGGCCTTGATGGAGTGGGGACGTGGAAACGCGGTGATGGCCTCGACCTTGGTAGGCAGCGGCATGGCCCCGTTCTTGGTGATGTGGTAGCCCAAAAAATCAACGGCCGTCGTGCCGAAGTGGCATTTGGCCGGGTTGACAATTAGGCCGTGCTCGCTGAGGTGCCCAAACAGTGTTCGGAGATGGAGGAGGTGCTCGGCCCGGGACGCGCTGGCGACGAGGATGTCGTCCAGGTAGACGAAGAGGAACGGCAGGTCGCGCAGCACGCCGTCCATCAAGCGCTGGAACGCCTGAGCCGCATTCTTGAGGCCGAATGGCATTTGAAGGAATTCGAATAAGCCGAACGGCGTGATGATGGCCATTTTTGGGACGTCGGCCGGCCTGACAGGTACCTGGTGGTATCCCCGTATCAAATCGATCTTCGAAAAAATGACCCGTCCTGCCAAACGGGCGGAGAAGTCTTGAATGTGGGGGATCGGATACCTGTCGCGGGTGGTAACGTCGTTAAGGCGGCGGTAGTCGCCACATGGGCGCCAGCCGCCCCCCGGCTTCGGTACGATGTGTAGTGGCGAAGCCCACGCGCTATCGGAGCACCGCACGATGCCGAGGTGTTCCAAAGCATCGAACTCAGCTTTGCCCACGGCGAGCTTGGTCGGGTCGAGGCGGCAGGCTCTGGCGTAGACCGGCGGGCCCGTGGTTGGTATGTGGTGCTCGATACCATGTCGTACCGCGACGGCCGAAAACGTCGGCCGCGTGAGGGCCGGGAACTCCGCGAGCAGGCGAGCAAACTCGTTCGCTGCCGGGAGGGCGCATGCTAGCTCGGTCGGCGCGGAGCTGCTCAACGTGCATGCCAGGGAGCTGAAGGTCTCGCCGTTGACGAGGCGACGCCGTTTGACGTCAACCAGCAGCCCGTGTGCGCAGAGGAAGTCGGTGCCCAGCAGAGCCATGGGCACGCTTGCGGTCACAAAAGTCCAATGAAAGCGCTGGCTGCCGAAGCAGAGGGTGACGTTGCGCAGGCCGAAGGTGTGGATGGCCGATCCGTTGGCCGCCACCAAGGAGGGGCCACAAACCGCGGACTGCCTGTCCTGATCGGAGGCGGGTATGACGCTCAGTTGGGCGCCGGTGTCACACAGGAAGCGCCGTCCGGACGCTTTGTCCCTGATAAAAAGTAAGTTGCCTATGTGGCCGGCGCTCATGGCTGGTAATGAACGCCGGCCCGGCCATTTCCCGACTTGCCGAAAGTGCACGGGGGTCGGCATGTCCGGGCCTTTTGTCCGAACCTGGCATGGTAGTAACACCATGCCTGGTCAGGTGGAGGCCCCGGTCGTTGTGTTGGAGGCGGTCGGCGCGGCGTATCGGCCACCAATTGCGCCGGCAGTTCGGCCGCCGACCGTGCCGGGTGCTCGGGAGCCATGGGCATTGCTTCGGACGGCGGTGGTCTCCAGGTCGCTGCCCCGATGCGTTGGCCTGCCGAGGAGATATTGTCGGTTTCCCTGGCGAGGGCGCGGGGATCCGTGATCTGCGTGCTTGCCAGGGCGAGGCGTACCTGGCTAGGCAGCTGACGGAGGCACAGCTCTTGAAAAGGAAAATCTGGGGTGTGCTCCCCGACAATGAGAGCATGTAATCCATTCGCTCGGACGGGCGCGTGTCGCCGAGCTCGGGCAGGTCGAGCAGGCGCCGTGCGCGTTCCGCCGATGAGAGGGCGAAAGCGTCGAGGAGGAGCTTCTTGATCACGCCGTACTTGTCAGCGGCTGGCGGATGCTGGAGGAGGCTGAGGGCGCAGGCCGCGGTGGCTGAGCCGAGTGCTGCTACCACATGATGGAAGCGGGTGTCGTCGGCGGTGATGCCTCGCAGGGTGAACTGGGAGTCCGCCTGGGCGAACCAAACCGCCGCGTGAGCCTCCCAGAAGGTAGGCAGTTTGAGGGCAACTGCCGTGTCCATGTCGGTAGGTCACCAATGAAGGAGCTGTGCTCCAACTCGAATCGAAAGAATGGACGCGACAAAAAGCTGGTATTCGTCCGAGTTTCTTTATTCCATCAAATCAACTCGGATAAACTGAAAAGCCCGTTTATCGGGCAGCATTATATACAAGTTTCGGTTATAGGTTCGTTACTGCATAAGCTCTGTTATAAATGTTGTTTGAAACTGTTATTTCATAGTTAAAAAGGGTTTGTGCTTGGCCATAGTTTAAAATGAGAACTACATGCTTCCTCTTGCAGGACAGATGGCTTTGTTGTATACGTGCGTTCTTTACAGGCCAGAAAGCCTCGTTGTAAAACCCTCCTTGGCCTGCAAACGGCGTCCCGAGCCGCGGGCAGGAATGCGGATTATACGTGTGTGAAATGTGAACCATATACGTGGGATGCTTGAGTTTGTAGACATAGACCTTTTTTGATGGACTGTTAAAACATTAACTATATTTCGTATAATCAAATAATGCTTGAGTTATGATAAATATACTTGACTTCCCTGCTCTGGATTAAGTTTAAATAAGAATGTGAGCTGAAAGGTACATCCAACGCCTGGAACTCATCAAACGGCCTCGTACATTTTATGACCTTATCGAGACCAGGAATGCAATCCCCCTTCAGTGAATTATATATCTTGTCACCTCGGAGCCTTGAAAACACATCTGGTCCGGATCCTAACGGTGCGTGCTTCACTCCTCCGAGGCGAAAGGAAGGATGCCGGTGGGGCACATGACCCGGTGGAAGGACGTCGGTGGGGGCACAATTACCCAAGTTTCCTTTGTCCTCCCAAACTTCAGCGGAGATTCCCTGATAAGTGTGTCTCTATATAAATGAACTACGAATCGGTGTTTCCTTAGGAAGGTTGACTTGGCATGCTGTACGTTCATGCTGTAGACGTCTCCGATCCCTCCCAGCTGTGTACTTGGTGTTTAATAAACGTTTGTCATTCTCAAATTGGTGGTGGAAGTCTATTACAATCACAAAGGGACTCTCGACATTGAATGGTGCCGTGACTCGGATGCAGCAGCGAAAGGAGGAAGGGAGCAGGCCCTGCACGACGAGGAGAGGTCGCCTTGTGGTCGGCCGGCACACTGATTTGCTTTAAGGTGAGAATTGTTTGTATCAAAGGGTTATTTCTCCAAATTTGAACCTCTCTTCCTCGGGCAGGTTCTGTCTGCTCCCCACTCATCTCTTCTGCCTGCACTCCGAACGAAAATTGTAAGTAAAGGCTATTTTTAGCCTCAGAATGACAAGCGATTGTTAATCCACCAGGATAACGTTAAGAATAGGTCTTGAAGGGGTAACGCTAAGGATAACGTTACAGTTAGCAAGGAGAGGGGGACAAGTGAGGTCGGACAGCCATAGGCTGCACCGGTGACCGAGAACTTTCCAGGAAGGATCAGCCCAGAGACAAGATGGGGTATGCCATTGCATGCCACGGAAAGAAGGGCTGTGGCTAACGTAGAGGGCCAAAGGAACATGGCCAGGAATAGGGAAACGCGCAGGTACCAGATAAGCTGGACAAGAGGGTAGTGACGACTACTAGGTCAAGCCAGGAAGCTCTAGACAAAGTTCTAGACAGGAGGGCAGGAAAGGAGCTAAAACTTTAGGGACAGAGGAAATAAGCAGCAGAAATCCAGGTAGAAAGAACGGAAGTGGGTTTTGAAATATTGAAAATTGAAGCAGGAGCTGCATTGTAGGAATTTGAAGCTTCAGAGCCAAAGGAAGCAAGCAGACAAAGTTCAGGATAAAACAATCAGGGAGGTAGTTAAGCAAGCAAATAAGCGGCTGATGCCTCTGGTCCAGGATCCGGACCAAGACCCCCCACCCCCCCCCCCAAGACCTAAGCTCAGTCCCGGGGCTCTAGGCAAGACCCCAACACCCCCCCCCCCCCTGCCTCATCCCTTTCACCACAACCCACCCCGTCCAACCCGTCCCAAAAATCCTTTTCCTTGAATGAGAGACGTAATATGAATGAACAAAGATTGTACATGGGAGTGGCTGGAGGAGGGGCATGATTTGAGTCGATCTGGTGTTCGCGCGACGTCTGGGAGACTCACTGGTATACGAGTGAGGAATGAATGTATATTGGGATATTAATTGACGTGTGTATCTGGCCAATTTATTTGTCTGTATGACATATGCAAAGCAGATGGTTTTCGGTGTGAAGCTTTGTAAATTGTCTGCTTGACGTGTGGAAATCCAGGCCGGGAATGTCGATTCTAGCGTCTATCCGAGGGACCAGGTGAGGTCCTTAACTGAGTCCGGATTTTCATTTGTTTGGGAGTGTTTGGGAGCGATTTGATATAAATCGGGTCAGGAGAGCACTCGGAGGAACGTTGATATGAAGCGGTTTCTTGGGGATGGTTACAAGATGGGCTGCCTTTGCCTTTCGAGCGGCAGTCAGGCAGCAATTTGGAATTTGTTGAATTAAATCCAGAATTTGAATTGAAATGTGTGTTTGACTTGAATTGAAGAGTTCATTCAATGACAGATTGAAGAATTCAGTCAATTCAACTGAATTCAGAAGTTGAATTTAGAATACGGAGTTTGCTCAGAGTGCAGGTGATAACCTGCCTACTCAAAAAGGATGTGCCCCGCACGGTGGGAGGTCCGTGAATGGTTGACAAAGGGTTTCTTGAATTGCCTGCAGGAATTATGCGATTAACGATTATATTGTGTATTGATGACTTGTGGATTGTATGAGTATATCCCTGAGGCCGATGTGACCTTGGGAGTCAATGGGTCGTGTAACGAGAAAGATTACAGTTTTGCTGGTGTGAAATTATGTCATGGTGTGAAATGCGGTCAGAGGTGCGAAATACACACCTTTGATCTGGAGGGAGAGCGGAGGTTGTGGTTTCATTGCTGTGTCTGTCTGTGGAGTTATATTTCTGAGGCATGGATTTCAGGGAGGAGGTGTGTGCCCTGAGAAGATTGTGGGTCGTGGATTGGGCACTCTGGGTGGGCACTGGGGGCTGCAGTTGTGTGGGCGCGTAGGAGAGTGCAGGGGGAGTGGGCGCGAGGAGGTGTGTTGATGAAGTGTGCGAACGACGAGCGTGTGCAAAGGTGTGCTGTGGTCAGGTGTGTAACGAAGCCTGAGAGGGGAATGAGTGTATTTGGTGCAAGATATTGTTCCAGGTGTTCCAGGTGCAGGATTGTTCCAGGATATTGTTCCAGGTGCAAGAGAAAGTGCAATGACAAAGGGCATGGAGACCTGGATGTGTGAATAAGGAACATCGAATGGTAGACGGCTATGGGGTTTAACAATAATTGGTGTTGATATCAGTTGGAGGGATGTGCGAAAGGTGTGCACCAGGTAGTGAGGGTGCTGCATGGTAAAGCACGCCTCCCACGGAAGTTCCTGGGCGGATTGTTGACGGTTGTTTGATTCATAGGGTGTTAGCATTTTGCAATGTGGAGCCTCAATAATGGTCGTTTGTCTGTCCGGATGTGGAGTTCTTGCAGGGGCGGGATGTCGCCGGACTTGTATTATTTGTGGGATGAAAGCGCTGGTTACCCCAATTCGAAGTTTGTACCACCTTTCTTCGTTTGAAGTTTGACCTTTTGAAGTTTATTTGACCTTTGTTCGAGATATGCAAGGGAATGAGGTCAGAGGTAATTCGCTAACCTTGGAAGGACAACAGCTGAGTCAATCTACTGGGTGTTGCTTTAACGGCAGGATATAGAACTTAAATCTGGAAAGAAAGGACATATATTGTTGGTTAAAACTGAAATTATGTACGTAATTAGTGAACAGCGAATATTGAGTTCTGTTTTTTGTTGTTGTAGTTGTCGTTGACGTCTTAATAGGTGATTCGGGGGACTCAGGAAATAAACAGATTTCCGGTGCCGACCGGAAGCGCCAGGTACAGTATGCTTTGAACTTAATTTAATCGTGCTGAGTGAGTACAGCGACGAGTTTGATCGGGCTCTGGGGATAGTCATGTTAAATGGAGGACATAAGGGGCTTATTGGAGGTTATAGGAGGATGGATGCAAGATGCAAGAAGCATGGATCAAGTCGTGGTATCAAGAGGGTGTGTGCCCAGGTGTATTGTGGGCTATCATAACTTGCCGATTATGGGGGGGGGGGGGGCACCGAGTAGAGATCGGGTTGCATGGTGGAGCATGCATGCATGGAGCATGGAGCTTGGTGGAGCTTGCAGCATGCATGGAGCATGGAGCAGGGTGGAACACCTCGTGTGGTTGGAGGTTACAATTGCGTGAAATGCAGCGAACATGCCCGACTTTTGGCCTTGTGAGGCTCCAGACAGAAGTTGGCATTTCGATACTGTGGATTATATTGTGCCTGTCTGGAGAGGTGATGTCCTGTGCTGAGGCTGGTGACACGCCTCTGTTATTTGTCTGTCTGTCTGTCTGATTGTAAGTCTGTGGTACGATGGAGGGCTAATTGAGTGCTCAGGTGTCATTGTATTAAACATTGGAATGCACCTTTGGGAGGACCACCAACTGTTCCATGGAGGTAAATATGGCAGTGTAAGCTCGCTGAGGAAGAGTTACCTGTAGTAGGGGACGTAACAGATTGGTGGATTATAATGACGGGGGAGCGCAATAGTATAAGAGGCGACTGGGAAGCGCAAGTCTCAGAAGGGAGTAGTCAGCTTAAATGATGCAGTGTGTGGGAAGGAGGTGATGAAAGCGTGGATGAGGGTTTCTGCAGCCGTGGAGGAGAGGGATGGACGGAGACGGGCGATGTTTTTAAGGTGAAATAAGGCTGTCTTTATGATCTGTTTAGTGTATTTGTCAAAGGAGAGGGTTTGGTCAATGATGATGCCAAGATTCCGGATGTGAGGGAAGGTGGATACTGGGAAACCATCAATGTTGAGGGCAGAGTTATGGGTGATTGAGGTCGTTGTTGATTGTTGTTGATCTGAAGCCAGGATTTAATTTCAGTGATGCAGTTTGTCAGGATAGAGTAGGTTGTGGTGATTGAGCTGTTGAAGATGTCATCAATTTTGCTTTGGATGAATGAAAGTAAGGAGATGCAGTTGTCTACTGTGAATGACAGGTGGTGTGTGTTATCGTTGTCGTCTTGGAAGTTCAGTTGTTGACATAGTCCGGAGTGCTCTAATTTGCACAGGGAATGACAATTGGGATGACAATTGAAAAGAAAAAATTCAGTAAGTTACATGTTTTGTTTTGTGGATCTGGGGACAAGCTAGTTTGATGGGTACCCTGGGGTCTTCGGCGTGTCTATGTGTTTGTCTTTCTGTTACACCGGACTCTTGGATGGGTTTTCATGAGACGAATGTGGAGACATAACAACAGTGAGAATCTATTTTAAGCGAATCACAGTGGGTGGGGAAAATTGACCGGACAGTAGATATGAGAACTATTTTATTTCCAATAAATAGACCAGGTTATTTTTATTATTTGTTTATTCGTGAAAATAAATAAATAATAGGGGGAGGTTAATAGTGGTTTGGTTGTGGTAATTTTAGTTGAAACTCTAGCTGAAATAATTTTCATTTTTATTGGTTTATTGGTGTAGGAAACAGGCAAATGGGATGCTGAGAGAAGGATTAGAGAAAATTGGATCGAATTTAAAATCGAATATTGGATAAAATTGGATCCACTTGGAAAAAGTGGATTAGGAAATTGGTGACCAGGTGTTCCCAGGGTGTTTGTGGACCAGGTGTTCCACCAGAGGAAAGACCAGGTGTTCGTGGAGCACTTCACCCGCAAGAATGCCCTGGAAAAGGTGGACGGGACCATTCCAGGTATTGCCGACTACACCAACCGCTGTCTTTTGCGAGGGCAAGACCTCCTGGATCCACGCCACGCATTGTAAGTTGGCCCTACCCACAGTCCACACCCACCGTCACACAGGATGGGGCAGGAGCTGCACAGACATATAGGACTAATTACACTTGCACTGCTAGGATTATACCACCTCGCCAGCACAGCGCCCACCACCCCACCCCTCAAGTGGGCGGACATGGTGGCATATGTTGAAAGATTATATGAAAACCTAACCTCTAAGTCTCACGTCCATTATCAAACCGTTACTTGGGGACAGAAGATAAACGTACCATGTTGTCTAATACCACCAAAGGACCCCCCATGGATATATATAATGTGGAGGGCTGAAAGGACAAATCCAAACGGAACGAAGTCAACACAAGTTGCCCTCTCTCGTCGGAGGCAAGTAAAACGGGGAGGAAAGTTTGGACCGACAGCAAGTTCCGCCAGAGCAGGATTCGAATGGGGAAAAGGTTCGAACACTTTAACCACACACGCTTTACTAGAAAGAAATACCACCCTGATATTGATATGTGAAGTTACGACCATGCAATTATTAACTCCCCGACCACCATGCATCGAATACATACTCACGCCGCACCCCCAGGACAAGGCCACAAAGAAGGGTGAAAACACATATTGGAAGGTGGCAAGAGAGGTGGCGACAATCCAAAATAGGACACACTGCTGGTCGTGCATGCACTTCCCCCAAGCAGGCACCACAGGAATACACATGATAGTGCTACCTCTGTCCCTCAATGATCTTTGCTCACAACCTATCGATTCCCCATGTTTAGTCACCACGCTGGAAAGAGAAGGGGTTGGCAACAGCAAGAGTTGCAATCGGCAATTTAATTATCGCCCTTCAATGATTGCCCATGTGGCCGAGAGGCCTGCCCCCGTCTGGGTCAAACCGCAGAAAGGGATGGTCTGCCTCCAGGGTTCCGGCCACTTGCTTATGGGAGAATCAGAATGCGCCTACACTCTCCCCGGGAAGCTGGGAAAGGGAAGCACTGGGATTACACTACGAATAGTACTGCAAGATAAACACAACCACAACATAACGGCGATAACATTCTCTAGGGGGGTTAGTAGGATTAATGGGGTGACAAAGGGACTCCAGTGCTTATCCACCCACCTGGTCTCACCCCATGGGACAATGTTTATATGCGGCGACAAGGCTTACCCCTATTTACCAAATAATTGGGGGGGGCACATGTTATCTTGGTTCAGTCCTTCCTGATGTTGAGATACTGGACGAGCTAGATCCAAAGTCCCTGGACAGGCGACATAAGAGGTCAGTCATGAACGAAGATGGAACCACTAAACTACATGGGAGCCTATGGGAAAAGGTGTTAGGTTTCTTCTTCCCAGGTGCGGGCACAGCCATGAACAGCTTCCGGATAGATAAATTGGCTTCGGCCCTAGAAAAGGTGGCAAACGACACCGCTACGGCTCATGACATACTATTGGACACAGTAGTTCACATGCGTACAATGGTGATGCAGAATCGGGTGGCTTTGGACATTCTCCTGGCAGAGAAAGGAGGGGTATGCGGGATAGTAGAGGGAAAATGTTGCACATACATACCTGATCCATCCGAAGGAGTGTCAGCCGCAATAGTGAGACGAAGGGAAACTAGCCACGCCCTGACGATCGATCGGATCGCGTGCAAGAACTCTTATAAATTTAGCTGGCTCACTGACTGGTTCCGGGGATGGACAGGCACAAGAGTGAAGTGGCTATTGACCGCACTGGCCGTGATAATCGGGGTAGTAATCTGGGGGGCACTAATGAAATCTCTAGTCCTCCTCTGTATGAGAAAGTACTTTACAGGATGGAAAACAAAGAAGCCGCCGACAACGACCATGGTTCTGACCACAGAGGCCATCGACCTGAACGGGTCCTTCAACTAGGCAGATGTGACCGGCGCTTCAGAAGACTGTATCGATTTTTGTGATGACTGTGATACTTGTGTTGTAAACCCTTTGCGAGAACTGGCTAACGCCTCTTATGTATTGCAAGCTCACAGCTGTACACCCCCTTCTGACCCAACTATGGATCTGATTGCGACGCTGGGTCTGGCAGTCAAGGGACCCGACATGGATATCCTGGATCCGCAAGCTGATCAGGCGTCCATGGGAGACTTTGACATAAAGGAAGTCTCTCTCTTTACTTCAAATATTTTGGATTTTAACGCTCTGTACCCAGACCAGGAACACGAGACACAAGATACTGACAATATTATGTATTCCCCAGAACAGCAGCATGTGAGAGATCTCATGGGCATGATCGTTGATTAACTTCGAAGATCTGCAAGGACCGCGTCTGCAAAGGGTGGGGGGAGCAAGTTCCGCAGGGGAGGTGATGGGCCCCCTGGCGGGGCAGAACCTCATCCGGACCAGACGCCTTCGTTGTGGATCCGAAACGTTAATGGACCTTCATGTTCTAGAGCCCTCAGGTTCCAAGCACGCACAACACGACACGTTCCTCAAGGGCACGGGCGAGGTGCTATGGGCGCACGGTACGCCCTTGGGAGACACCCGCATTACACGATTGTCTTTCAATAAAGCCCGATGTGGCACGTTGTCTCTTGAGATACTTTGTCTCGACGAGACAAGAGGAAGGTTAATGTCGGTTATAGGTTCGTTACTGCATAAGCTCTGTTATAAATGTTGTTTGAAACTGTTATTTCATAGTTAATAAAAAGGTTTTTGCTTGGCCATAGTTTAAAATGAGAACTACATGCTTCCTCTTGCAGGACAGATGGCTTTGTTTTATACGTGCGTTCTTTACAGGCCAGAAAGCCTCGTTGTAAAACCCTCCTTGGCCTGCAAACGGCTTCCCGAGCCGTGGGCAGGAATGCGGATTATACGTATGTGAAATGTGAACCATATACGTGGGATGCTTGAGTTTGTAGACAAAGACCTTTTTTGATGGACTGTTAAAACATTAACTATATTTCGTATAATCAAATAATGCTTGAGTTATGATAAATATACTTGACTTCCCTGCTCTGGATTACGTTTAAATAAGAATGTGCGCTGAAAGGTACATCCAACGCCTGGAACTCATCAAACTGCCTCGTACATTTTATGACCTTATCGAGACCAGGAATGCAATCCCCCTTCAGTGAATTATATATCTTGTCACCTCGGAGCCTTGAAAACACATCTGGTCCGGATCCTAACGGTGCGTGCTTCACTCCTCCGAGGCGAAAGGACGGATGCCGGTGGGGGACATGACCCGGCGGAAGGACGTTGGTGGGGGCACAATTAACCAAGTTTCCTTTGTCCTCCCAAACTTCAGCGGAAATTCCCTGATAAGCGTGTCTCTATATAAATGAACTAGGAATCGGTGTTTCCTTAGGAAGGTTGACTTGGCATGCTGTACATTCATGCTGTAGACATCTCCGATCCCTCCCAGCTGTGTACTTGGTGTTTAATAAACGTTTGTCATTCTCAAATTGGTGGTGGAAGTCCATTACGATCACAAAGGGACTCCCGACACAAGCACTCGAATATCTCATGCCGGAGCGTTTGCCCTTAGAAGGCGCGACTGGGCATGTCCGGGAGACCTGGGCGAGTCTGGACATGCCCGGGAACGGCGAGACTGGGTGTCGCCAGGTGAGCCCGGGAAAGGCGAGTCCGGGCATGCCCGGGAAAGGCGAGACTGAGCGTCTCCCGGTGGTCTGGGCGAGCCCGGCACAACGATCGCTCCGTGGTTGCGTCCTCGGCAGGTGTAAGGCGATTGTGTATGTTCAGCGGCAACCGCAACATTGTGTTCTTATGTGTAATCATCCAAGCATTCCAGAGAGATTGGTCGGACGGGGAAAGGAATGGCAGGCATACAGGAACGTACCCACCTTTAAAATTGGCCAAACATTAAGAAAGAAAGAGAGAATCAACCAATGTAGTAAGGGAAACATATGAAAATCTGTTAACTAAATTGTTACCAAAAAATTTCTTCACCAATATGTTTGTAAAGGTGTGTAATAACATGTGTTAAAATGTTGAAGGTCAACTCCCGTGGGAAACCCAGAAAAAAAGCTGTTGAATTCGGGTACCGAAAAATTATTTTCGAGAATTTTTATTTTTTTTAATCGGCCCTTAAGTAACTTATGAGGGGTCAAATAAGGGTTTTTCATGATTCTGAGTTGATTGTTAACATTTATGTTTCACCACAGACACTCCTTTGTGGAAAAAAAAATTCTAAATATATCTCATTTTCTACTTTGCAGGACATGGAGTCTAGCAATATGGATGAAGACGTTACTCCACCTGTGCTCAATTGCTTCAACTGTGCATGCTCGGATACACCAGGTGAAAGGCTCATACAGGCAACTCCAAAGGGATACTCAACTTTATTGAAACAAGCAGAAACTGTCGAAAATGTTACTGTTGTGGAACGTATGAAGGAGACTCAAAAGGAAGGAAAACTGAGGTACCACCAGAAGTGTAAAAATGATTTGTACAACAACTTTGTTGCAACCACCAAGAAGTCAGCTCAAGCATCAAAGACAGAGAAAGAGTCATCAAAGTTGAAGAGAAGACGCACTACTTGTGAGTTCAGTTCATCAACTGGCTGCAGTTCTAGAAGATCACAGTCAGTTGACCTCCTGTATAAGGATGTATGCATTCTTTGCAACCAACCAGCCCAGCTCTACAAAAATAATCCAGCACAAGCTAGAAAGAAATACAGAGTGCCAGATAATTTGACTGCAGATACACTGAAGGCAAGCTTGCTGAAGACAGCACGGAGTCCTGGGGATGACTGGGGCACTGAAGTCACTGGACGCCTGGAAGGGATCAACGACTTGGTAGCAGAAGAAACACTGTACCATTTGCGATGCAAACTTATGTTTGCGAGAGGTGACAGTTTGTCCAAGACTGATGAGGAAGGAAAAAGGAAGAGAGGACAGAGGAGTATTGATGAGGAGCGAGAGGCAGTTTTTATTGAATTCTGCGAATGGTTAGACTCAGAATTAGAGCATGGGGTAATGAACATGGACCAAGTCCATGAAAAGCTGCAGGAGTTTGATCAGTCACCAGAGAAGAGCCTTTCTTATTCAAAGCATTGGCTAAAGATAAAACTTCTAGAGAAATACGAAGACACGTTGTATTTCACAACACAGGAAAGAAGGGCAGATGTACTCTGTCTCAAAGATGGCACCGACAATATTCTGCCAGAGCATCATGCTAATCTTGACCATGGAGATGAGAAGACTCAGATCATAAAGACGGCACTCAAGTTCATATCCAATGATATTGCCTTGATTGATTTAGGTCCAAAGTCATACCCCACCACACACAGTATGACTGACATCGATAGTCAGCTGACACTTGTTCCTGCAAGCCTTCAGATGTTCTTGAGACCGATTGTCAAGACAGACGAAAGAGTTGCCGTTTGGGGGCAGAATTTTATTAAGGCCTGTCGACCTCGGTCTGGAGTATTGCCACACCAAATGGGGCTTGCCATACAACTTGATCATAGATTTGGGTCAAAATGGATGCTCAACAAGATCCACCGGCTGGGATACACTGAGTCTTACACGGAGACACAAAACTACAAATACTGCTTCCTTAATAGTAGGAGTGGAGATGATGTTCCAGATACTTCTGGCACTCTTGACACCATTGTGGAGGAAACCGATGAACAGATCAATGATGAGGTTGCGGTTGATGCTGCGCTTGAGGATCAATCAGTGATGACAGCCAAAGTGCCAGCCAGTGAAAGTGAATTGTCAAGTAATGATCAGGTGGTCTTTATGGAGGTTGGGGAAACAAACAATGCAGTCACTCAGTTTGTTGGAGACAATATCGATTTAAACATTGTCTCTATTCACGGAAACACTCCCTTTCACTCAATGGGTTGGATCGAAGTCACCTCTCCGGCACCACCTTTGCCAGATCCACAGACAACAGCAGCTTTCCCCCGGGTGAAGTTGAAGGCACTCGACAAAGCTAAGATCCTGAGAGGAACTGAAGTAAAGATTATTCCATTTACGAACTGGAAACAGATAGGAACGAACGCGATCATGTTTCTCCCCCTCGCTGAGCTTTCCTCCTCCCTGGCTCATGATCAGCCACTCCTCACTCCAGGTGACACACTCTGGGCAGCAGGGTGGGTGATCAAAGCCAACGATCCTGAGTTCCCACACTCCAACTGGAATGGCTGGATGAAGAGAATCCATGCTAATGATGCAAAGCAGAGCACACAGATCGAGTTCCTCCCAGTTATTGAAGGAGACCCTAATGACCTCAACACCATTTTCACCACTCTGAAAGAGTGCATACGGCGCGCTGGGGTCGCTACAGTGACCTTTGATCTTCCGATTTGGCTGAAGGCTGTGAATATAATAAAGCAGGCAAATCTACCCGTCATTCCAAGGTTGGGGTCACGTGCATCTCGGCCTGTGGAGTCTGTAATGGCATTACATGCAGAAACTGCAGTCATGATGTTGTTGAGTCTGAAGAAGACATAGACAATGACTGTTGAAACTTCTGACATTGTGAATGAGAAATAACTCTTGAGTATTATATATGTATGTGAAATAAAAGCTACTTTGTGTGTAAATGTAAAAGTGAAAATATAAATGTTAACAATCAACTCAGAATCATGAAAAACCCTTATTTGACCCCTCATAAGTTACTTAAGGGCCGATTAAAAAAAATAAAAATTCTCGAAAATAATTTTTCGGTACACGAATTCAACAGCTTTTTTTCTGGGTTTCCCACGGGAGTTGAACTTCAACATTTTAACACATGTTATTACACACCTTTACAAACATATTGGTGAAGAAATTTTTTGGTAACAATTTAGTTAACAGATTTGTGAAATATCTCATAAAATGCCCTTACTAATGGATATAAACTGGTCAAGGTCCATAACATGGGCGTGGTATTGTCCAAACTTCGGACATCAAGTCAATTGGCAAACATTTCAACGATTTGCTCAAAAAACCCGACTCTGTATTATATAATAGAGATATCTAGATATATAATAGGCCAATACCATCTGTCTGTCTGTCTGCCCCCACCCTGAAACACAGAAATGCTCCACAGAGAGAGAAAAAATATTCAGCAAAAGCTGCTTAAAATGAATCCAAACCTCCAGGAAAATTATAAGTTTTTCAATCGGAACAATAACTAAACATGGGCGGTGTATCAGGCAACAAACTGCTGCTTAGATTACTCCTAAATTTCTTTCATTTTTCATTTTGCTGTTGAGAAATATGATGATTTTGGAATTTCACAATATTCCATACAGTATATTTAATAGGCTAATGCTGTCTGTTCTGTCTGTGTCCCCTTTCCCCTCTCGAAACCCAGAAATGATCTTCGGAGACAATAACCCATCCAGCACGTACAGCTGAAGCCCGTACGACTTCATGTGTGTCCCCACACGTAGGCCCCAGCTGGATTTGTCCATAGGCTCCACCCGGGTGCCAGCTGGGTTGCCCATGTGGGTAGTGCATGGGTTTTTTGTGGGCTAGCCCATGTGGGCAGGGCATGGGATTTGCATGAGTTATACATGGATTTTTCCCTGGGCCTCATATGAATGTAAATGGGGTGTAAATCAATACTGCATTAGCTACAACATCACATCTGCTTTACTGTCAGTAGAAATATCGAATGGAGTGTATTTTTAGAGATGCTTTTGCTTGAAGTGATCTTAAAGACCATCATAACTTGGATCTGTCAAAACAAGATAATAATGGCAAACACTTGAATAATTCATTGGTGTTCCTGTGATATTTGAAATGTCTTGGAACATTTTGCTGTGGTATTCCTACTTCCAGAATACCAAGGGTGTGAACCTGTGAGACTTTGGCGAAGATAAGATCCGTTCACCCATCCTCATCCTTGAGAGAAATGGCGACACACACACACACACACACACACACACACACACACACACACACACACACACACACACACACACACACACACACACACACATACACACACACACACACCTCTTATACTTACAGTATGTATAGATTTACTAAAAATCAAACTTTCAACCCTCTACATTGAACCACCATCCGTAGTACCATAAAACTGATGATCCAAGTATTCTCGATCTACATCAGGGTCTACAAGATGGCCGCTGGTTGGAAACTACAATGTTTCTTCAAACAGAATGATTCACTGCAGACAACAACAAACACACGTTTATAAACTGTTGTTGAACTGGTCTCGATAACACGGTGGTTGCCAGCTGGTGTAGTAGAAGCTTGTGCATGACTTAAATCAGGAAGAATCAGTAGAGTTGATCATCAATGGAAAATAACACTGCAGTACCGTTTTCAAAGTCGTAAACATGGATGTCTCTCGATCCAATTTGGAACCCACCGTAAATCTCGCGAGATTACGCCAGGAAATAAAAGTGAGATTACAGGAAGACTTGACGTCACTCCGTACAAATTAACATTGACCTCACTCCGCTCACGAACCACACAAGTCAATTCTGCGTGTTTACTTATATAGACACACCTGCATGTATTGCTTTGTTTGATTTTTGTTGTTATAAAAATAAGCTTCCACACTTAAAATAACAGCAGGCATTCGATTTTAATATGATTCTTAAGAAATACAATATGCAGAAGCTGCCATTTTTAAAAACTTCTGAAACTAACATTGGCTTGGCCCACCTGGGACCCACATAGGGCCCAGTTCAAAGCCCAAGTCCAGTTCAGCCCACCTAACCAACGAAAACCCCATGTGGGCCCCAGCTGGACTTGTCCCCTGGGACGTGCCCCAGTGTTTTGCTGCATTTAAAAACTTAACACATTCCGTTTTGAGCCTACAAGTTTTCAGCTCTTTAAAACAGCACAACAATAAGAGGCCTCCTATTATTATTATTTTTCCATATTGGTGTTTTTAACAGAGACTTCCAGGTAGGGTAAATATGAAGGAGCTGTGCTCCAACGCGAGTCGGAAGGATTGACGCGACCAAAGACGGAAATTCGTCCGAGTTGCTTTATTGCACGTATCAAACTCGGGTACTCTGAAAAGCCCGTTTATCGGGCAGCAATATATATACACATTATGCCGGAGCGTTTGCCCGGGAAAAGCGAGACCGGGCATGCCCGGGCGTCAAGCGCGAGTCCTGAAAAGGCGAGTCTGGACCTGCCCGGGCATCCTGGGCGAGCCCTGGAAAGGCGAGGGCGGGCATGCCTGGGCGTCCTGGGCGAGCCCTGGAAAGGCGGAAGCGGACATGCCCGGGCGTCCTGGGCGAGCCCTGGAAAGGCGAGAGCGGGCATGCCCGGGCGTCCTGGGCGAGCCCTGGAAAGGCGAGAGCGGGCATGCCCGGGTGTCCTGGGCGAGCCCTGGAAAGGCGAGAGCGGGCATGCCCGGGCGTCCTGGGCGAGTCCTGGAAAGGCGAGAGCGGGCATGCCCGGGCGTCCTGGGCGAGCCCTGGAAAGGCGAGAGCGGGCATGCCCAGGTGTCCTGGGCGAGCCCTGGAAAGACGAGTCTGGGCATGCCCGGGAAAGACGAGACCGGGCCTGCCCGGGAGGCTCGGGCGAGCCCGGGAACAGCGAGTCCGGGCATGACCGGGAGAGGCACGTCTGGGCCTGTCCGGGCGGCCTGGACGAGACCGGCATGGTGATTGCTCCCTGGCTGCATCCTTGGTAGGTGCAAGGCGATTGTGTACACCCAGCGGTAACCGCTACACACGCCCCTCCAGAATCGACTTGCACCGGCAGGGTCAATTTAAGGGGGGTCCTGATGACCCGGCCGAAGCGACCCCTGGAGGGTCGTGGGGGGGGGCGGGGTCCGATGTGGTGGTGGGTGGTCGAGCGGGGGGAACCGTGGACGGGGGGCGGCCTCGCCGTGGAGGAAGGGCCAACCGTGGTGGTTGGTCGACGTCCACGTGCGCCGGCTTGAGGCGGTCCACTGAAATCCGGTCCGCCCGGCCGCCGAAGTCGATGACGAATGACTTGTCGTCCCGTCGCAGGACCCGGAAGGGCCCATCGTACGGCGGCCGGAGTGGCCCCCAGTGTGCGTCATGACGCACAAAGACGTACTCCGCTGTGCGAAGCGCTGGGGGGACGTAGGACTGGGGGCCACCGTGGCGGGACGTTGGCACGGGAGCAAATCGTCAGGCGGCCTCCTGGAGGTCCGAGCGCTGGCGAGCTGCGGACCAGGGACTGGTAGCGTCGGGCACGAACTCGCCAGGGACGCGGAGTGGCTGGCCATAGACGAGCTCGGCGGTGGACACCTGGAGGTCCTCCTTGGGGGCCGTGCAGAGGCCCAAAAGGACCCACGGCAGCCGGTCGGCCCAACCGTCGTCCTGAAGGCCGGCCATGAGCGCGGCCTTCATGGAGCGGTGAAAACGCTCGCACAACCCATTGGCTTGGGGGTGGTAGGCTGTGGTACGGTGGAGCTGGACTCCCAGGTTGCGGGCGACCGCGCCCCACAGCTCGGAGGTGAATTGCGGACCGCGGTCCGAAGAGATGTCTGCCGGTGCGCCGAAACGGGCGACCCAGGTGGCGATGAAAGCCTGTGCCACGTCGGCGGTGGTGGTGGAAATGAGGGGAACGGCCTCCGGCCACCTGGTGGTCCTGTCCACCATGGTGAGCAGGTGTGTGAAACCCCGCGAAGGGGGAAGGGGGCCAACCAGGTCCACGTTGACGTGGTCGAAACGCCGTTCGGGCACGGTGAAAGGTGCCAGCGGGGCCTGGGTGTGGCGGTGGACCTTAGCCCGCTGGCAGGCCGTGCAGGCGTTGGCCCAATCGCGGACGTCCCGTCGAAGGCCGTGCCAGACGAAACGCGCCGACACCAGCTTCTGAGAAGCTTTCCGGCCCGGGTGAGAAAGGCCGTGGATGGAGGGGAAGATGCGGCGCTGCCAGGTAACGGGCACGATGGGGCGAGGCTGGCCTTGGGAGACGTCGCAGAGCAGGACAGTGTCCGCGAAGGGGATGTCGGCCAGGCGGAGGCCAGTGTCCGCTGCCCGGAGGGCCTGCTCCGCGGTGTCGGTGGTTTGGTCGGCCGCCATGAGCGCGAAGTCCACGCCAAGGTGGACCGCGTTCGCGCTGGCCCGAGAAAGACAGTCGGCCACGGCGTTGTCTTTGCCGGCGACGTGCCAGATGTCCGTGGTAAATTCCGACACAGCGGAGAGGTGGCGCTGCTGGCAGGCCGACCACGGCTCAGTGACTTTGGCCATCGCGTAACCCAATGGCTTGTGGTCGACGAAAGCCGTGAACCGGCAGCCCTCCAGGAGGTGGCGGAAATGGCGAACGGCCAGGAATAGACCGAGGAGCTCGCGGTCAAACGTGCTGTATTTTAACTCGTTCGGCCGGAGTTGCCGGCTGAAAAAGGCGAGTGGCTGCCAAACCCCGTTCACCCATTGTTCATGGACGGCGCCCACCGCGTAGTTGGAGGCGTCCGTGGTGAGGGCGATGGGAGCGTTGAGCACCGGGTGAGCCAGCAGCGTTGCGTTGGCGAGGGCCCGCTTCGCGCTCGTGAACGCCGCGTCCATGGCCACGGACCAGACGATGTCATTCTTGGCCAGCTTGCCCCGAAAGGCTTCGTAAAGGGGCCGCATGAGATGAGCAGCGCTGGGCACGAATCGGTGATAAAAATTCACCATGCCGAGGAACTCTTGCAGGGCCTTGATGGAGCGGGGACGCGGGAACTTGGTGATGGCCTCGACCTTGGTCGGCAGCGGCACGGCCCCGGTCCTGGTGATGCGGTGGCCCAAAAAGTCAACGGTCGTCGTGCCAAAGTGGCATTTGGCCGGGTTGACAATTAAGCCGTGCTCGCTGAGGCGTCCGAACAGCGTTCGGAGGTGGAGGAGGTGCTCGGCTCGGGACGTGCTGGCGACGAGGATGTCGTCCAGATAGACGAAAAGAAATGGCAGGTTGCGCAGCACGCCGTCCATCAAGCGTTGGAACGCCTGGGCCGCGTTCTTGAGGCCAAACGGCATCCTCAAAAATTCAAACAGGCCGAACGGCGTGATGACGGCCGTCTTTGGGACGTCGGCCGGCCTGACAGGTACCTGGTGGTATCCCCGTATCAGGTCAATTTTTGAAAAAATAACCCGTCCCACCAAACGGGCGGAAAAGTCTTGGATGTGCGGGATCGGATACCTGTCGGGGGTGGTAGCGTCGTTGAGGCGGCAGTAGTCGCCACACGGGAGCCATCCGCCCCCCGGCTTTGGCACGATGTGCAGTGGTGAGGCCCACGCGCTATCGGAGCGCCGCACGATGCCGAGGCGCTCCAACGTGTCGAACTCGGCTTTGGCCACGGCGAGCTTGGCCGGGTCGAGGCGGCGGGCTCTGGCGTAGACTGGCGGGCCCGTAGTGGGTCTGTGGTGCTCCATCCCATGTCGCACTGCGACGGCCGAAAACGTCGGCCGCGTGAGGGCCGGGAATTCCGCGAGCAGGCGAGCAAACTCGTTCGCCGTCGGGAGGGCGCATGCCATTTCGGTCGGCGCAGAGCTGCTCATCGTACATGCCAGGGAGCTGAAGGTCTCGGCATTGACAAGGCGACGCCGTTTGACGTCGACCAGCAGCCCGTGCGCGCAGAGGAAGTCGGCGCCCAGCAAAGCCATGGGGACGCTTGCGGTCACAAAGGTCCACTGAAAGCGCTGGCTGCCGAAGCAGAGGGTGACGTTGCGCGGGCCGAAGGTGCGTATGGCCGATCCATTAGCAGCGACCAAGGAGGGGCCGCAAACGGCGTTATGCCTGTCCTGCTCGGAGGCGGGTATGACGCTCAGTTGGGCGCCGGTGTCACAAAGGAAACGTCGCCCGGACGCTTTGTCCTTAATAAAAAGCAAGTTGCCTGAGTGGCCGGCGCTCATGGCTGGTAATGAACGCCGGCCCGGCCGTTTCCCGACTTGCCGAAAGTGCACGGGGTCGGCATGTCCGAGCCTTGTGTCCGAACCTGGCATGGTAATGACACCACGCCTGGTCAGGTGGAGGCCCCGGCCGTCATGTTGGAAGCGGTCGGCGCAGCGTGGCGGCCACCAGTTGCAACGGCAGTTCTGCCTCCAACCGCGCAGGGTGCTCGGGCGTCATGGGCGTCGCCTCAGACGGCGGCGGGCTCCAGGTAGCCTCTCCGATGTGCTGGCCTGCCGAGGAGATCTTGTCGGCTTCCCTGGCGAGGGCGCGGGGATCCGTGATCGACGTGTCTGCCAGGGCGAGGTGTACCTGGATAGGCAGCTGGCGGAGGAACAGCTCTCGGAACAGAAAATCTGGAGAGTGGTCGCCGAGCAACGAGAGCATGTAGTCCATTCGCTCGGACGGGCACGTGTCGCCGAGCTTGGGCAGGTCAAGCAGGCGTCGTGCGCGTTCCGCCGGTGAGAGGGCGAAAGCGTCGAGGAGGAGCGTCTTGATCGCGCCGTACATGTCAGCGGCTGGCGGGCGCTCGAGGAGGCTCAGGGCGTGGGCCGCGGTGGCATAGCCGAGTGCTGCTACCACATGGTGGAAGCGGGTGTCGTCGGCAGTGATGCCTTGCAGGGCGAACTGGGAGTCCGCCTGGGCGAACCAAACAGCCGCGTGAGCCTCCCAGAAGGTAGGCAGTTTAAGGGCAACTGCCATGTCCATGTTCAGGGTCAACAATGAAGGAGCTGTGCTCCAACGCGAGTCGGAAGGATTGACGCGACCAAAGACGGAAATTCGTCCGAGTTGCTTTATTGCACGTATCAAACCCGGGTACTCTGAAAAGCCCGTTTATCGGGCAGCAATATATATATACATTATGCCGGAGCGTTTGCCCGGGAAAAGCGAGACCGGGCATGCCCGGGCGTCAAGGGCGAGTCCTGGAAAGGCGAGTCTGGACCTGCCCGGGCATCCTGGGCGAGCCCTGGAAAGGCAAGGGTGGGCATGCCCGGGCGTCCTGGGCGAGCCCTGGAAAGGCGGAAGTGGACATGCCCGGGCGTCCTGGGCGAGCCCTGGAAAGGCGAGAGCGGGCATGCCCGGGCGTCCTGGGCGAGCCCTGGAAAGGCGAGAGCGGGCATGCCCGGGTGTCCTGGGCGAGCTCTGGAAAGGCGAGAGCGGACATGCCCGGGCGTCCTGGGCGAGCCCTGGAAAGGCGAGAGCGGGCATGCCCGGGCGTCCTGGGCAAGCCCTGGAAAGGCGAGACCGGGCGTGCCCGGGAGGCTCGGGCGAGCCCGGGAACAGCGAGTCCGGGCATGCCCGGGAGAGGCGCGTCTGGGCCTATCCGGACGGCCTGGACGAGCCCGGCATGGTGATTGCTCCCTGGCCGCTTCCTTGGTAGGTGCAAGGCGATTGTGTTCACCCAGCGGTAAACGCTACAAATATATATATATATATATTCCATGCTCTTGTATCTCAAAAAGCTGCATTAAGCAACCAAGAAAATCTACACAAGGTAAGCCCTTTGCTATTTCAACCTCACCTTTACCTGAGTTACTCTACAGCTCAGACATTCGCAAGTACATGAGAATCCAAATGGTACACGTCTCCGTCAAATCTTATATTTGGCAGTACTTCGACAAAATATGAAGCATTTCACGGTCATCATGACCAATCAGGTTTTACGCTCATCGATCCTGCCCATGTCCCTGTTTTCCAAGACTGCATCATGACCAATCAGGTTTACGCTCACAGACCCCGCCCATGTCCCTGTTTTCCAAGACTGCATCATGACCAATCAGGTTTTACGCTGATCGACCCCACCCATGTCCCTGTTTTCCAAGATTGCATCATGACCAATCAGGTTTTACGCTCATCGACCCCGCCCATGTCCCTGTTTTCCAAGACTGCATCATGACCAATCAGGTTTAAGCTCACAGACCCGCCCATGTCCCTGTTTTCCAAGACTGCATCATGACCAATCAGGTTTTACGCTCATCGACCCCGCCCATGTCCCTGTTTTCCAAGACAGCATCATGACCAATCAGGGTTATGCTCACCGACCCCGCCCATGTCCCTGTTTTCCAAGACTGCATCATGACCAATCAGGTTTTACGCTCATCGACCCCGCCCATGTCCCTGTTTTCCAAGACTGCATCATGACCAATCAGGATTTACGCTCATCGACCCCGCCCATGTCCCTGTTTTCCAAGACTGCATCATGACCAATCAAGTTTTACGCTCACAGACCCCGCCCATGTCCCTGTTTTCCAAGACAGCATCATCACCAATCAAGTTTTACGCTCATAGACCCCGCCCATGTCCCTGTTTTCCAAGACAGCATCATGACCAATCAAGTTTTACGCTCACAGACCCCGCCCATGTCCCTGTTTTCCAAGACAGCATCATGACCAATCAGGTTTTACGCTCATCGACCCCGCCCATGTCCCTGTTTTCCAAGACTGCATCATGACCAATCAGGTTTTACGCTCATCGACCCCGCCCATGTCCCTGTTTTCCAAGACTGCATCATGACCAATCAGGTTTTACGCTCATAGACCACGCCCATGTCCCTGTTTACCAAGACTGCATCATGACCAATCAGGTTTTACGCTCATCGACCCCGCCCATGTCCCTGTTTTCCAAGACTGCATCAAGTGCATCATGATCAATCAAGTTTTCACTCATAGACCCCGCCCATGTCCCTGTTTTCCAAGACTGCATCATGACCAATCAGGTTTTACGCTCATCGACCCCGCCCATGTCCCTGTTTTCCAAGACAGCATCATGACCAATCAGGTTTACGCTCACAGACCACGCCCATGTCCCTGTTTTCCAAGACTGCATCATGACCAATCAGGTTTTACGCTCATCGACCCCGCCCATGTCCCTGTTTTCCAAGACAGTATCATGACCAATCAGGTTTACGCTCACAGACCCCGCCCATGTCCCTGTTTTCCAAGACTGCATCATGACCAATCAGGTTTACGCTCATCGACTCCGCCCATGTCCCTGTTTTCCAAGACTGCATCATGACCAATCAAGTTTTACGCTCATAGACCCCGCCCATGTCCCTGTTTTCCAAGACAGCATCGTGACCAATCAAGTTTTACGCTCATAGACCCCGCCCATGTCCCTGTTTTCCAAGACTGCATCATGACTAATCAAGTTTTACGCTCACAGACCCCGCCCATGTCCCTGTTTTCCAAGACAGCATCATGACCAATCAGGTTTACGCTCTTCGACCCCGCCCATGTCCCTGTTTTCCAAGACAGCATCATGACCAATCAGGTTTTACGCTCATCGACCCCGCCCATGTCCTTGTCTTCCAAGACAGCATCATGACCAATCAGGTTTTACGCTCATCGACCCCGCCCATGTCCCTGTTTTCCAAGACAGCATCATGACCAATCACGTTTTACGCTCATCGACCCCGCCCATGTCCCTGTTTTCCAAGACAGCATCATGACCAATCAAGTTTTACGCTCACAGACCCCGCCCATGTCCTTGTTTTCCAAGACAGCATCATGACCAATCAAGTTTTATGCTCACAGACCCCGCCCATGTTCCTGTTTTCCAAGACAGCATCATGACCAATCAGGTTTACGCTCATCGACCCCGCCCATGTCCGTGTTTTCCAAGACTGCATCATGACCAATCAGGTTTTACGCTCATCGACCCCGCCCATGTCCTTGTTTTCCAAGACAGCATCATGACCAATCAGGTTTTACGCTCATCGATCCCATCCATGTCCCTGTTTTCCAAAACAGCATCATGACCAATCAAGTTTTACGCTCACAGACGCCGCCCATGTCCCTGTTTTCCAAGACAGCATCATGACCAATCAGGTTTACGCTCATCGACCCCGCCCATGTCCCTGTTTTCCAAGACTGCATCATGACCAATCAGGTTTTACGCTCATCGACCCCGCCCATGTCCTTGTTTTCCAAGACAGCATCATGACCAATCAGGTTTTACGCTCATCGACCCCGCCCATGTCCCTGTTTTCCAAGACTGCATCATGACCAATCAGGTTTTACGCTCATCGACCCCGCCCATGTCCCTGTTTTCCAAGACTGCATCATGACCAATCAAGTTTTACGCTCATAGACCCCGCCCATGTCCCTGTTTTCCAAGACTGCATCATGACCAATCAAGTTTTACGCTCATAGACCCCGCCCATGTCCTTGTTTTCCAAGACAGCATCATGACCAATCAGGTTTTACGGTCATCGACCCCGCCCATGTCCTTGTTTTCCAAGACTGCATCATGACCAATCAAGTTTTACGCTCATAGACCCCACCCATGTCCTTGTTTTCCAAGACAGCATCATGACCAATCAGGTTTTACGCTCATCGACCCCGCCCATGTCCCTGTTTTCCAAGACTGCATCATGACCAATCAAGTTTTACGCTCATCGACCCCGCCCATGTCCCTGTTTTCCAAGACTGCATCATGACCAATCAAGTTTTACGCTCATAGACCCCGCCCATGTCCCTGTTTTCCAAGACTGCATCATGACCAATCAAGTTTTATGCTCATCGACCCCGCCCATGTCCCTGTTTTCCAAGACTGCATCATGACCAATCAGGTTTTATGCCCATCGTCCATGCCCATGTCCCTGTTTTCCAAGACTGCATCATGACCAATCAGGTTTTACGCTCATCGACCCCGCCCATGTCCTTGTTTTCCAAGACTGCATCATGACCAATCAGGTTTTACGCTCATCGACCCCGGCCATGTCCCTGTTTTCCAAGAGAGCATCATGACCAATCAGATTTTACGCTCATCGACCCCGCCCATGTCCCTGTTTTCCAAGACAGCATTGATGTGGAAATCAATTCAAGTCACAACTTTAGTCCATCTGTTGGTTTAATTCCATTAAGACCTTTGACATCATTCTGCAAATACAGGGATGCAATAGAAATAAGGTTTGGTTTCACATAGGTCAATCCACAATATCATTCAATGAAAGCAAGCGTAATATCCGATGCGGTACGTACCGTTAACGAGTCTACTAGTCAATGTAACATGTCACAGGAGAAGACGCCCAGAGCAGCGGTCGTTTTGGGTCTTATAGCCGCGCCCCCCTAGCGGTGTCAGCGAGGAGCGAGCATCACCTGGGTTCAGCATAATACGATTTCACTACATTCTCCCCACCGTTAGAATTACACTGCCGTGCGGCTAGAAGCGAGCGAGGCTTCAGCATTAACAGGGTGCGGAATATGGTATCAGTCGGCCCAACCGTACCGGTCCGGGCGGCGAATTTCCCTGCCAGCACGTGTCCGAAGTTCCCAGGGTACGGCACCACGTAACCCAGAGACCCCGGTGTCGGAGTAGCTGCCGGAGTCAGGTGACGAAGGGGGTACCGCCAAGCCGTCAGGCAAGGGCGGTTGTGGCGAAGGGAGGGTCGGCAGACGTTCAGTGACGGAGGTGTCGGAAGAATCCATAGTCTCATAGATTGGCTCGTCCGATTCCTTATAAGGGTCGGTGACCCCGCATGAGGCAAGATGGCGTACGGAGACAGTGGACTCACGCCCATCTGCCGTCATCACACGTGCATGCTCGGGATTAGCCTGGAGCACCTGCACTTTGTCCACTAAGGGGTAGTACTTGCTCGTGCGGACCGCCCGTTTGAGATAGGCCGGCCCGGGCTCAGCGAGCCAACTGGGTAAAGACCGGATACACCCCGAGCTCCTCGGTTGGTGGAAAAGTCGCTCTTGGGGAGTCTGGTTGGTGGCCGTACATAGGAGAGCCCTAATCGAGTTCAGCGCCGCAGGTAGCGACCAAGCCCATTTATCGAGGCCCCGGCCGAGGGTCCGGAGATTGAGCACGACGGCCCTCCATATAATCCCGTTGAAGCGTTCGATCTGCCCATTCGCTTAGGGTCTGTACGGCGTGGTATAACTAGAAGCGACGTTATTTTGGAGCAAGTAGCCTCGCACTTCCTGAGACAAAATGACCGCACTACGATCTGTATGCACGTAGGCCGGGTACCCAAACATAGAGAACAAATTTTGCAGGCATCGCATTACCGTGGCAGCCGTCATATCCACGCACGTATAAGCAAAAGGAAATCGCGAGTACTCGTCGACGATAGTGAGCAGATAGCGAGAGTTACTCGACACCAGCAACGGGCCCTTGAAATCCATCGCCAATCTTTCCCATGGTCTCGTAGCCCTAACCAGTGTCCCCATGGGAGGGTTATAGAAACGTGGTTTGATTTCTGCGCATATAGCGCAGTCGCGACAGATATGGCGGATATCGTCAATCGAGTACGGCAGATTACCACTACGCACAAAATGAGCGAAACGCGTCACGCCCGGATGCCCGGCAGTTGCGTGCAAAACGCGTAGGCCCTCCAGAGTGACGATACCCGCGCACGTAACCGGCCTCGATAAGGCGTCGGCAACCTGGTTATCCTTCCCCGGGTGGTATTTGATAGTGTAGCAGAAGTCGGCAAGCTCTATACGCCAGCGAGTGATTTTCTCATTCTTAATGCGCTGGGCATGTAAGGTGTCGTACATGAATGCAACACTTTGTTGGTCCGTGATGATTTGGAAGCACCGCCCAAGTAAGTACGGGCGCCACCGCCGAATCGACTCGACGATCGCGTACGCTTCCTTTTCGACAGACGAATGTCGCCGCTCAGCGGAGGTAAGAGTCCGTGACAAGAAAGCCACAGGGCGCCCTCCTTGGGAGAGGGTCGCCGCTATGGCATGATCCAAGGCATCACTTTCTAGGACGAAAGATCTGCTCTCGTCGATCGTTGCCACAGTGGCACTGGCGATGTCGGCCTTAAGGCCTCCAAAGGCCGCTAATGCGGACGGACGCAAAGGGAATGTGTCGCAGGTCACAAGGGGGCGAAGTTTCGCGGAGAAATTTTGGACCCACTTAGAGTAATGGGCGAATAGCCCGAGAGCGCGCTTCAGGGACGCCCGATCGCTGAGAGGGGCCATGTCGAGCAGAGGTCGCAGACGCTCCTTATCCGGAGCGACAGAGCCATGGGTCACGGTGTACCCCAGAAGATCTATCTTGCGGAGGGAGTATTGACACTTAGCCTCGTTCATGGTTAAGCGATACCTCTGCCGACCTCGAGGAAGCGCTTCAGATTAGTATCGTGGTGCCCTTGGTCATACCCACAAACCGTAAGATTGTCTAAATAGACGAAAACATCGGTCAGGTTCTCCCTCGCAATGAGGTCATCCATGGCCCTCTGGAAACAGGAGACCCCGTTCGTTACCCCAAAAGGCAATCGAGTAAACTGGTACAACCGTTGCCCCGACTCAAAAGCGGAATAGATACGATCTGCCCTCGAGATAGGGATCTGATGATACGCACTACGGAGATCGAGAGTGCTGTAGACCGAGTATTGGGCCACCTGTCGCACCAGCGCGTCCATCCCCGGAAGGGGGTAGGCATCCAGCTGTGTAAAACGGTTAATCGTTTGGGAATAGTCAATTACCATGCGTCTGCGGTGCGCTTCGCTCCGCACCACCAAGACCTGAGCCCGCCACGGCGACCGGCTGGGTTCTATGATGCCGTCTTTCAAGAGCTGAGCCGTCTCTCCCGCAATGAACTGCACGTCCGCTCGAGAGTAGCGCCGTGATTTTACCGCTACAGGTGTACAGTCGGAGGTTAAATTGGGGAACAGCAAAAGTGGCTGAATTTCCATTTTCGCTAGGGCACACACAGCAAGCGTGTCATTCCCACTGTGGAAGTGTAACTCAGTGTAACTTATTAATTGGCACTGGTAACTTATTAATTAACACTGGTAACGAAGCAGATACATTTTACCTGCAAACTCTGTGAAAGCCGAGTTCGTAAATGAGTGTCAGGAATGTGCCCGAACATGATAATCTCTTGTCCACCTGGTCACAGCCCCTGGCTGAAGCACCCCCCTATCGTTTGGTAAACGGAACTCACAGCAGGAGGGGAGCGAGCTGATGCCAGGACTTGGTGCATGCATGACCTCGGGGCATTAGCGGAGAAAGGATTAACGTTCAGCGGACAGGGGATTAAGTCCAGTTTGTCCATATAAACGAGAGCAAACGTTGAGTCGAGAGAACTTGTGAGCAGAAGCTCTGACCGACGGGAGTGGCGGAGGAACATCGGCCGAACGAGAAGGACCATGCGAAAAGAGTTAACCTGGTCCATTGAATTAAGCGGTATCATTTGGTAATTGGAATGAAGTGAATAACCAGTTAATAAACCAGAGCTTTTGTAAAACCTGTGTCCGGTCATTGGAGTCTTGAGTCTCTCAGCTACAAATTCCCCTACAATCTGGAGGCACCGCTGGAATTTCGAGTGGACGTCGTCAAGGTAAGCATGACGTCTTGGGGATCTGTCCATTATGAAATATGAATTCTGAAGATGGAGGATTTGGTGTGTGGGACTTGCGATTGTCCATAGGTAATACAAGGATGAAACGTTTTAAATGATTCTATTTATTCATGTGCTTGCGAGGATATGATTTATTATACGCTGGGTATTAAAAGCCTTACTCTGGTCTGCAGGCAAATCGGCTCATGAAGTGCACCATGAGACGATTTGTTTGCCGGTTCGGTAAGGTTCGGTAAGGTCCGTACACGTGTACAATCGTGTACACCCGTTTTAAATAGAGAAATTTTTTTTCAGTTTTCCCGCCATGTCTAAAACTCGTTCGATCAACAAATAAATTCATGACAGACAATCCCACCTCATGCCGGTCCAGAATTATTGTGAAAGATGGCGATTGGATAAAAATTGCATACCAACACTCCCTCACTGTCCCTCATTGTCCCTCATGTCCATTCCGGCACCCTGTCTCTTGCTCCCGCTCCTTCTCCCTCCCCTCCCTCTAGTTCTCATAGGCGGACGTTTTGCGAGAAGCAAAGCGTTTTGCAGGAAGCTTCCAGGAAGCAAAGCCAGGGCTGTTGCTTTTTGTGTATTTTCTCTGCGCCCCATACTCGCAGATTTGGTTGGTACAAATATTTTATTGAAAGGTGAAAGATGCTTTTGTGGAAGAGCAATGGCAGACCACCCATTGTCACCACTTTCATGAGCTCAGAGAAATAAAACAGCTAGTGGAAATCGGCAGCAGAGTGGGAATCGGCAGACAATGGAACAGCTAGCGACGAGTGTTTGTGAGTAACAACCACCCTCTCTCTGGTCGAGGCTCATAGGAGGGGTGATGCTTACTGATTCGGCACGCTTACTATAGGTGTTAATGGTGGGATGTCAGAGGTTTTGGTGTGGTTTAATGTTCACACTGTTTTGGAAAATAATGCTCGATGCAACATGATCCTAAAAAGAACCCATCCCTACATTGAAGGATCAGGAAGGGAAGGAATGGAAAATTTGAAGTATTAAAGTTACGGAACTCAAAATGTCTGGAAATGAATAGTGAATAAAATAGGTGTTGATTGAACTAGTTGACGGATATATAAATCCCATTCGAATGTCAAGTGAATCGAATGAAAATTAAGGATTTTTCAAATTGTTGTGGACTTTGGCCTATGTTGAATAAAATAGTTGCTGATTGAACTAGTTGACGGATATATAAATCCCATTCGAATGTCAAGTGAATCGAATGAAAATTAAGGATTTTTCAAATTGTTGTGGACTTTGGCCTATGTTGAATAAAATAGTTGTTGATTGAACTAGTTGACGGATATATAAATCCCATTCGAATGTCAAGTGATTCGAATGAAAATTAAGGATTTTTCAAATTGTTGTGGACTTTGGCCTATGTTGAATAAAATAGTTGCTGATTGAACTAGTTGACGGAAATATAAATCCCATTCGAATGTCAAGTGAATCGAATGAAAATTAAGGATTTTTCAAATTGTTGTGGACTTTGGCCTATGTTGAATAAAATAGTTGTTGATTGAACTAGTTGACGGATATATAAATCCCATTCGAATGTCAAGTGAATCGAATGAAAATTAAGGATTTTTCAAATTGTTGTGGACTTTGGCCTATGTTGAATAAAATAGTTGTTGATTGAACTAGTTGACGGATGTATAAATCCCATTCGAATGTCAAGTGAATCGAATGAAAATTAAGGATTTTTCAAATTGTTGTGGACTTTGGCCTATGTTGAATAAAATAGTTGTTGATTGAACTAGTTGACGGATATATAAATCCCATTCGAATGTCAAGTGAATCGAATGAAAATTAAGGATTTTTCAAATTGTTGTGGACTTTGGCCTATGTTGAATAAAATAGTTGTTGATTGAACTAGTTGACGGATATATAAATCCCATTCGAATGTCAAGTGAATCGAATGAAAATTAAGGATTTTTCAAATTGTTGTGGACTTTGGCCTATGTTGAATAAAATAGTTGTTGATTGAACTAGTTGACGGATATATAAATCCCATTCGAATGTCAAGTGAATCGAATGAAAATTAAGGATTTTTCAAATTGTTGTGGACTTTGGCCTATGTTGAATAAAATAGTTGTTGATTGAACTAGTTGACGGATATATAAATCCCATTCGAATGTCAAGTGAATCGAATGAAAATTAAGGATTTTTCAAATTGTTGTGGACTTTGGCCTATGTTTAATAAAATAGTTGCTGATTGAACTAGTTGACGGATATATAAATCCCATTCGAATGTCAAGTGAATCGAATGAAAATTAAGGATTTTTCAAATTGTTGTGGACTTTGGCCTATGTTGAATAAAATAGTTGTTGATTGAACTAGTTGACGGATATATAAATCCCATTCGAATGTCAAGTGAATCGAATGAAAATTAAGGATTTTTCAAATTGTTGTGGACTTTGGCCTATGTTGAATAAAATAGTTGTTGATTGAACTAGTTGATGGATATATAAATCCCATTCGAATGTCAAGTGAATCGAATGAAAATTAAGGATTTTTCAAATTGTTGTGGACTTTGGCCTATGTTGAATAAAATAGTTGCTGATTGAACTATTTGACGGATATATAAATCCCATTCGAATGTCAAGTGAATCGAATGAAAATTAAGGATTTTTCAAATTGTTGTGGACTTTGGCCTATGTTGAATAAAATAGTTGTTGATTGAACTAGTTGACGGATATATAAATCCCATTCGAATGTCAAGTGAATCGAATGAAAATTAAGGATTTTTCAAATTGTTGTGGACTTTGGCCTATGTTGAATAAAATAGTTGTTGATTGAACTAGTTGACGGATATATAAATCCCATTCGAATGTCAAGTGAATCGAATGAAAATTAAGGATTTTTCAAATTGTTGTGGACTTTGGCCTATGTTGAATAAAATAGTTGTTGATTGAACTAGTTGACGGATATATAAATCCCATTCGAATGTCAAGTGAATCGAATGAAAATTAAGGATTTTTCAAATTGTTGTGGACTTTGGCCTATGTTGAATAAAATAGTTGTTGATTGAACTAGTTGACGGATATATAAATCCCATTCGAATGTCAAGTGAATCGAATGAAAATTAAGGATTTTTCAAATTGTTGTGGACTTTGGCCTATGTTGAATAAAATAGTTGTTGATTGAACTAGTTGACGGATATATAAATCCCATTCGAATGTCAAGTGAATCGAATGAAAATTAAGGATTTTTCAAATTGTTGTGGACTTTGGCCTATGTTGAATAAAATAGTTGTTGATTGAACTAGTTGATGGATATATAAATCCCATTCGAATGTCAAGTGAATCGAATGAAAATTAAGGATTTTTCAAATTGTTGTGGACTTTGGCCTATGTTGAATAAAATAGTTGTTGATTGAACTAGTTGACGGATATATAAATCCCATTCGAATGTCAAGTGAATCGAATGAAAATTAAGGATTTTTCAAATTGTTGTGGACTTTGGCCTATGTTGAATAAAATAGTTGTTGATTGAACTAGTTGACGGATATATAAATCCCATTCGAATGTCAAGTGAATCGAATGAAAATTAAGGATTTTTCAAATTGTTGTGGACTTTGGCCTATGTTGAATAAAATAGTTGTTGATTGAACTAGTTGACGGATATATAAATCCCATTCGAATGTCAAGTGAATCGAATGAAAATTAAGGATTTTTCAAATTGTTGTGGACTTTGGCCTATGTTGAATAAAATAGTTGTTGATTGAACTAGTTGACGGATATATAAATCCCATTCGAATGTCAAGTGAATCGAATGAAAATTAAGGATTTTTCAAATTGTTGTGGACTTTGGCCTATGTTGAATAAAATAGTTGTTGATTGAACTAGTTGACGGATATATAAATCCCATTCGAATGTCAAGTGAATCGAATGAAAATTAAGGATTTTTCAAATTGTTGTGGACTTTGGCCTATGTTGAATAAAATAGTTGTTGATTGAACTAGTTGACGGATATATAAATCCCATTCGAATGTCAAGTGAATCGAATGAAAATTAAGGATTTTTCAAATTGTTGTGGACTTTGGCCTATGTTGAATAAAATAGTTGTTGATTGAACTAGTTGACGGATATATAAATCCCATTCGAATGTCAAGTGAATCGAATTAAAATTAAGGATTTTTCAAATTGTTGTGGACTTTGGCCTATGTTGAATAAAATAGTTGTTGATTGAACTAGTTGACGGATATATAAATCCCATTCGAATGTCAAGTGAATCGAATGAAAATTAAGGATTTTTCAAATTGTTGTGGACTTTGGCCTATGTTGAATAAAATAGTTGTTGATTGAACTAGTTGACGGATATATAAATCCCATTCGAATGTCAAGTGAATCGAATGAAAATTAAGGATTTTTCAAATTGTTGTGGACTTTGGCCTATGTTGAATAAAATAGTTGTTGATTGAACTAGTTGACGGATATATAAATCCCATTCGAATGTCAAGTGAATCGAATGAAAATTAAGGATTTTTCAAATTGTTGTGGACTTTGGCCTATGTTGAATAAAATAGTTGTTGATTGAACTAGTTGACGGATATATAAATCCCATTCGAATGTCAAGTGAATCGAATGAAAATTAAGGATTTTTCAAATTGTTGTGGACTTTGGCCTATGTTGAATAAAATAGTTGTTGATTGAACTAGTTGACGGATATATAAATCCCATTCGAATGTCAAGTGAATCGAATGAAAATTAAGGATTTTTCAAATTGTTGTGGACTTTGGCCTATGTTGAATAAAATAGTTGTTGATTGAACTAGTTGATGGATATATAAATCCCATTCGAATGTCAAGTGAATCGAATGAAAATTAAGGATTTTTCAAATTGTTGTGGACTTTGGCCTATGTTGAATAAAATAGTTGTTGATTGAACTAGTTGACGGATATATAAATCCCATTCGAATGTCAAGTGAATCGAATGAAAATTAAGGATTTTTCAAATTGTTGTGGACTTTGGCCTATGTTGAATAAAATAGTTGTTGATTGAACTAGTTGATGGATATATAAATCCCATTCGAATGTCAAGTGAATCGAATGAAAATTAAGGATTTTTCAAATTGTTGTGGACTTTGGCCTATGTTGAATAAAATAGTTGTTGATTGAACTAGTTGACGGATATATAAATCCCATTCGAATGTCAAGTGAATCAAATGAAAATTAAGGATTTTTCAAATTGTTGTGGACTTTGGCCTATGTTGAATAAAATAGTTGTTGATTGAACTAGTTGACGGATATATAAATCCCATTCGAATGTCAAGTGAATCGAATGAAAATTAAGGATTTTTCAAATTGTTGTGGACTTTGGCCTATGTTGAATAAAATAGTTGTTGATTGAACTAGTTGACGGATATATAAATCCCATTCGAATGTCAAGTGAATCGAATGAAAATTAAGGATTTTTCAAATTGTTGTGGACTTTGGCCTATGTTGAATAAAATAGTTGTTGATTGAACTAGTTGACGGATATATAAATCCCATTCGAATGTCAAGTGAATCGAATGAAAATTAAGGATTTTTTCAAATTGTTGTGGACCTTTGGCCTATGTTGAATAAAATAGGTGTTGATTGAACTCGTTGACGGATATATAAATCCCATTCGAATGTCAAGTGAATCGAATGAAAATTAAGGAATTATTTCATTATTAACGATTAATGAAGTACTTATTTAATTAATTACATTTCTTATTAAATTACAGTAATTACATTACAGTAATTACCTGAGGTAATTACAGTAATTACAGTTCCGGTAATTACAGTAATTACAGTAATCATTACAGTTATTGCAGTAATCTTATTACAGTAATTACATTACATTAACTCAGGCACCTTTTGAGTAAGGAAGCTGATATTTGGACATGACACTGACCAAGTGATGTGGCTGTCAAGGAAAATATTGATTTATTGATTAATCATTTAATAAATTAACTCGTTGATTTATAAATGACTTATTTAATTAAAAGTCCTCAGAGATACATCTTCGGATGAAATACTTACAGATTGGTTATGCTATGAGCCAATTGATTAAGGAAAATATTTTGTGATGGCCATATTGGCAATTTCGTGGCCATATTCGTGGCAACTCAGTTAGTGCCACTGCACCTTTAAAGTGCATCCCTGCGTTCATTTTTCGATCGATTGAGTTGAAATTTTGAACAATCGGATCTGGACTGTCGTTGTTAACGACTCTAGCACGCACTCGTCCAATCAGGATGGAGCGGTATGGTCCCCGGATCATCACTGCCCGCAGTGTTAATTAGTTTTACTTTTTTTTCTCTTGGTCATATAATTTTGAAGACATGCATGTCATGATAGAGGAAATGTTTGTTCTGTTGAACGGAATAAATGTTGTTTATTTGTGTGGGTGTGTATTTTTGTGTATTTTGGATATATTTTTCACGACTAATTCCAGTTAACATCCTGCAAAATTTGCTCGTTTGCTGGCCGAGTCGAAATTGCGTTGAGTTTCTATGGCATGCGCCATTAAAAGCGCTGTGTAATGGTTGAGCTCCCTTTATTTCGTTTTGGTCATGCGGATGAGCAAACAAAGTGACAAATGCTGCGGCTGGAGCAGTAGAAGCGATGTTTTTTTAAATGGAAACGATGTAATGAGTAATTAAAAGTGGGAGGGGGCAACACCACGCATACCTCTTTTAAGGTGTGTATAAACCCTGGAATAAACGTGGGAGGGGGCAACACCACGCATACCTCTTTTAAGGTGTGTATAAACCCTGGAATATTTCAGCAATCAATACAATGCTGAAACTATGTAAGTTAAGTTAATGAGTAATTTAATGAGTAACTTAATGAGTAATTTAATAAGTAATTTAATGAGCAATTTAATAAATAATTTAATGAGTAATTTAATGAGTAATTTAATGAGTAATTTAATGAGTAATTTAATAAGTAATTTAATGAGTAATTTAATGAGTAATTTAATGAGTAATTTAATGAGTAATTTAATGAGTAATTTAATGAGTAATTTAATAAGTAATTTAATGAGTAATTTAATGAGTAATTTAATGAGTAATTTAATGAGTAATTTAATAAGTAATTTAATGAGTAATTTAATGAGTAATTTAATAAGTAATTTAATAAGTAATTTAATGAGGAATTTAATGAGGAATTAAAAGTGGGAGGGGGCAACACCACACATACCTCTTTTAAGGTGTGTATAAACCCTGGAATAAACGTGGGAGGGGGCAACACCACGCATACCTCTTTTAAGGTGTGTATAAACCCTGGAATATTTCAGCAATCAATGCGATGCTGAAATGATGTAATTTACTGTGTAAGAGGATCGACCTTGGGTTTGTTTGGGTTTGTTGTTTATTTTTGTGGGTGTGTATTTTTTGTGTATTTTGGATATATTTTCACGACTAATTCCAGTTAACATCCTGCAAAATTTGCTCGTTTTCTGGCCGAGTCGAAATTGCGTTGAGGTCCTATGGCATGCGCCATTAAAAGCGCTGTGTAATGGTTGAGCTCCCTTTATTTCGTTTTGGTCATGCGGACGAGCAGACAAAATGACGAATGCTGCGGCTGGAGCAGTGGAAGCGATTTTTGAATTGTTCAATGATTATTCGATATTGTTATGACTTATTGTCAATAGGTATACTAAGTGGCCATGAGGTAGCCTGTTGCTATGTACAGTTTTATTCTATTGTTGATTATACCACATAGCTGTGGTGATAAAGGAAATGTTCGTTTTAAATAGATGATTATGATAGGACCATGACGATAAAATCATGATGATTATTATGAATGATATCATAGGGTTCAAATGCAGAATGATTGCATGAACTTGGGAAAGAACTTTCAAGCCCTATGGGATAAATTGGGTGTTACAAGCGATGGAGTTTCAAAATTTAGCATGATTGAAGGAATTTTACAGTCTTATTTCAGGAGTTTTACGAAATTTATATTGCCAAGAGATTTGGGTACTATTAAAAGAAAAATGATGAGATATTTTTCCCAATGAACTTTAATATCTGCCATCCATTTTGGCTGTCTCACGAATGAAGGATGAGTTGCCTTTAGTGGTTGCAAAGAAAATTTGTGGAGACCAGGCAAAATGGGGAAATATGTCAGATATGACCCTAGGACAGGACGGTGATTCATCAATTGACATGAGGTACGAACCCGAGGTGACGACCGATGAAATTCGATCTCAGTCAATGGATGGACCTGTCCTGACATCATTGGGGAAAGGGCTTATGCAAGGAGTCATCCAAAATGATTAATTTGATTTATTGATGAATATTGATGAATTAATTGAAATTGAATAATTGATTGAATTGTTGATTGATTGAATCTAATTGATTGAATTTAATTGAATAAATTTAACTGAATAAATTGAACTGAATAAATTGAATTGAATATATTGATTGTTTGATTGATGAAAATGCGGTCTCAAGAAAGAAGCTTTGATATCTTTGCGAGATATTATCAATGTGGAGACAACCTGGGAAAATTGAGCAAGGTGGTGAGTTTATATACAGATATATATGTGCGGTTACCATTGTGTGATTTCCCCGTCAACAGAGCGGACACCTGAGGATTCACCCATTTCATACTGACCCTCCGGCTCATCTGCAAATACTGATCTGTGAGATTGGATTGTGCAAAAGCCACAGCTGAGGGAGATTCTCTGGAAATCACCGTGTGAACAGGTGGAGAGATCCTTCCTGGAGGTACGAGTGAAGCTTTAGAGGAACCTGGAACAAGCTACAACACATCCAACGCTACTTTGATAAAAGGCAGAATGGGAAATGGAGCCTGCAAGAATACACAAGGACAACCAGAAATTCCACAAAAAGGTACTTGTACACATCATATGTACGACCGTTATGGTGCCGAAGCTATAAGGCAGGTCGAGAATTGGTATTTGTGGACAAAGGGACATGATGAGGAGTTTCCAAGAGATGGTACATTTGAGCGAAGTCGATTGGAAAGATTAGAACAAAAATTGAAAGCCAGAAAGAGACATAATCTAACGGTAGACTGGCTTGCATTCCATCTTTGGGATGGTGAATCCAGACAACGGGAACAGCAAGAACGGATAACGGATCTAGAATTTAAAATAAAAAGGATACAGGATACAGTGGAGGAGACAAATGCACAACTGCCCTCGAAATTAGGAATGAAAGTGACAGTTGTCCCATCTGATTTCCAGTTGTCTCCCCAAAAAGGACGGTACAGAGAATTTTTTCGTGTTTCAGGAGATAACGAGAGATTGCAGTGGCAACTCAGGGATGTAGAGATGCAGCCCAGCAATACAAGTGCACAGGGGCACAGCCCAGGCAACGACAGAAACCGGTGTTTCAAGTGTGGACGGATGGGACATTGGAAAAGAGGATGTCCGTATACCAAAAGGAAGACAAGTTAATAGGGTAAACCAAGATCAAGGGTACCAGTGCTGACCGATACCTCAGACAATGATTAGGCCTTCATTGCGACAAATCCCAAATGACGATTGGCCTCAACAAATTAGATTACTGGACAAACATGAATAACTGTCGATGATTCTTGGGTCTGAAAAGTTTTCGGAGCAAGAATTATTCATGTTTTCTTTTGCTTGTAAGCAAAATTAGTAATTAATTGATCACATGCCGAAATTGGATCTTTTATGTTGGGCACACAATTTTAAATTTACAAAGTTGGAACAATTGCTTTGCAAATTTTTGAAACCAAGTGACAAGGGTCACATCATGATCAGGTGGGAATTTCGGACTAGTGTTCCGCATGATTGATAAGTCAGTGGTCGACTGACATGTAAATGGGTGTGTAGTCAAATTTGGATAAATTATTGTGGGAACTGAAAGGGTAATTTCAATGTGACATCATAGGGGTTTTCTAAGAATAAACTTTTTGGTCCATTTGTGTATTAGCATTTCTAAAATTGAAGGACAAATTTTATGAAATTGAAATAAAATTGACACCCATCTTGATCTGTAAATAATAGTTCCAACGCAAACAAATACGCATAATGCATGTGTGTGTGTATTTTTGTGTGTCAATGTTAGTGTTTTTATTGTTTTGTGTATCAATCTTACAAGATTGTTGACACCGACAGTGTGCCTGTCTGGAAATGGATAGTTTTATGTGGATGGGATTGAATATGCAGAGAATCCGTAAAAAAAAATAGAAATATAATTTGATTATGAACATTATCTCTTTTGTCAAGGGAGATGGAATATAAAGATTTGATGTGCTGGGTTATGAGCAGCCATTAATTAATAGTAAAATTGTGAGTAATTTGGGGATTCCATTTTGATAGAATTTATATGAGAATAACAGCTATTTATGGATATGAGCTTCATAAAAAAGAAATGAGGGAGTACAAAATTAGCCAAATTTGGGAGAGGTCTTACACTGACTTCCCAGAATACTCTGCTCACGGATTTATATATATATATATATATATATATATATATATATTAGGGTGGTGCTCAAAATAATTTTTTTTAAATATTTACTGGGACATGGCTTTATGTTGTTCCTTTTGTTCCAAAATGAAAAGACACCAAATATGAAAGCAATCTGATTTTATTTAGGGGTGCCACATCAGCCTTCAAACTAAAGGTGTTAACAAAACTTTTCTATATATGGATCGAAAGCAAAACCAGAAGTTTGTTTTATGAAAATCCACCCTCCACTCACTTTCTTTGTATTCCAGCAAACACAAGTTAAAATAGCTACACAAATAGCACTATATTGCTATGAAAACTCAAATTCAATGATAACAATCCAAATGTTCAGTTCATAAAATGAAGAGACACCATATCACATAATATTAAAAAACCCAAATATAATGAGAAATGTAACTCCTATTTCTGGGCCTGTTTCACCACTGTTGCTTTCTTGGCATCGGGGTACATCTTCCTGTGAGCAGCAACAACTTGGAGCAGAGCTTGCTTTTGCTCTTCATCCTTTGTAAGGAGCTTATTGTAGTCTTGTATCAATGCGACACCCCTTTCTGCCCTGTCGTTCACCATGACTAAGCCACTGGCGGCTTTCTTTGCTTCCTGAAAGCTGGTTTCTTGCTCCCATGAACCAGGATCCTTATCCATCCAATCAGTTGGGGTCCCTAGGATGCTGAAGAAATGCTTGGTGTGTTTTGTTATGAGGCCAGCGATTGACAGGGCGGTTCCTCGTTTGATAGCTGGTCTCTTTGGAGAGGGGTTTTCACCGTCATTTTTCAATGCTTCAATCATATTGATCTTGCTTTCTTTGTCAATTCTGGTGTCAAAGAATGCAAATGCCACTAGTACTGGGCTCATGTACCACGTGTGGCGGCCAAGTGCCTTCAAGGCTGCCTGAGCCATCTTCTGATTGATTTGTTCAAACTTTTCCAACTTCTTGAAGAGGTTAATGTCATTCAGGGGAGCCTCAATAGCTTGTGGAGCCCGAAACCAAGCCTGTACATACACAAGGCAGACAAAAATGTTGAAGGCTCGGAGTTCTCTCGCCTCTCGAAGTGTCAAGTGGAACTCTGACCGAAACATGAACACCTGTAGTGAATATAGTGCTTTTGCCATCCATCTGGCTCTGTGCATTGCTCCTGGAGCCATGATCCGGATTCCACGAGGTGGGATTCCTCCCATGTAGATGACAGTCAGTTCTAGGAGTTCACGATAATCATCTCGTGGCTGCTGATCTTTCAAACACACAAGAACGTTTTTGCTTCCAACACAGTGTCTACAGATCCCATTGAAGCCTTCCTCTCTGAGAATTGATCGTGAAGAAACTTCCTGTCCTCGGGGTTGGTGATTATGGCCTCCGAATCTGCATGCCTAAGATCAAACGTCTTCTCCAAGGAGGCCTTGAAGGATGCTTCCTTTTTCTCTTGGGTCGCACCACCCCACTTTGCACCTTTTTGGAGGCTCCTCCATTCTTCATATAGCCTCTCCAAACGATGGATGCAGTGCTGCTTCGTCGTTGTAGGTAGGTGAGCTTTTTCCCAGAACTTCACAACCTCTTCAATGGTGAGGGTTGCACTCTCCCGGGCAGTGCGATTCTCCTTCTTCAGGTGATGGAAAAACAGGACAAGAGATTGATGCACAGTCGGGAGCTTGGCACCTTTGATGGCATCTCCAGAAGTGGACCCAATGAGATACACATTATCCTGAGCCCGAGTTGTCAATGAAACACTGGTACTAGCACATGCCATATCTGCAAAATAAGCAAGAATGTGGGTAAAATCCTGTTAATTCTTACTCCACAGGGTCACTCTCTACAAAAGAGCCACAGTCAATAAGTTAGGCCTACATATTACACACTAAAAAAGCGTACCCCTGACCCCAGGAACCTGTACAAAACATGCATGAAAATTGCCCAGATAGTGATCATAGGAAGTCTCAAAACTGTATGTATAATATATTGTATATATATAATGTATAATGTGTATTTATGTATATTTATTATTTAATGTATATTTACTATATATTTATTTTTAATATTATATTTAATGTATATATATAATTATGTATTTATTTTGTGTATATACAGCCCAAAAAATGGGAATTCCTATTTTTGCATGGGGGAAAATTCATCACTGATGTGGCACCCCTAAATATTATTGGATTCCATTCAAATTTGGTGTGGTTTCCTTTGACACCAAAAGGAACAAAAATAGACAATGTCCCGGAGACAATCTGCATTTTGCTTTTTTGAAGCCCACCCTAATATATATATATATATATAAACTTGAATTTTATCAGCATATAAATTGTGCTGTATGTATGGATGTGTATTAGGCATAGATGATATGGGAAAATAGTAAAGAAAATCTTGCTGATTTGAACTATTGTGAGTTTTAAAACGGAATGCATTGTGAATCTTAAACCAAGGGGCAGACATGAACGCGCTGTTATGTTATTTATACTCAGAACGCGATGTCACATGTACCTGCAACATATTTGTTAAACTCGCACACCTATATTGGCATACTGGTGTCAGTAGTACTCACTGGGTGCATAGAAATGGATGAGCAACAGTTAAGGGGGTTTAAAATAAAAACACTTACTTGGATATTTGCTACAAAAGTATGGGTTTCAATAAGTGGTAGCTGTACACATGGGATTCATCAAATTAAGTTTTGGAGTTCAAACAAAGTCACTGGTTAACAGATGGGAATGGATAGTAAATAAATTCTTCGATGCTGGGTAAATGAAGTGAGATATTACAAAGACTTATGAGAGCTATTGTTCTTCCTTGCAGCAGTGGGAGAAAATTTAGATCCAACATAATGAATCTATAAATGAATGTGATAGGGATAATATCCTCAATTTGTACTAATTATTTGATTGTGGGTAAAGGAATTAATTTATCATAGTGGATTGCTAACAAGCAGCCTGAAATGTCCTGAGAGTGTGCATCCATGTAATCAGAAATCCCAGATTTGTTTTTTACAAACAACATTTTGGTAGAGATCTTATGTGGACGAATACTTGCTTGGTAGATAAAAACGGTACTGCATGTTGGCAGCCACTTCGGTGGCCATTTAGGCCGAACAAATAGGGAAAAACTGTAATTGAATATGTAATTTACAGATGAGTATTTGGGAAGTAAAAAGGGAATTTATTGATTTGGGAGACATTTTTCGAAGGTTTATTAAAGTGTTGCAATATGACATTTGGCAAGGAAAATTATTGGATGGGAAAATTAGATCTGTTTATAAAATGAATTTGTTGACCCATTGAAGTTAATTCTTTGAATTGTTGTTTAATTAGCATTTTGAGTTCAAATTGGAAATAGTTTGGTAGAGCTTTGGTTAAAACCTTTGGTTGCAGTGTTTTGGAACAAATTGATAAACCGTAGGAGGTTGATAAGAATAGAAACAAATATGGACCTAAAATAGAAAGATTGTTATGATGATATGAATAATACCGAGATTAAAAGAATGAATCAAGTGATGTTGCAAATGAATAGTGAATACAGTAGAATTAAGATAATGACATAACGACAATGTTATGAGTTGTGTCAATTACAATATCAGTGAACTCATATCACCACGAGTGACACACTGTTAGAAAAAAAAAAGAGGGAAAAGAAAAAAGTGGAGAGGAATTATGGTAATAATACAATATGTTTAATTTGTTGGTTTGGGAAAATTGTTGTTGGGAAATAGGTATTCCCGTTTGTGATTGTAATCATATACAATGCTATTCTTAGTTTAGTAATAAAATACATACCTGATTGAATATTATTTGTGTGACGCATATAAATGAATATAACTTTTGTGTTAAGGAAAAACAACAAATTGTTGAATGTGAAACTGTCGGAAGATATACATGATTATGCTGATTTCATGGTAAGATGTACCCTATCTGATTCAGTGTGTGCGGAAAGCAGATTCAGATGTGACTCAGCATAAGGATAAGACGAGATCACATTTTGGAGGGATTGCTAATGGAATTGGGAAGAAGTTCGAGAAAGAAAATTTGTGGCTAAAAAAATGAAGTTAATCATGGCATACACCCTCTTTCTCAAAGAATGATGAAGACATTCTCCCGTGTAACTTGGAGATGAATGCTTACCTTCACCAAGGAAATTTATGTGACCATTTGCCTGGATCACACTGCAACATATGAAAGAAAGGCGATCACTTACTCTTGTTCGAAGGCTTCGAACATTCACCACATCAGAAGTTGCAGGATAACGACATTTTACCTGCAACCTCTGTGAAATGCGGGGACATATGTTATTACTTCACCAACGTCCGGGGAACCAGCATGGAGCTGCAAAAAAAAAAACGGCTGTGCCCTTGTCACAACACCTGTGCACGATTCTGCTGGTTGCTCCTGGTAAGGACCATGAATGACCGGAACACCATGGTCCCAACATCATTGTGGATGCATCCGGCATCCCTGTTCCACATCTTGCTGGCCAATCAACGTCACACCAATACTTGCTGCCCACTCACAATGAGGGAGGAGGCAAGTCGACTACAACTGGGTGAAGGCCTTGTTCAGGAATTACTATGGTTTACAGCAAAAAGTGGCAAGAATGCTACAAGGAGAGCAGGGTCAGTCTATGACTCCGCAATGTTACCACAACAGCGAAATCCTACACGAAGTAGTGCAGGAGCTATGAAGACATTAGGAGAAAATGTTTCATACCAGGATTCAAACACAAGTGATCAGCCCTTCCTTTCAAACAAAGTCAACATTTGTGTGGAGGCAAACGTTTTTTGCCAGATGGTGCAGATGCTTTACAAAACTTGAAAATGAAGTGAAATTGTTGTATCTTGGTGATGGTGAAGTGTTGTTTTGAAAATATATTTGTGATGCAAATGCAATAGATTGAACGATATGGAAGGAGTCAATGACCAACGAAATGTTTTGTGATTCTTGCAGGATGACGGTGTATGCCCAAGGGAATTTGATTACCAAAGTGATTGATTATTTACTTATACTTGTAATGATGTTTACTTGTAGTGATTGATTGTTTACTTATATTGATGTTTAGATTAATGGTTAATATAAACAAAAACAAAAAGATGAGGGAATTGTGGAAGTGTAACTCAGTGTAACTTATTAATTGGCACTGGTAACTTATTAATTAACACTGGTAACGAAGCAGATACATTTTACCTGCAAACTCTGTGAAAGCCGAGTTCGTAAATGAGTGTCAGGAATGTGCCCGAACATGATAATCTCTTGTCCACCTGGTCACAGCCCCTGGCTGAAACACCCCCCTATCGTTTGGTAAACGGAACTCACAGCAGGAGGGGAGCGAGCTGATGCCAGGACTTGGTGCATGCATGACCTCGGGGCATTAGCGGAGAAAGGATTAACGTTCAGCGGACAGGGGATTAAGTCCAGTTTGTCCATATAAATGAGAGCAAACGTTGAGTCGAGAGAACTTGTGAGCAGAAGCTCTGACCGACGGGAGTGGCGGAGGAACATCGGCCGAACGAGAAGGACCATGCGAAAAGAGTTAACCTGGTCCATTGAATTAAGCGGTATCATTTGGTAATTGGAATGAAGTGAATAACCAGTTAATAAACCAGACCTTTTGTAAAACCTGTGTCCGGTCATTGGAGTCTTGAGTCTCTCAGCTACAAATTCCCCTACACCACCAACAGCGAGCGTATCTGGCCCACCAAACTCCATTTCCAGTCGTCCATGTCGCTTAAGGAAATTGTGTCCTAACAGAATGTCAGCACATAAAGCAGGTAAAACCATGAGGTGTACATCTGGGAAAACCCGTCCCTTTATCACGAGTTTCAATCGACATTCCCCCTTCGTGCTGAGCCGAAGGCCCTGGGAAGCCATGAAGATCCGTCTCGTAGTCCCCAAGACCTGCCAACCATGCCTGTGCACTAGTCGCTGATCGATAAAACTATCCGTAGACCCTGTATTCACCAAGACATGCACACAATGGCCCTCAACCATGAGGGGAATAATGGCTTGAGCCAAGCCGGACGAGCCTGCTGGGAGTGGGACCGAACCTCCTGAGTGAGGTGGTCGCGCCACGCGGGTGGGTCCTATGCCAGCCGCAGTTTTCCGGGCGTCAGAGGGTGCCCGTGGAGTTTCGTATAAGTTGTCAGGGAGCGTTCCCATGCAATCTGCAGTGTTGCAGTCGTTGCCGGAGTATTCGTTGTTCATGGGGCATTCGTTAAAGCTGTCAGAGAGCCTCCCCATGCATTCCGCAGTTTTGCCATTCAAAATCGCCGTTTAACAAGTATGGGCCTCTGTAGTCTTGCCATTCAAAATCGCCGTTTGACGAGTATGGGCCACCGTAGTCTTGCCATTCGAAATCGCCGTTTGACGAGTATGGGCCTCCGTAGTTTGTACCAAACGCGTGTCACCGCCAGAGGACGCTGTACGCTCTCGAGAGTCATAGCGTGTACGTACCGCCGGGGTTGGGCGAGGCTCCAAAGGCCCTCGCGTTGCCCGGAGTCCAGTCAAGGATGCACGTTCCGTGTCCGATTGAGGATGAGACTGTTGTGGCTGCTCGGTGTCTCTCGCCAAGGTCGATTGGGCGACCAGGGGCCCGTGAGGAGGGACACTGCCCACCAATGCCGGGTAAGGCACCGTGTTCCGTGCTCGGCCCGTAGGCTCCGCAATGAGCCCATTCAAGGTCGCGCGCGGCCACGAACCGCATGCGGTTTTCCAGCACACTTTTGCATAGTGCCCCTTCTGCGAGCACAAATGGCATATCGCGTCCCGAGCCGGACACACTGGCCGGGGATGTCGTTGACCCCCACAGAAGTAGCATGTGGCGCCGCGTAAGGCCTTGGGTCTGGCCATAGCGGCAGCCATCAGGATCCCCGGATCCTCCGCCGGGGCAACCTGGAGTTCCGCGAGCTGGTCCGCTCCCGGGTCGTCGGCGGTAGCACTCTCAGGCCGTGCGTGGAGCGAGGTCCCTGCCAAGAGGCGCGAGCGATCATAGTCATTCGACTGCAGCCGCGCTTTGGTATATATTTTTCCTTGTTCTAGAGCCGCAGTGAAGGTCAGGTCGGTCTTCTCCAAGAGCTTGAGCCTGAGGTCCTGAGAGGAGACCCCGGAGACGAAGGCGTCTAGGAGAAGGTCAACCTGAACCTGCTCGTGAGTCCGTGGCTCCTGGGTGCTGTCTAGCAGGAGTTGCCGGAGCTCCTGGGAATAGTGATCCATCGACTCGTTTGGTTGCTGGCGTCGCGTTAACAGCATATGTCGAGCATATATCACGCTCTTTTGCTTTATGTACAATCGCTTGAGCTCTGCGACAGCGAGGTCGTACGTCGCACATCGCGCAATACTGTTGTACACCTTGTAGTCGACTTTGGACTGGAGCGCTGCTAGCTTCGCGGCAGCGGTCGGCACGGTGTCCTGGTCAGCGAACTGATTCTCCAAAGTTTTCAACCAGTGAGTCAGTTGCAAACCAGCATCCAGGGCTTGCGGGTCGGCGCAGAATTGCGAAACCGCCAGCATCTTGCTTCCCGCCATGTCCGTAGATTTTAATGGAATTAAGTGTTGTGGAAATCAATTCAAGTCACAACTTTAGTCCATCTGTTGGTTTAATTCCATTAAGACCTTTGACATCATTCTGCAAATACAGGGATGCAACAGAAATAAGGTTTGGTTTCACATAGGTCAATCCACAATATCATTCAATGAAAGCAAGTGTAATATCCCATGCGGTACGTACCGTTAATGAGTCTACTAGTCAATGTAACATGTCACAGGAGAAGACGCCCAGAGCAGCAGTCTTTTCGGGTCTTATAGCCACGCCCCCCTAGCGGTGTCAGCGAGCAGCGAGCATCACCTGGGTTCAGCATAATACGATTTCACGACAAGCATCATGACCAATCAGGTTTTATGCTCATCGACCCCGCCCATGTCCTTGTTTCCCAAATCAGCATCATGAACAATCAGGTTTTACGCTCATCGACCCCGCCCATGTCCTTGTTTTCCAAGACTGCATCATGACCAATCAAGTTTTACGCTCATAGACCCCGCCCATGTCCCTGTTTTCCAAGACTGCATCATGACCAATCAGGTTTTACGCTCATCGACCCCGCCCATGTCCTTGTTTTCCAAGACTGCATCATGACCAATCAGGTTTTACGCTCACAGACCCCGCCCATGTCCCTGTTTTCCAAGACAGCATCATGACCAATCTGGTTTTACGCTCATCGACCCTGCCCAAGTCCCTGTTTTCCAAGACAGCATCATGACCAATCAGGTTTTATGCTCATCGAACCCGCCCATGTCCTTGTTTTCCAAGACAGCATCATGACCAATCAGGTTTTACGCTCATCGACCCCGCCCATGTCCTTGTTTTCCAAGACAGCATCATGACCAATCAGGTTTTACGCTCATCGACCCTGCCCATGTCCTTGTTTTCCAAGACTGCATCATGACCAATCAAGTTTTACGCTCATCGACCCCGCCCATGTCCTTGTTTTCCAAGACTGCATCATGACCAATCAGGTTTACGCTCATAGACCCCGCCCATGTCCCTGTTTTCCAAGACAGCATCATGACCAATCAGGTTTTACGCTCATGGACCCCGCCCATGTCCTTGTTTTCCAAGACAGCATCATGACCAATCAGGTTTTATGCTCATCGACCCGCCCATGTCCTTGTTTTCCAAGGCAGCATCATGACCAATCAGGTTTACGCTCATAGACCCCACCCATGTCCTTGTTTTCCAAGACTGCATCATGACCAATCAGGTTTCACGCTCATAGACCCCGCCCATGTCCTTGTTTTCCAAGACAGCATCATGACCAATCAGGTTTTATGCTCATAGACCCCGCCCATGCCCTTGTTTTCCAAGACAGCATCATGACCAATCAGGTTTTATGCTCATAGACCCCGCCCATGCCCTTTTTTTCCAAGACTGCATCATGACCAATCAGGTTTTACGCTCATAGACCCCGCCCATGTCCTTGTTTTCCAAGACTGCACGGAATAACGTGTTCTTTGAACTTTCTAGGTTTTTAATGAAAATAGGCTCTGTACCTTTCTCTTTACCTTTCTATGGTCAACATTCTCACCTGTAAATAAAAATCCATTCGATAACGAAGGACTGGTCTTGCTGGTGAAGGTTCTGTGTCGTTCTGTCTGCGCACCGTTAGAACAATAGATGAAATCCTCATGTTAACCATACCGTTAGAACAATAGATGTAATCCTCATGTTAAACATAGTTAGAACAATAGATGAAATCCTCATGTTAACCATACAGTTAGAACAATAGATGTAATCCTCATGTTAAACATACAGTTAGAACAATAGATGAAATCCTCATGTTAACCATACAGTTAGAACAATAGATGAAATCCTCATGTTAACCATACAGTTAGAACAATAGATGAAATCCTCATGTTAACCATACCGTTAGAACAATAGATGAAATCCTCATGTTAACCATACAGTTAGAACAATAGATGAAATCCTCATGTTAACCATACAGTTAGAACAATGGATGAAATCCTCATGTTAACCATACAGTTAGAACAATAAATGAAATTCTCATGTTAACCATACAGTTAGAACAATAGATGAAATCCTCATGTTAACCATACCGTTAGAACAATAGATGTAATCCTCATGTTAAACATACAGTTAGAACAATAGATGAAATCCTCATGTTAACCCTACAGTAAGAACAATAGATGAAATCCTCAGGTTAACCATACAGTAAGAACAACAGATGAAATCCTCATGTTAACCATACAGTTAGAACAATAGATGAAATCCTCAGGTTAACCATACAGTAAGAACAATAGATGAAATCCTCATGTTAACCATACAGTTAGAACAATAGATGAAATCCTCAGGTTAACCATACAGTAAGAACAACAGATGAAATCCTCAGGTTAACCATGCAGTAAGAACAACAGATGAAATCCTCATGTTAACCATACAGTTAGAACAATAGATGAAATCCTCATGTTAACCATACAGTTAGAACAATAGATGAAATCCTCAGGTTAACCATACAGTAAGAACAACAGATGAAATCCTCATGTTAACCATACAGTTAGAACAATAGATGAAATCCTCATGTTAACCATACAGTTAGAACAATAGATGAAATCCTCATGTTAACCATACAGTTAGAACAATAGATGAAATCCTCATGTTAACCATACAGTTAGAACAATAGATGAAATCCTCATGTTAACCATACAGTTAGAACAATAGATGAAATCCTCATATTAACCATACAGTAAGAACAATAGATGAAATCCTCATGTTAACCATATAGTTAGAACAATAAATGAAATTCTCATGTTAACCATACAGTTAGAACAACAGATGAAATCCTCATGTTAACCATACAGTAAGAATAATAGATGAAATCCTCATGTTAACCATACAGTTAGAACAATAGATGAAATCCTCATGTTAACCATACAGTAAGAACAATAGATGAAATCCTCATGTTAACCACCATGGGTAGCACAGATAACCTGACGTTTCAGGAGTTAGCCCTTCCTCGGCGCAAAACGGCAGACAAAAGGTTAACGCCTGAAACTCTGTTTCCCACAACGGTTAACATTCCACATATAAGGTCCTGAGGATTTCATCCATTGTTCAACGAGTGCATAAATGAACAATGTATACACCTAATGATATAATACATTTAATTTTCTATTGTCTACGGAATTGTAAGTGTTATTCTGCTATAAATGTTTAAAAATTTGAAAACACAATATGCGATAATATTTCACTGTTCTTCCCATTGTTTAGCAATTGTTCATGAGCATTTGTCCGCGGAGTCCTGGCGACGTGTTTGTCGAAGCGAAGTGGACACTGATCGATGTTCGCCGGTGTGACTCGAATGAGCGCCATGAACAATTAAGATCTCTGGTGCCTCACCTCATTTAACTGAGCTCATGTCCGTGCCGGTGGCACGGGTCGCTCGTATTACGCGCACCCACCCTTCACGCGTGTCTGGAAAGACAATTACACGGCAGATATGTTCCCACTGCTCGCAAACAGAGCGATCACGTCATTAGGGAAGCGTGCTGATATCAAACGATGGCGAAGGGAACAATAATTTTAGTTTAACCCTTTATTTGCATTTGCGCCCTCCTCCAACAATACAAAGATTCACAGACGACTCCTTTCTGACATCACGGTAAAACAATGGTTTTCAATGGTATTCTGCCATCACCATCGTTACCTTCGCCAGAGGAGAGAGTATTGCATTTGAGTTTGTTTGTTACTTGCCGGAAAAGATTCCGGCAAGTATGTTGATTGGTTGGTTTGTCTGTCTGTCTGTTTGTTCACAGTACTACGTCTACACCGTTGCACATAGAATCGCCAAACTTTACACACATATTTGTCTTGCCCTGGAATAGACTGTGCCCAATTCATGACGTCATCGGTCACGTGGTTCGGCCGCCATCTTGGAAAAACCGAAACATTTTGCACCTCTATATCTCCGAAAGTGCTGAATAGAAAAAATTGAGACATGGCTCATTCTAAAGAACTCTACATGGGGAATAAAATATGTTATTGAAGATGTCATAGGTGCCTCCATTATGACGTCATAATTCGACAAGTACAATACCTCATCTGATTAAGATGCAATTTCTTGAGCGCCATGTCGGCAAAAACTGGTGGATAAAAAGAAAAATGATGACGTAATAGGTCACGTGGTACTGTTGCCATCTTGGAAAAATACTTTAAAAATTGCACCTCTGTATCTCCGAAACTGCTGAATAGAAAAAATTGAGACATGGCTCATTGTAAAGAACCCTCCATGGGGAATAACATATGCTCACTAGATGGTATTCATAGAATACTTACCCTGTGCAGTCAACCTATTGTGAGCCAACTCTTCTGTTTTTGAACATTTTTTTTTCTTTGATCCAATATGGCTGCCAGACCACGTGAGCGATGACATCATATATTTATATTCTCGAATATCATTGTTGCATAGATCACGCCCAATACATTTGAAACTGATCAGACTAAACGTTGACCCTGTCGAATTATGATGTCTTAATTATGGCACCCATGACGACATCGTTAACAACACCTATTCCCCATTTGGAGTTCTTTAAATTGAGGCATGTTTCAATTTTTTCCATGCAGCTGTTTTGGAGAAAAAGAGGTGCAACATTTTTCGGTTTTTCAAAGATGGCGCCTGTAACACGTGACCTATGACGTCATGATTATCATTAAAATATTCTACAGGGGGAGGCGCTCCTATGGTGAAAATTTTGTGCCCATCAGACCAACAGTTGCTGAGAAAATAAAATTCACAATGATCGGATATGTGTTGTACTTGTTAAATTATGACGTCATAACGTAGGTACAGATACGTCATAACGTAGGTACAGATGACATCATCATTAACATATCTTATTCCCCAAGGGGAGTACTTGACAATGAGCCATGTTTCAATTTTTTTTACATGGAGTGGTTTCTGATATAGAGGTGCAACCTTTTTCATTTTTTTCCAAGCTGGCGTCTGTACCACGTGACCTATGACGTCATAATTATCATTCAAAAAACCCTAGAGGAGCCGCACATATTCTGAAATTTTTTTGTCCATCGGTCTAACAGTTGCAGAGGAATTTTTGCTTTATTCATACTGATCAGATCAAGCGTTGTCCCTGTTGAATTATGACGTCATAATTATGGCGCCAATGACGTCATCATTAACAACACCTATTCCCCATATGGAGTTCTTTACAATGAGCCATGTTTCAATTTTATCAATTGAGTGGTTTGGGAGATAGAGAGGTGTAAGATTTTTACAAGATGGCGTCTGTACCACGTGACCTATGATGTCATAATTATGAATAACAATATTATACAGGCAGAGGCGCTTCCACGGTAAAATTGTGTCAATCGGACCAACGATTGCCAAGAAAGTGGATTTTTAAAATGCAGACACGTACGGCACACGGCACAGGAATGCTTAACCCTGCTTTTCACTTCGCGAGCACAGGGTAATGATGATGTCATAGGTGCCTCCATTATGACGTCATAATTCGACAAGTACAAAGCTTCATCCGATCAAGATGAAATTTCTTGAGCATCATCTAGGGATAAATTGGTGTAGGAAAGCAAGATGACGTCATCGGTCACGTGGTTCGGCCGCCATATTTGTTTTCCCACAAAAGCCTTTAAAACCACTGAAAACACGTCCTGGCGCTGGCCTGCAATCTCTGATTGCTCTTTCTTGTTTCGTTTGTGTTGTACATGGCTCTCCACAAAATACAATTTGACTTATAATTCACCGGCCTTCGAATTAAAGCCTGCTATTTCCGATTTAAACGTTTTGCATATTTTACACGTTCATTTTGGCATTGTATAGGGGACAATGAAGGAAATGTCCCAGAGGTGAGAAGGGGCGAATATGTGAACTGGAAGAACAGCCGATGAAGACAGGCACTGATGGAATAACACAGGCAAACTTTTAATGACTTGAGATTAAAGAGAAAATGAGAATTCTGCAGATCAAGAGGAAAATGTGTTTTTGATAGGCCTCAAATTATGCATATGGAAATTAATAGAAACAGGCAGCTGCTGGAACACCTGTCTGATAAAATGTTTTTTTTTAACGTAATTTAGGGAAGATGTGAACAAGGTAATGATGTTGCCACAGAAATGAGAATTTCTCTCTTTTATTGAGATGTTTTCCTTTGTGATTGGAATGTGTACTGATGTAATTATTGTCGTTATGGGACTTAGAATTTACAACATGCATGATGACTATGTGCTTCGACTGTTCCAGAAGGGACCGCAGAAGGTATTTATTTTATTGTTTTACAGGGTCCAAGGATCGTGGAGGATCTGTGACACATATCATGCAGACAAATACATGAGACAACACCGGACTTGTCCTCGGACAAACACAGCCACTGAGCCTTGGGGAAGTCTAAGTATCTATGTGTGTGTGTGTGTGTGTGTGTGTGAGTTGTTGGCTGCTATCTTCACACATTGGAGGCTTTCATATCAGGAGGTGGAATGGAGACCTACCAGGTTGTGTTTGTGTGTCTGTGTGTGTACGTTGTTGTTGGCTGCTATCACAACACTTTGGTGGGTCTCAGGAGATGGAACGGACACCTACCAGGTCTCAAAGTATCCACCTCGTTAGTTGTTATCTCCATTTGCAGGTTTCAGAAGGTGGGAGGAAGTTCTCCCAGAACTCAAAATCTCCACCTCCTTTTCCGGTTAAGGATCATTGTTCATGAAACAAATTGTGAAACTTTGTTCAGCCTTGGCTGCCATCTTTGTTTATTTCAATTGGTTCATGTATCTTTATCCTCTACCATTAGTGCTTCATGTTTCATGCGCAGAATATGCTTCGCAATGGAGGACGATTCCCTTCTCCTCGAAACAATTCAAATAAAAGCCATAACAACCAAACATAACACCAACAGCAGGGTAGAGGTGCACAATAGAGGGACACTTTGTGGAATAATGGGAGCAAAGCGATGGGAAGGAAGGCACGTGTCATCATCCAAATTCAAGGTGGAAAATCAACTTGTGGTTAAATTAGATGTTTCAATGTTATGGTTACATTACACAAATATAAAGATTTACTTTTCATGAACTCACTTTACAGACAACAACTGTGTCTTTTTGGGGATTAGTACAGCATTAACTGAAGTTGATTTTATGGCTATATCGTGTTTATTGTCCCCCGTCGCACCACGGAGCGAAAAGGGGGGTGGGGCGGGGAGTATGGTTTTCCCCTCCGTCCGTGTGTGCGTCCGTCCGTGCGTCCGTCTGTGCGTAAGCAAAGGACCGAATTCTAATTTGGTGTGTGGGTGCAAGTAGGCATATGGAAGAACCCTATTGAAAATTAGGTCGCCATGTCAAAATCCAAGATGGGCGCCGCCATGTATGTCTGACGCCATGTATGTCTGAACCTTGAGCGGAATATCTTGAAAAATAAGCGAAGTACCAACTTCTGATCTGGTGTGAGGGTATATCTAGGCATAAGGAAGAAAGCTATTGAAAATTGGGTCGCCACGTCAAAATCCAAGATGGGCGCCGCCATGTATGTCTGACGCCATGTATGTCTGAACCTTGAGCGGAATGTCTTGAAAAATAAGCGAAGTACCAACTTCTGATCTGGTGTGAGGGTATATCTAGGCATAAGGAAGAAAGCCATTGAAAATTGGGTCGCCACGTCAAAATCCAAGATGGGCGCCACCATGTATGTCTGACGCCATGTATGTCTGAACCTTGAGCGGAATGTCTTGAAAAATAAGCGAAGTACCAACTTCTGATCTGGTGTGAGGGTATATCTAGGCATAAGGAAGAACGCTATTGAAAATTGGGTCGCCACGTCAAAATCCAAGATGGCCGCCTTGCGTCTTCCACTTTGTCAACTCACATCACTTCACCGACGGGGGACCCAGGCGTAACGCTTGTTGTATCAGTTATGGCAAGTGAAAAATTGCATCAGGATCAAATGTAGTTCCGCAGAATCTCTTTACGGATCCCAGGAGCAGGTGGGAGCCCTAAGTGTTATATTTTTCGAAATTGGTTTCAATTATATGGAAAACTGAACGTTTTTTTTTTACGACTGCTTGAGAAAGAATGAAAGAGGGGAAATAGTCAGCTTTTCCATTATTGCTTATTCAATTTTTTTAGGACAAACGGTTTTGGTTGTGTCTGATGTAGATGGCTGCAATTACCATTCTCAAGTACACTAGTTGGGACCACTGAGCCAGAGAACCCCAACCCCACAAATTGGGCAAAAGAAAATCGACTTTATTTAAATAAAATAAACTTTATTCAAAAAATATAACATTAAAATATTCAACATTATTGGAATCTCTCACAACGAGGAAGTTAGGGTTGTTGCTTTCAGGTGCACATCGGTGGTCTGTGTATTTTACCACCTCTTCTCGACGATGGCTTCCTCTGCTCTTAGTCCTCTCTCCTAACCTAGCTCCAAAATGCACCTGTTCTTCCAGTAACCAACCCTCTTCGAGTGAAACTCCGACAATTCAGGCTAACTGCACACCTCGACTATCTTATTCTTCGCTTCTCCCATTTATGGAACTGCCTTCCGGACCCCAATCTTTCCCACTTTTACCCCCAGGGCTTTAAGTAGGCAGTGCACCGCCATCCCATCCTGACCCAGGATCTTTATTACCATTACCCCACTAACCTTTCCTAACTAAATCCTCTTGCTTACAGATTCCAGTGTTTCCTCTTCTCTTTCTTTTCATTTCGCATATTTCCTTGCTGGTTGGGCCTAATTGTTGGCCGACTACCCCACTGCCGTTTTTTTTTTTTTTTTTTTTTACCTTTCTCTTCCATGAGACTTGCACTTTCAGAGGAAAAAACAACGTCGAGCACGAGTATCGTTTTTGTTTTGAATTTTACAGAGATGTAAGTGCACATATCACATTCAACAAAACTTCAGAATGCTGAGAATGGGGCTCAAGGTAGTTAACAATGACACTCATTAGATTTAGGCCTCATTAAACTTTTGAGCACATTGTTCATTTATGCTCCATAAATGTACCACATGGATGCCCCAAAGGTCTTTATGCAAGAATGGTAATTTTGAGACTTTTGTTGCTTAACAACAAATTGAAGGTCAGCAATGGGGCCAAATTGATGTGGCATTTGACAAATTTCACTTTATTCAAACCATTAAGCTATGCTTTCATTTTTTTGCATTAAACTGTGGATAAAGGTGCATACATCAACACCCCACAACCTTTGAACGCTAATTACGAGGCTAAAGGTACAGCAAGAACGACATTAATTAAGCCTCATTAAAGGCCATCAATTAAACTTGAACACAAACTTTAAACAAACACCATTGGTTGCTTTAAACAAAGACCATTGGTTGCTTTAAACAAAGACCATTGGTTGCTTTAAACAAAGACCATTGGTTGCTTTAAACAAAGACCATTGGTTGCTTTAAACACAGACCATTGGTTGCTTTAAACAAAGACCATTGGTTGCTTTAAACAAAGACCATTGGTTGCTTTAAACATAGACCATAGGTTGCTTTAAACAAAGACCATTGGTTGCTTTAAACACAGACCATTGGTTGCTTTAAACAAAGACCATTGGTTGCTTTAAACAAAGACCATTGGTCGCTTTAAACATAGACCATAGGTTGCTTTAAACAAAGACCATTGGTTGCTTTAAACACAGACCATTGGTTGCTTTAAACACAAACCATTGGTTGCTTTAAACAAAGACCGTCAGGTGCTTTAAACAAGACCATTGTTTGCTTTAAGGGGGCATTGTACCATTGAAGGCAAAAAAAAAACATTTTTTTACAAATATACAAATGCATCAATTAAAATGTTTGTTTCCTAGTATTGTATATACTAGGACGTGCCCGTACGTGGCTGCCCGTTCCTTGCCAAAAAAAAAAAAAAATGTCTTCGCCCATGCATGCATGGGCGTGCCCATGGGCCCATGGGCGTGCCCGTAAGTGCGTGATGTGACCGTACAATGAATGTATCGTCCCGACGCCGCAGCTCGGATGGCGCTGCAGTTAATCGGGCCTGTATCGGCAGAGTTATTATAAACGTGTACTACAATCGATCGTACCTTACAACAATCAACACAGATTGCAACGTCAAATAAATGAATACGCTCTCAAATGTGCCGTCCGAGGCAGCGTCTGCTCGCCACGTTCAGCATCAGTACGTCGTCACTATGACTATCCGTAAGTCCGGAAGTGACGTCCTCATTTGACTGTCCGGAAGGTCGCATATCGCAGTTACGATGAATCGCAAATTAGTTTTAATTAGTTTTAAAACATAGTTTAACGCCAACATAGTTTGCCAACGTGAAATAAATGAATACGCTCTCAAATGTGCCGTCCGAGGCAGAGTCTGTTCGCCATGTTCGGCACACGTGATAGCTCGCTGCTCTCTGATTGGTTGAATCGTTTTTTGGACATAGCTCGGTAACTACTTCTCCGATTAATATGAAACCTTGAAAAGGCACATCCTCAGGTCCCCAGCAATATATCTGGCAAGTTTCAATTAGATCGGACCCGTGGTTGTCGAGAAACAGCGGTCACAGACAAACACACACACACACACACACACACACACACACAGACACACAGAGATTACTGGAATTATAGATAGACTAGGGCATGCCCGTACTATATATAAGCTAGGACGTGCCCGTACGTGGGTGCCCGTTCCTTGCCAAAAAAAAAAAAAAAAAAATTTGTGTAGGGGTGTGTGTGTGTAAACATCCTAGGGCGTGCCCGTACGTGGGTGCAAAAAAACATGCGTGCAAACAACAACAACAAAAAAAAACTTTGAAACCATGTGGCAGTAACGACCACAGAACCCCCCCCTCTATTTACATGAATGGTTTGGTCCATTCGCAACGACCACAGAACGCCCCCCTCTATTTACATGAAATGGTTTGGTCCAAAGCGAACGGCTTGCGGTGTTTGGTAAAGAAATCGCCATAGCTCGGTAACTACTTGTCCGATTAATTTCAAACCTTGAAAAGGCACATCCTCGGGTCCCCAGCAATATACCTGGCAAGTTTCAAGTATATCGGACCGGTAGTTGTCGAGAAACAGCGGTCACAGACAAACATACAAACACACATACACACATACACACATACACACAGAGATTAATGGAATTATAGATAGATGTACCAAGTTTGAACGTAAATGGACTTGTCATAGAGAAGATATAAGCTCCCCATTACACTGAACACAGTAAAAACAACACTGAATCACAGTAATGCACTTTTTGATAAAATGTCTTGATTGAAAATATGCAAAACTATATATGTACATGTTGCTTGATATATGAACATTACATTGGTATACATTACATAGCATTATATTATGCATGGTTACCATGGTAACCAGATGCATACAAATGATGAATTACCACTTTACAGCTTATATCTTCTCTATGACAAGTCCATTTACGTTCAAACTTGGTACATCTATCTATAATTCCAGTAATGTCTGTGTGTGTGTGTGTGTGTGTGTGTGTGTGTGTGTGTGTGTGTGTTGTCTGTGACCGCTGTTTCTCGACAACCACGGGTCCGATCTAATTGAAACTTGCCAGGTATATTGCTGGGGACCTGAGGATGTGCCTTTTCAAGGTTTCATATTAATCGGAGAAGTAGTTACCGAGCTATGTCCAAAAAACGATTCAACCAATCAGAGAGCAGCGAGCTATCACGTGTGCCGAACGTGGCGAACAGACTCTGCCTCGGACGGCACATTTGAGAGCGTATTCATTTATTTCACGTTGGCAAACTATGTTGGCGCTATGTTGGCGTTAAACTATGTTTTAAAACTAATTAAAACTAATTTGCGATTCATCGTAACTGCGATATGCGACCTTCCGGACAGTCAAATGAGGACGTCACTTCCGGACTTACGGATAGTCATAGTGACGACGTACTGATGCTGAACGTGGCGAGCAGACGCTGTAAGGTACGATCGATTGTAGTACACGTTTATAATAACTCTGCCGATACAGGCCCGATTAACTGCAGCGCCATCCGAGCTGCGGCGTCGGGACGATACATTCATTGTACGGTCACATCACGCACTTACGGGCACGCCCATGGGCCCATGGGCACGCCCATGCATGCATGGGCGAAGACATTTTTTATTTTTTTTTGGCAAGGAACGGGCACCCACGTACGGGCACGTCCTAGTATATACAATACTAGGAAACAAACATTTTAATTGATGCATTTGTATATTTGTAAAAAAATGTTTTTTTTTTGCCTTCAATGGTATAATGCCCCCTTAAACAAAGACCATTGGTTGCTTTAAACAAAGACCATTGGTCGCTTTAAACATAGACCATAGGTTGCTTTAAACAAAGACCATTGGTTGCTTTAAACATAGACCATTGGTTGCTTTAAACAAAGACCATTGGTTGCTTTAAACATAGACGATTGGTTGCTTTAAACACAGACCATTGGTTGCTTTAAACAAAGGCAGTCGGATGCTTTAAACACAGACCATCTGTTATTTAAACAAAGACCATCTGTTTCTTTAAACAAAGGCAGTCTGATGCTTTAAACAAAGACCATCTGTTATTTAAACAAAGGCAGTCTGATGCTTTAAACAAAGAACATCTGTTGCTTTAAACAAAGACCATCTGTTGCTTTAAACAAAGGCAGTCTGATGCTTTAAACAAAGGCAGTTAGATGCTTTAAACAAAGGCAGTCTGTTGCTTTAAACAAAGACCATCTGTTATTTAAACAAAGGCAGTCTGATGCTTTAAACAAAGACCATCTGTTGCTTTAAACAAAGGCAGTCTGATGCTTTAAACAAAGACCATCTGTTATTTAAACAAAGGCAGTCTGATGCTTTAAACAAAGACCATCTGTTGCTTTAAACAAAGGCAGTCTGATGCTTTAAACAAAGGCAGTCTGATGCTTTAAACAAAGACCATCTGTTGCTTTAAACAAAGGCAGTCTGATGCCTTAAACAAAGGCAGTCTGATGCTTTAAACAAAGACCATCTGTTGCTTTAAACAAAGGCAGTCTGATGCTTTAAACAAAGACCATCTGTTGCTTTAAACAAAGGCAGTCTGATGTTTTAAACAAAGGCAGTCTGATGCTTTAAACACAGACCATCTGTTATTTAAACAAAGACCATCTGTTTCTTTAAACAAAGGCAGTCTGATGCTTTAAACAAAGGCAGTCTGATGCTTTAAACAAAGGCAGTCTGGTGCTTTAAACAAAGGCAGTCTGATGCTTTAAACAAAGGCAGTCTGTTGCTTTAAACACAGACCAACTGTTATTTAAACAAAGACCATCTGATGCTTTAAACAAAGGCAGTCTGATGCTTTAAACACAGACCATCTGTTATTTAAACAAAGGCAGTCTGATGCTTTAAACAAAGACCATCTGTTGCTTTAAACAAAGGCAGTCTGATGCTTTAAACAAAGGCAGTCTGATGCTTTAAACACAGACCATCTATTATGTAAACAAAGGCAGTCTGATGCTTTAAACAAAGACCATCTGTTGCTTTAAACAAAGGCAGTCTGATGCTTTAAACAAAGACAGTCTGATGCTTTAAACAAAGACCATCTGTTATTTAAACAAAGGCAGTCTGATGCTTTAAACAAAGGCAGTCTGATGCTTTAAACAAAGACCATCTGTTGCTTTAAACAAAGGCAGTCTTATGCTTTAAACAAAGGCAGTCTGATGCTTTAAACAAAGACCATCTGTTGCTTTTAACAAAGGCCATCTGTTGCTTTAGACAAAGACCATCTGTTATTTAAACAAAGGCAGTCTGATGCTTTAAACAAAGACCATCTGTTGCTTTAAACAAAGACCATCTGTTGCTTTAAGTTTAAACAAAGGCAGTCTGATGCTTTAAACAAAGACCATCTGTTGCTTTAAACAAAGGCAGTCTGATGCTTTAAACAAAGACCATCTGTTATTTAAACAAAGGCAGTCTGATGCTTTAAACAAAGGCCATCTGTTGCTTTAAACAAAGGCAGTCTGATGCTTTAAGCAAAGGCAGTCTGATGCTTTAAACAAAGACCATCTGTTGCTTTAAACAAAGGCAGTCTGATGCCTTAAACAAAGGCAGTCTGATGCTTTAAACAAAGACCATCTGTTGCTTTAAACAAAGTCAGTCTGATGCTTTAAACAAAGGCAGTCTGATGCTTTAAACAAAGACCATCTGATGCTTTAAACAAAGACCATCTGTTGCTTTAAACAAAGGCAGTCTGATGCATTAAACAAAGGCAGTCTGATGCTTTAAACAAAGACCATCTGTTGCTTTAAACAAAGGCAGTCTGATGCTTTAAACAAAGGCAGTCTGATGCTTTAAACACAGACCATCTGTTATTTAAACAAAGGCAGTCTGATGCTTTAAACACAGACCATCTGTTATTTAAACAAAGGCAGTCTGATGCTTTAAACACAGACCATCTGTTATTTAAACAAAGTCAGTCTGATGCTTTAAACAAAGGCAGTCTGATGCTTTAAACAAAGGCAGTCTGATGCTTTAAACACAGACCATCTGTTATTTAAACAAAGACCATCTGTTTCTTTAAACAAAGGCAGTCTGATGCTTTAAACAAAGGCAGTCTGATGCTTATAAACAAAGGCAGTCTGATGCTTTAAACACAGACCATCTGTTATTTAAACAAAGGCAGTCTGATGCTTTAAACAAAGGCAGTCTGATGCTTATAAACAAAGGCAGTCTGATGCTTTAAACACAGACCATCTGTTATTTAAACAAAGGCAGTCTGATGCTTTAAACACAGACCATCTGTTATTTAAACAAAGACCATCTGTTTCTTTAAACAAAGGCAGTCTGATGCTTTAAACACAGACCATCTGTTTCTTTAAACAAAGGCAGTCTGATGCTTTAAACAAAGGCAGTCTGATGCTTTAAACAAAGACCATCTGTTTCTTTAAACAAAGGCAGTCTGATGCTTTAAACACAGACCATCTGTTATTTAAGCAAAGACCATCTGTTTCTTTAAACAAAGGCAGTCTGATGCTTTAAACACAGACCATCTGTTTCTTTAAACAAAGGCAGTCTGATGCTTTAAACACAGACCATCTGTTATTTAAACAAAGGCAGTCTGATGCCTTAAACAAAGGCAGTCTGATGCTTTAAACAAAGGCAGTCTGATGCTTTAAACAAAGGCAGTCTGATGCTTATAAACAAAGGCAGTCTGATGCTTTAAACACAGACCATCTGTTATTTAAACAAAGGCAGTCTGATGCTTTAAACACAGACCATCTGTTATTTAAACAAAGACAGTCTGATGCTTTAAACAAAGGCAGTCTGATGCTTTAAACAAAGGCAGTCTGATGCTTTAAACACAGACCATCTGTTATTTAAACAAAGGCAGTCTGATGCCTTAAACAAAGGCAGTCTGATGCTTTAAACAAAGGCAGTCCGATGCTTTAAACAAAGACCATCTGTTATTTAAACAAAGGCAGTCTGATGCTTTAAACAAAGGCAGTCTGATGCCTTAAACAAAGGCAGTCTGATGCTTTAAAAAAGACCATCTGTTATTTAAACAAAGGCAGTCTGATGCCTTAAACACAGACCATCTGTTATTTAAACAAAGACCATCTGTTTCTTTAAACAAAGGCAGTCTGATGCTTTAAACACAGACCATCTGTTTCTTTAAACAAAGGCAGTCTGATGCCTTAAACAAAGGCAGTCTGATGCTTTAAACAAAGGCAGTCTGATGCTTTAAACACAGACCATCTGTTATTTAAACAAAGGCAGTCTCATGCCTTAAACAAAGGCAGTCTGATGCTTTAAACAAAGGCAGTCTGATGCTTTAAACAAAGGCAGTCTGATGCTTTAAACAAAGACCATCTGTTATTTAAACAAAGGCAGTCTGATGCTTTAAACAAAGGCAGTCTGATGCTTTAAACACAGACCATCTGTTATTTAAACAAAGGTAGTCTGATGCCTTAAACAAAGGCAGTCTGATGCTTTAAACAAAGGCAGTCTGATGCTTTTAACACAGACCATCTGTTATTTAAACAAAGACCATCTGTTATTTAAACAAAGACCATCTGTTATTTAAACAAAGACCATCTGTTTCTTTAAACAAAGGCAGTCTGATGCTTTAAACAAAGGCAGTCTGATGCTTTAAACAAAGGCAGTCTGATGCTTTAAACACAGACCATCTGTTATTTAAACAAAGGCAGTCTGATGCTTTAAACAAAGGCAGTCTGATGCTTTAAACAAAGACCATCTGTTATTTAAACAAAGGCAGTCTGATGCCTTAAACAAAGGCAGTCTGATGCTTTAAACACAGACCATCTGTTATTTAAACAAAGGCAGTCTGATGCCTTAAACAAAAGCAGTCTGATGCTTTAAACAAAGGCACTCTGATGCCTGAAACAAAGGCAGTCTGATGCTTTAAACAAAGGCAGTCTGATGCTTTAAACAAAGGCAGTCTGATGCTTTAAACAAAGGCAGTCTGATGCTTTAAACAAAGGCAGTCTGATGCCTTAAACAAAGACCATCTGTTGCTTTAAACAAAGGCAGTCTGATGCTTTAAACAAAGGCAGTCTGATGCTTTAAACAAAGGCAGTCTGATGCTTTAAACAAAGACCATCTGTTGCTTTAAACAAAGGCAGTCTGATGCCTTAAACAAAGGCAGTCTGATGCTTTAAACAAAGACCATCTGTTGCTTTAAACAAAGGCAGTCTGATGCTTTAAACAAAGATCATCTGTTGCTTTAAACAAAGGCAGTCTGATGCTTTAAACAAAGACCATCTGTTGCTTTAAACAAAGGCAGTCTGATGCTTTAAACAAAGACAGTCTGATGCTTTAAACAAAGACCATCTGTTATTTAAACAAAGGCAGTCTGATGCTTTAAACAAAGGCAGTCTGATGCTTTAAACAAAGACCATCTGTTGCTTTAAACAAAGGCAGTCTTATGCTTTAAACAAAGGCAGTCTGATGCTTTAAACAAAGACCATCTGTTGCTTTAAACAAAGGCAGTCTGATGCTTTAAACAAAGACCATATGTTATTTAAACAAAGGCAGTCTGATGCTTTAAACAAAGACCATCTGTTGCTTTAAACAAAGACCATCTGTTGCTTTAAACAAAGGCAGTCTGATGCTTTAAACAAAGGCAGTCTGATGCTTTAAACAAAGGCAGTCTGATGCTTTAAACAAAGGCAGTCTGATGCTTTAAACACAGACCATCTGTTATTTAAACAAAGGCAGTCTGATGCTTTAAACAAAGGCAGTCTGATGCTTTAAACAAAGACCATCTGTTATTTAAACAAAGACCATCTGTTATTTAAACAAAGGCAGTCTGATGCTTTAAACAAAGACCATCTGTTGCTTTAAAAAAAGGCAGTCTGATGCTTTAAACAAAGGCAGTCTGATGCTTTTAACAAAGACCATCTGTTATTTAAACAAAGGCAGTCTGATGCTTTAAACAAAGGCAGTCTGATGCTTTAAACAAAGACCATCTGTTATTTAAACAAAGGCAGTCTGATGCCTTAAACAAAGGCAGTCTGATGCTTTAAACACAGACCATCTGTTATTTAAACAAAGGCAGTCTGATGCCTTAAACAAAAGCAGTCTGATGCTTTAAACAAAGACCATCTGTTATTTAAACAAAGGCAGTCTGATGCCTTAAACAAAGGCAGTCTGATGCTTTAAACAAAGACCATCTGTTATTTAAACAAAGGCAGTCTGATGCTTTAAACAAAGACCATCTGTTGCTTTAAACAAAGGCAGTCTGATGCCTTAAACAAAGGCAGTCTGATGCTTTAAACAAAGGCAGTCTGATGCTTTAAACACAGACCATCTGTTATTTAAACAAAGGCAGTCTGATGCTTTAAACAAAGGCAGTCTGATGCTTTAAACAAAGACCATCTGTTATTTAAACAAAGGCAGTCTGATGCCTTAAACAAAGGCAGTCTGATGCTTTAAACACAGACCATCTGTTATTTAAACAAAGGCAGTCTGATGCCTTAAACAAAAGCAGTCTGTTGCTTTAAACAAAGGCAGTCTGATGTTTTAAACAAAGGCAGTCTGATGCTTTAAACACAGACCATCTGTTATTTAAACAATGACCATCTGTTTCTTTAAACAAAGGCAGTCTGATGCTTTAAACAAAGGCAGTCTGATGCTTTAAACAAAGGCAGTCTGGTGCTTTAAACAAAGGCAGTCTGATGCTTTAAACAAAGGCAGTCTGTTGCTTTAAACACAGACCAACTGTTATTTAAACAAAGACCATCTGATGCTTTAAACAAAGGCAGTCTGATGCTTTAAACACAGACCATCTGTTATTTAAACAAAGGCAGTCTGATGCTTTAAACAAAGACCATCTGTTGCTTTAAACAAAGGCAGTCTGATGCTTTAAACAAAGGCAGTCTGATGCTTTAAACACAGACCATCTATTATGTAAACAAAGGCAGTCTGATGCTTTAAACAAAGACCATCTGTTGCTTTAAACAAAGGCAGTCTGATGCTTTAAACAAAGACAGTCTGATGCTTTAAACAAAGACCATCTGTTATTTAAACAAAGGCAGTCTGATGCTTTAAACAAAGGCAGTCTGATGCTTTAAACGAAGACCATCTGTTGCTTTAAACAAAGGCAGTCTTATGCTTTAAACAAAGGCAGTCTGATGCTTTAAACAAAGACCATCTGTTGCTTTTAACAAAGGCCATCTGTTGCTTTAAACAAAGACCATCTGTTATTTAAACAAAGGCAGTCTGATGCTTTAAACAAAGACCATCTGTTGCTTTAAACAAAGACCATCTGTTGCTTTAAGTTTAAACAAAGGCAGTCTGATGCTTTAAACAAAGACCATCTGTTGCTTTAAACAAAGGCAGTCTGATGCTTTAAACAAAGACCATCTGTTATTTAAACAAAGGCAGTCTGATGCTTTAAACAAAGGCCATCTGTTGCTTTAAACAAAGGCAGTCTGATGCTTTAAGCAAAGGCAGTCTGATGCTTTAAAAAAAGACCATCTGTTGCTTTAAACAAAGGCAGTCTGATGCCTTAAACAAAGGCAGTCTGATGCTTTAAACAAAGACCATCTGTTGCTTTAAACAAAGTCAGTCTGATGCTTTAAACAAAGGCAGTCTGATGCTTTAAACAAAGACCATCTGATGCTTTAAACAAAGACCATCTGTTGCTTTAAACAAAGGCAGTCTGATGCATTAAACAAAGGCAGTCTGATGCTTTAAACAAAGACCATCTGTTGCTTTAAACAAAGGCAGTCTGATGCTTTAAACAAAGGCAGTCTGATGCTTTAAACACAGACCATCTGTTATTTAAACAAAGGCAGTCTGATGCTTTAAACACAGACCATCTGTTATTTAAACAAAGGCAGTCTGATGCTTTAAACACAGACCATCTGTTATTTAAACAAAGTCAGTCTGATGCTTTAAACAAAGGCAGTCTGATGCTTTAAACAAAGGCAGTCTGATGCTTTAAACACAGACCATCTGTTATTTAAACAAAGACCATCTGTTTCTTTAAACAAAGGCAGTCTGATGCTTTAAACAAAGGCAGTCTGATGCTTATAAACAAAGGCAGTCTGATGCTTTAAACACAGACCATCTGTTATTTAAACAAAGGCAGTCTGATGCTTTAAACAAAGGCAGTCTGATGCTTATAAACAAAGGCAGTCTGATGCTTTAAACACAGACCATCTGTTATTTAAACAAAGGCAGTCTGATGCTTTAAACACAGACCATCTGTTATTTAAACAAAGACCATCTGTTTCTTTAAACAAAGGCAGTCTGATGCTTTAAACACAGACCATCTGTTTCTTTAAACAAAGGCAGTCTGATGCTTTAAACAAAGGCAGTCTGATGCTTTAAACAAAGACCATCTGTTTCTTTAAACAAAGGCAGTCTGATGCTTTAAACACAGACCATCTGTTATTTAAGCAAAGACCATCTGTTTCTTTAAACAAAGGCAGTCTGATGCTTTAAACACAGACCATCTGTTTCTTTAAACAAAGGCAGTCTGATGCTTTAAACACAGACCATCTGTTATTTAAACAAAGGCAGTCTGATGCCTTAAACAAAGGCAGTCTGATGCTTTAAACAAAGGCAGTCTGATGCTTTAAACAAAGGCAGTCTGATGCTTATAAACAAAGGCAGTCTGATGCTTTAAACACAGACCATCTGTTATTTAAACAAAGGCAGTCTGATGCTTTAAACACAGACCATCTGTTATTTAAACAAAGACAGTCTGATGCTTTAAACAAAGGCAGTCTGATGCTTTAAACAAAGGCAGTCTGATGCTTTAAACACAGACCATCTGTTATTTAAACAAAGGCAGTCTGATGCCTTAAACAAAGGCAGTCTGATGCTTTAAACAAAGGCAGTCCGATGCTTTAAACAAAGACCATCTGTTATTTAAACAAAGGCAGTCTGATGCTTTAAACAAAGGCAGTCTGATGCCTTAAACAAAGGCAGTCTGATGCTTTAAAAAAGACCATCTGTTATTTAAACAAAGGCAGTCTGATGCCTTAAACACAGACCATCTGTTATTTAAACAAAGACCATCTGTTTCTTTAAACAAAGGCAGTCTGATGCTTTAAACACAGACCATCTGTTTCTTTAAACAAAGGCAGTCTGATGCCTTAAACAAAGGCAGTCTGATGCTTTAAACAAAGGCAGTCTGATGCTTTAAACACAGACCATCTGTTATTTAAACAAAGGCAGTCTGATGCCTTAAACAAAGGCAGTCTGATGCTTTAAACAAAGGCAGTCTGATGCTTTAAACAAAGGCAGTCTGATGCTTTAAACAAAGACCATCTGTTATTTAAACAAAGGCAGTCTGATGCTTTAAACAAAGGCAGTCTGATGCTTTAAACACAGACCATCTGTTATTTAAACAAAGGCAGTCTGATGCCTTAAACAAAGGCAGTCTGATGCTTTAAACAAAGGCAGTCTGATGCTTTTAACACAGACCATCTGTTATTTAAACAAAGACCATCTGTTATTTAAACAAAGACCATCTGTTATTTAAACAAAGACCATCTGTTTCTTTAAACAAAGGCAGTCTGATGCTTTAAACAAAGGCAGTCTGATGCTTTAAACAAAGGCAGTCTGATGCTTTAAACACAGACCATCTGTTATTTAAACAAAGGCAGTCTGATGCTTTAAACAAAGGCAGTCTGATGCTTTAAACAAAGACCATCTGTTATTTAAACAAAGGCAGTCTGATGCCTTAAACAAAGGCAGTCTGATGCTTTAAACACAGACCATCTGTTATTTAAACAAAGGCAGTCTGATGCCTTAAACAAAAGCAGTCTGATGCTTTAAACAAAGGCACTCTGATGCCTGAAACAAAGGCAGTCTGATGCTTTAAACAAAGGCAGTCTGATGCTTTAAACAAAGGCAGTCTGATGCTTTAAACAAAGGCAGTCTGATGCTTTAAACAAAGGCAGTCTGATGCCTTAAACAAAGACCATCTGTTGCTTTAAACAAAGGCAGTCTGATGCTTTAAACAAAGGCAGTCTGATGCTTTAAACAAAGGCAGTCTGATGCTTTAAACAAAGACCATCTGTTGCTTTAAACAAAGGCAGTCTGATGCCTTAAACAAAGGCAGTCTGATGCTTTAAACAAAGACCATCTGTTGCTTTAAACAAAGGCAGTCTGATGCTTTAAACAAAGATCATCTGTTGCTTTAAACAAAGGCAGTCTGATGCTTTAAACAAAGACCATCTGTTGCTTTAAACAAAGGCAGTCTGATGCTTTAAACAAAGACAGTCTGATGCTTTAAACAAAGACCATCTGTTATTTAAACAAAGGCAGTCTGATGCTTTAAACAAAGGCAGTCTGATGCTTTAAACAAAGACCATCTGTTGCTTTAAACAAAGGCAGTCTTATGCTTTAAACAAAGGCAGTCTGATGCTTTAAACAAAGACCATCTGTTGCTTTAAACAAAGGCAGTCTGATGCTTTAAACAAAGACCATATGTTATTTAAACAAAGGCAGTCTGATGCTTTAAACAAAGACCATCTGTTGCTTTAAACAAAGACCATCTGTTGCTTTAAACAAAGGCAGTCTGATGCTTTAAACAAAGGCAGTCTGATGCTTTAAACAAAGGCAGTCTGATGCTTTAAACAAAGGCAGTCTGATGCTTTAAACACAGACCATCTGTTATTTAAACAAAGGCAGTCTGATGCTTTAAACAAAGGCAGTCTGATGCTTTAAACAAAGACCATCTGTTATTTAAACAAAGACCATCTGTTATTTAAACAAAGGCAGTCTGATGCTTTAAACAAAGACCATCTGTTGCTTTAAAAAAAGGCAGTCTGATGCTTTAAACAAAGGCAGTCTGATGCTTTTAACAAAGACCATCTGTTATTTAAACAAAGGCAGTCTGATGCTTTAAACAAAGGCAGTCTGATGCTTTAAACAAAGACCATCTGTTATTTAAACAAAGGCAGTCTGATGCCTTAAACAAAGGCAGTCTGATGCTTTAAACACAGACCATCTGTTATTTAAACAAAGGCAGTCTGATGCCTTAAACAAAAGCAGTCTGATGCTTTAAACAAAGACCATCTGTTATTTAAACAAAGGCAGTCTGATGCTTTAAACAAAGACCATCTGTTGCTTTAAACAAAGGCAGTCTGATGCCTTAAACAAAGGCAGTCTGATGCTTTAAACAAAGGCAGTCTGATGCTTTAAACACAGACCATCTGTTATTTAAACAAAGGCAGTCTGATGCTTTAAACAAAGGCAGTCTGATGCTTTAAACAAAGACCATCTGTTATTTAAACAAAGGCAGTCTGATGCCTTAAACAAAGGCAGTCTGATGCTTTAAACACAGACCATCTGTTATTTAAACAAAGGCAGTCTGATGCCTTAAACAAAAGCAGTCTGATGCTTTAAACAAAGGCACTCTGATGCCTTAAACAAAGGCAGTCTGATGCTTTAAACAAAGGCAGTCTGATGCTTTCAACAAAGGCAGTCTGTTGCCTTAAACAAAGACCATCTGTTATTTAAACAAAGGCAGTCTGATGCTTTAAACAAAGACCATCTGTTGCTTTAAACAAAGGCAGTCTGATGCTTTAAACAAAGACCATCTGTTATTTAAACAAAGGCAGTCTGATGCTTTAAACAAAGACCATCTGTTGCTTTAAACAAAGGCAGTCTGATGCTTTAAACAAAGGCAGTCTGATGCTTTAAACAAAGACCATCTGTTATTTAAACAAAGGCAGTCTGATGCCTTAAACAAAGGCAGTCTGATGCTTTAAACACAGACCATCTGTTATTTAAACAAAGGCAGTCTGATGCCTTAAACAAAAGCAGTCTGTTGCTTTAAACAAAGACCATCTGTTGCTTTAAACAAAGGCAGTCTGATGCATTAAACAAAGGCAGTCTGATGCTTTAAACAAAGACCATCTGTTGCTTTAAACAAAGGCAGTCTGATGCTTTAAACAAAGGCAGTCTGATGCTTTAAACACAGACCATCTGTTATTTAAACAAAGACCATCTGTTTCTTTAAACAAAGGCAGTCTGATGCTTTAAACAAAGGCAGTCTGATGCTTATAAACAAAGGCAGTCTGATGCTTTAAACACAGACCATCTGTTATTTAAACAAAGGCAGTCTGATGCTTTAAACAAAGGCAGTCTGATGCTTATAAACAAAGGCAGTCTGATGCTTATAAACAAAGGCAGTCTGATGCTTTAAACACAGACCATCTGTTATTTAAACAAAGGCAGTCTGATGCTTTAAACACAGACCATCTGTTATTTAAACAAAGACAGTCTGATGCTTTAAACAAAGGCAGTCTGATGCTTTAAACAAAGGCAGTCTGATGCTTTAAACAAAGGCAGTCTGATGCTTTAAACACAGACCATCTGTTATTTAAACAAAGGCAGTCTGATGCTTTAAACACAGACCATCTGTTATTTAAACAAAGACAGTCTGATGCTTTAAACAAAGGCAGTCTGATGCTTTAAACACAGACCATCTGTTGTTTAAACAAAGGCAGTCTGATGCTTTAAACACAGACCATCTGTTATTTAAACAAAGACAGTCTGATGCTTTAAACAAAGGCAGTCTGATACTTTAAACAAAGGCAGTCTGATGCTTTAAACACAGACCATCTGCTTTTTAAACAAAGACCATCTGTTCTTTAAACAAAGGCAGTCTGATGCTTTAAACAAAGGCAGTCTGATGCTTATAAACAAAGGCAGTCTGATGCTTTAAACACAGACCATCTGTTATTTAAACAAAGGCAGTCTGATGCTTTAAACAAAGGCAGTCTGATGCTTATAAACAAAGGCAGTCTGATGCTTTAAACACAGACCATCTGTTATTTAAACAAAGGCAGTCTGATGCTTTAAACACAGACCATCTGTTATTTAAACAAAGACCATCTGTTTCTTTAAACAAAGGCAGTCTGATGCTTTAAACAAAGGCAGTCTGATGCTTTAAACACAGACCATCTGTTTCTTTAAACAAAGGCAGTCTGATGCTTTAAACAAAGGCAGTCTGATGCTTTAAACAAAGACCATCTGTTTCTTTAAACAAAGGCAGTCTGATGCTTTAAACACAGACCATCTGTTATTTAAACAAAGACCATCTGTTTCTTTAAACAAAGGCAGTCTGATGCTTTAAACTAAGGCAGTCTGATGCTTTAAACACAGACCATCTGTTTCTTTAAACAAAGGCAGTCTGATGCTTTAAACACAGACCATCTGTTTCTTTAAACAAAGGCAGTCTGATGCTTTAAACACAGACCATCTGTTATTTAAACAAAGGCAGTCTGATGCCTTAAACAAAGGCAGTCTGATGCTTTAAACAAAGGCAGTCTGATGCTTTAAACAAAGGCAGTCTGATGCTTTAAACAAAGAACATCTGTTATTTAAACAAAGGCAGTCTGATGCTTTAAACAAAGGCAGTCTGATGCTTTAAACAAAGGCAGTCTGATGCTTTAAACAAAGGCAGTCTGATGCTTTAAACAAAGACCATCTGTTATTTAAACAAAGGCAGTCTGATGCTTTAAACAAAGACCATCTGTTATTTAAACAAAGGCAGTCTGATGCTTTAAACAAAGGCAGTCTGATGCTTTAAACACAGACCATCTGTTATTTAAACAAAGGCAGTCTGATGCCTTACCAAAGGCAGTCTGATGCTTTAAACAAAGGCAGTCTGATGCTTTAAACAAAGACCATCTGTTATTTAAACAAAGGCAGTCTGATGCTTTAAACAAAGGCAGTCTGATGCTTTAAACACAGACCATCTGTTATTTAAACAAAGGCAGTCTGATGCCTTAAACAAAGGCAGTCTGATGCTTTAAACAAAGGCAGTCTGATGCTTTTAACACAGACCATCTGTTATTTAAACAAAGACCATCTGTTATTTAAACAAAGACCATCTGTTATTTAAACAAAGACCATCTGTTTCTTTAAACAAAGGCAGTCTGATGCTTTAAACACAGACCATCTGTTATTTAAACAAAGACCATCTGTTTCTTTAAACAAAGGCAGTCTGATGCTTTAAACACAGACCATCTGTTATTTAAACAAAGACCATCTGTTTCTTTAAACAAAGGCAGTCTGATGCTTTAAACACAGACCATCTGTTTCTTTAAACAAAGGCAGTCTGATGCTTTAAACACAGACCATCTGTTATTTAAACAAAGGCAGTCTGATGCCTTAAACAAAGGCAGTCTGATGCTTTAAACAAAGGCAGTCTGATGCTTTAAACAAAGGCAGTCTGATGCTTTAAACAAAGACCATCTGTTATTTAAACACAGACCATCTGTTTCTTTAAACAAAGGCAGTCTGATGCTTTAAACACAGACCATCTGTTATTTAAACAAAGGCAGTCTGATGCCTTAAACAAAGGCAGTCTGATGCTTTAAACAAAGGCAGTCTGATGCTTTAAACAAAGGCAGTCTGATGCTTTAAACAAAGACCATCTGTTGCTTTAAACAAAGGCAGTCTGATGCTTTAAACAAAGGCAGTCTGATGCTTTAAACAAAGACCATCTGTTGCTTTAAACAAAGGCAGTCTGATGCCTTAAACAAAGGCAGTCTGATGCTTTAAACAAAGACCATCTGTTGCTTTAAACAAAGTCAGTCTGATGCTTTAAACAAAGGCAGTCTGATGCTTTAAACAAAGACCATCTGATGCTTTAAACAAAGACCATCTGTTGCTTTAAACAAAGGCAGTCTGATGCTTTAAACAAAGACAGTCTGATGCTTTAAACAAAGACCATCTGTTGCTTTAAACAAAGGCAGTCTGATGCTTTAAACACAGACCATCTGTTGTTTAAACAAAGGCAGTCTGATGCTTTAAACACAGACCATCTGTTATTTAAACAAAGACAGTCTGATGCTTTAAACAAAGGCAGTCTGATGCTTTAAACAAAGGCAGTCTGATGCTTTAAACACAGACCATCTGTTATTTAAACAAAGACCATCTGTTTCTTTAAACAAAGGCAGTCTGATGCTTTAAACAAAGGCAGTCTGATGCTTATAAACAAAGGCAGTCTGATGCTTTAAACACAGACCATCTGTTATTTAAACAAAGGCAGTCTGATGCTTTAAACAAAGGCAGTCTGATGCTTATAAACAAAGGCAGTCTGATGCTTTAAACACAGACCATCTGTTATTTAAACAAAGGCAGTCTGATGCTTTAAACACAGACCATCTGTTATTTAAACAAAGACCATCTGTTTCTTTAAACAAAGGCAGTCTGATGCTTTAAACAAAGGCAGTCTGATGCTTTAAACACAGACCATCTGTTTCTTTAAACAAAGGCAGTCTGATGCTTTAAACAAAGGCAGTCTGATGCTTTAAACAAAGACCATCTGTTTCTTTAAACAAAGGCAGTCTGATGCTTTAAACACAGACCATCTGTTATTTAAACAAAGACCATCTGTTTCTTTAAACAAAGGCAGTCTGATGCTTTAAACAAAGGCAGTCTGATGCTTTAAACACAGACCATCTGTTTCTTTAAACAAAGGCAGTCTGATGCTTTAAACACAGACCATCTGTTTCTTTAAACAAAGGCAGTCTGATGCTTTAAACAAAGACCATCTGTTATTTAAACAAAGGCAGTCTAATGCTTTAAACAAAGGCAGTCTGATGCTTTAAACACAGACCATCTGTTATTTAAACAAAGGCAGTCTGATGCCTTAAACAAAGGCAGTCTGATGCTTTAAACAAAGGCAGTCTGATGCTTTAAACAAAGACCATCTGTTATTTAAACAAAGGCAGTCTGATGCTTTAAACAAAGACCATCTGTTGCTTTAAACAAAGGCAGTCTGATGCTTTAAACAAAGGCAGTCTGATGCTTTAAACAAAGACCATCTGTTGCTTTAAACAAAGGCAGTCTGATGCCTTAAACAAAGGCAGTCTGATGCTTTAAACAAAGACCATCTGTTGCTTTAAACAAAGGCAGTCTGATGCTTTAAACAAAGGCAGTCTGATGCTTTAAACACAGACCATCTGTTATTTAAACAAAGACCATCTGTTTCTTTAAACAAAGGCAGTCTGATGCTTTAAACAAAGGCAGTCTGATGCTTTAAACAAAGACCATCTGTTATTTAAACAAAGGCAGTCTGATGCTTTAAACAAAGACCATCTGTTATTTAAACAAAGGCAGTCTGATGCTTTAAACAAAGGCAGTCTGATGCTTTAAACACAGACCATCTGTTATTTAAACAAAGGCAGTCTGATGCCTTAAACAAAGGCAGTCTGATGCTTTAAACAAAGGCAGTCTGATGCTTTAAACAAAGACCATCTGTTATTTAAACAAAGGCAGTCTGATGCTTTAAACAAAGGCAGTCTGATGCCTTAAACAAAGGCAGTCTGATGCTTTAAACAAAGACCATCTGTTATTTAAACAAAGGCAGTCTGATGCCTTAAACAAAGGCAGTCTGATGCTTTAAACACAGACCATCTGTTATTTAAACAAAGACCATCTGTTTCTTTAAACAAAGGCAGTCTGATGCTTTAAACACAGACCATCTGTTTCTTTAAACAAAGGCAGTCTGATGCCTTAAACAAAGGCAGTCTGATGCTTTAAACAAAGGCAGTCTGATGCTTTAAACACAGACCATATGTTATTTAAACAAAGGCAGTCTGATGCCTTAAACAAAGGCAGTCTGATGCTTTAAACAAAGGCAGTCTGATGCTTTAAACAAAGGCAGTCTGATGCTTTAAACAAAGACCATCTGTTATTTAAACAAAGGCAGTCTGATGCCTTAAACAAAGGCAGTCTGATGCTTTAAACAAAGGCAGTCTGATGCTTTAAACAAAGGCAGTCTGATGCTTTAAACAAAGACCATCTGTTATTTAAACAAAGGCAGTCTGATGCTTTAAACAAAGGCAGTCTGATGCTTTAAACACAGACCATCTGTTATTTAAACAAAGACCATCTGTTATTTAAACAAAGACCATCTGTTATTTAAACAAAGACAATCGGTTTCTTTAAACAAAGGCAGTCTGATACTTTAAACACAGACCATCTGTTATTTAAACAAAGGCAGTCTGATGCCTTAAACAAAGGCAGTCTGATGCTTTAAACAAAGGCAGTCTGATGCTTTAAACAAAGGCAGTCTGATGCTTTAAACAAAGACCATCTGTTATTTAAACAAAGGCAGTCTGATGCTTTAAACACAGACCATCTGTTATTTAAACAAAGGCAGTCTGATGCTTTAAACAAAGGCAGTCTGATGCTTTAAACAAAGACCATCTGTTATTTAAACAAAGGCAGTCTGATGCCTTAAACAAAGGCAGTCTGATGCTTTAAACACAGACCATCTGTTATTTAAACAAAGGCAGTCTGATGCCTTAAACAAAGGCAGTCTGATGCTTTAAACAAAGGCAGTCTGATGCCTTAAACAAAGGCAGTCTGATGCTTTAAACAAAGGCAGTCTGATGCTTTAAACAAAGGCAGTCTGATGCTTTAAACAAAGGCAGTCTGATGCTTTAAACAAAGGCAGTCTTATGCCTTAAACAAAGACCATCTGTTGCTTTAAGTTTAAACAAAGGCAGTCTGATGCTTTAAACAAAGGCAGTCTGATGCTTTAAACAAAGACCATCTGTTGCTTTAAACAAAGGCAGTCTGATGCTTTAAACAAAGACCATCTGTTATTTAAACAAAGGCAGTCTGATGCTTTAAACAAAGACCATCTGTTGCTTTAAACAAAGGCAGTCTGATGCTTTAAACAAAGGCAGTCTGATGCTTTAAACAAAGACCATCTGTTGCTTTAAACAAAGGCAGTCTGATGCCTTAAACAAAGGCAGTCTGATGCTTTAAACAAAGACCATCTGTTGCTTTAAACAAAGGCAGTCTGATGCTTTAAACACAGACCATCTGTTTCTTTAAACAAAGGCAGTCTGATGCTTTAAACAAAGACCATCTGTTATTTAAACAAAGGCAGTCTGATGCTTTAAACAAAGGCAGTCTGATGCTTTAAACACAGACCATCTGTTATTTAAACAAAGGCAGTCTGATGCCTTAAACAAAGGCAGTCTGATGCTTTAAACAAAGGCAGTCTGATGCTTTAAACAAAGACCATCTGTTATTTAAACAAAGGCAGTCTGATGCTTTAAACAAAGACCATCTGTTGCTTTAAACAAAGGCAGTCTGATGCTTTAAACAAAGGCAGTCTGATGCTTTAAACAAAGACCATCTGTTGCTTTAAACAAAGGCAGTCTGATGCCTTAAACAAAGGCAGTCTGATGCTTTAAACAAAGACCATCTGTTGCTTTAAACAAAGGCAGTCTGATGCTTTAAACAAAGGCAGTCTGATGCTTTAAACACAGACCATCTGTTATTTAAACAAAGACCATCTGTTTCTTTAAACAAAGGCAGTCTGATGCTTTAAACAAAGGCAGTCTGATGCTTTAAACAAAGACCATCTGTTATTTAAACAAAGGCAGTCTGATGCTTTAAACAAAGACCATCTGTTATTTAAACAAAGGCAGTCTGATGCCTTAAACAAAGGCAGTCTGATGCTTTAAACAAAGGCAGTCTGATGCTTTAAACAAAGACCATCTGTTATTTAAACAAAGGCAGTCTGATGCTTTAAACAAAGGCAGTCTGATGCCTTAAACAAAGGCAGTCTGATGCTTTAAACAAAGACCATCTGTTATTTAAACAAAGGCAGTCTGATGCCTTAAACAAAGGCAGTCTGATGCTTTAAACACAGACCATCTGTTATTTAAACAAAGACCATCTGTTTCTTTAAACAAAGGCAGTCTGATGCTTTAAACACAGACCATCTGTTTCTTTAAACAAAGGCAGTCTGATGCCTTAAACAAAGGCAGTCTGATGCTTTAAACAAAGGCAGTCTGATGCTTTAAACACAGACCATCTGTTATTTAAACAAAGGCAGTCTGATGCCTTAAACAAAGGCAGTCTGATGCTTTAAACAAAGGCAGTCTGATGCTTTAAACAAAGGCAGTCTGATGCTTTAAACAAAGACCATCTGTTATTTAAACAAAGGCAGTCTGATGCCTTAAACAAAGGCAGTCTGATGCTTTAAACAAAGGCAGTCTGATGCTTTAAACAAAGGCAGTCTGATGCTTTAAACAAAGACCATCTGTTATTTAAACAGAGGCAGTCTGATGCCTTAAACAAAGGCAGTCTGATGCTTTAAACAAAGGCAGTCTGATGCCTTAAACAAAGGCAGTCTGATGCTTTAAACAAAGGCAGTCTGATGCTTTAAACAAAGGCAGTCTGATGCTTTAAACAAAGGCAGTCTGATGCTTTAAACAAAGGCAGTCTGATGCCTTAAACAAAGACCATCTGTTGCTTTAAGTTTAAACAAAGGCAGTCTGATGCTTTAAACAAAGGCAGTCTGATGCTTTAAACAAAGACCATCTGTTGCTTTAAACAAAGGCAGTCTGATGCTTTAAACAAAGACCATCTGTTATTTAAACAAAGGCAGTCTGATGCTTTAAACAAAGACCATCTGTTGCTTTAAACAAAGGCAGTCTGATGCTTTAAACAAAGGCAGTCTGATGCTTTAAACAAAGACCATCTGTTGCTTTAAACAAAGGCAGTCTGATGCCTTAAACAAAGGCAGTCTGATGCTTTAAACAAAGACCATCTGTTGCTTTAAACAAAGGCAGTCTGATGCTTTAAACAAAGGCAGTCTGATGCTTTAAACACAGACCATCTGTTATTTAAACAAAGACCATCTGTTTCTTTAAACAAAGGCAGTCTGGTGCTTTAAATAAAGGCAGTCTGATGCTTTAAACAAAGGCAGGCTGATGCTTTAAACACAGACCATGTGTTATTTAAACACAGACCATCTGTTATTTAAACAAAGCCCATCTGTTTCTTTAAACAAAGGCAGTCTGATGCTTTAAACAAAGGCAGTCTGATGCTTTAAACAAAGGCAGTCTGGTGCTTTAAACAAAGGCAGTCTGATGCTTTAAACAAAGGCAGTCTGTTGCTTTAAACACAGACCATCTGTTATTTAAACAAAGACCATCTGATGCTTTAAACAAAGGCAGTCTGATGCTTTAAACACAGACCATCTGTTATTTAAACAAAGGCAGTCTGATGCTTTAAACAAAGACCATCTGTTGCTTTAAACAAAGGCAGTCTGATGCTTTAAACAAAGGCAGTCTGATGCTTTAAACACAGACCATCTGTTATTTAAACAAAGGCAGTCTGATGCTTTAAACAAAGGCAGTCTGATGCTTTAAACAAAGGCAGTCTGTTGCTTTAAACAAAGACCATCTGTTATTTAAACAAAGGCAGTCTGATGCTTTAAACAAAGACCATCTGTTGCTTTAAACAAAGGCAGTCTGATGCTTTAAACAAAGACCATCTGTTATTTAAACAAAGGCAGTCTGATGCTTTAAACAAAGGCAGTCTGATGCTTTAAACACAGACCATCTGTTATTTAAACAAAGACCATCTGATGCTTTAAACAAAGGCAGTCTGATGCTTTAAACACAGACCATCTGTTATTTAAACAAAGGCAGTCTGATGCTTTAAACAAAGACCATCTGTTGCTTTAAACAAAGGCAGTCTGATGCTTTAAACAAAGGCAGTCTGATGCTTTAAACACAGACCATCTGTTATTTAAACAAAGGCAGTCTGATGCTTTAAACAAAGGCAGTCTGATGCTTTAAACAAAGGCAGTCTGTTGCTTTAAACAAATACCATCTGTTATTTAAACAAAGGCAGTCTGATGCTTTAAACAAAGGCAGTCTGATGCCTTAAACAAAGGCAGTCTGATGCTTTAAACAAAGACCATCTGTTATTTAAACAAAGGCAGTCTGATGCCTTAAACAAAGGCAGTCTGATGCTTTAAACACAGACCATCTGTTATTTAAACAAAGACCATCTGTTTCTTTAAACAAAGGCAGTCTGATGCTTTAAACACAGACCATCTGTTTCTTTAAACAAAGGCAGTCTGATGCCTTAAACAAAGGCAGTCTGATGCTTTAAACAAAGGCAGTCTGATGCTTTAAACACAGACCATCTGTTATTTAAACAAAGGCAGTCTGATGCCTTAAACAAAGGCAGTCTGATGCTTTAAACAAAGGCAGTCTGATGCTTTAAACAAAGGCAGTCTGATGCTTTAAACAAAGACCATCTGTTATTTAAACAAAGGCAGTCTGATGCCTTAAACAAAGGCAGTCTGATGCTTTAAACAAAGGCAGTCTGATGCTTTAAACAAAGGCAGTCTGATGCTTTAAACAAAGACCATCTGTTATTTAAACAAAGGCAGTCTGATGCTTTAAACAAAGGCAGTCTGATGCTTTAAACACAGACCATCTGTTATTTAAACAAAGGCAGTCTGATGCCTTAAACAAAGGCAGTCTGATGCTTTAAACAAAGGCAGTCTGATGCTTTAAACACAGACCATCTGTTATTTAAACAAAGACCATCTGTTATTTAAACAAAGACCATCTGTTATTTAAACAAAGACAATCGGTTTCTTTAAACAAAGGCAGTCTGATACTTTAAACACAGACCATCTGTTATTTAAACAAAGGCAGTCTGATGCCTTAAACAAAGGCAGTCTGATGCTTTAAACAAAGGCAGTCTGATGCTTTAAACAAAGGCAGTCTGATGCTTTAAACAAAGACCATCTGTTATTTAAACAAAGGCAGTCTGATGCTTTAAACACAGACCATCTGTTATTTAAACAAAGGCAGTCTGATGCTTTAAACAAAGGCAGTCTGATGCTTTAAACAAAGACCATCTGTTATTTAAACAAAGGCAGTCTGATGCCTTAAACAAAGGCAGTCTGATGCTTTAAACACAGACCATCTGTTATTTAAACAAAGGCAGTCTGATGCCTTAAACAAAGGCAGTCTGATGCTTTAAACAAAGGCAGTCTGATGCCTTAAACAAAGGCAGTCTGATGCTTTAAACAAAGGCAGTCTGATGCTTTAAACAAAGGCAGTCTGATGCTTTAAACAAAGGCAGTCTGATGCTTTAAACAAAGGCAGTCTGATGCCTTAAACAAAGACCATCTGTTGCTTTAAGTTTAAACAAAGGCAGTCTGATGCTTTAAACAAAGGCAGTCTGATGCTTTAAACAAAGACCATCTGTTGCTTTAAACAAAGGCAGTCTGATGCTTTAAACAAAGACCATCTGTTATTTAAACAAAGGCAGTCTGATGCTTTAAACAAAGACCATCTGTTGCTTTAAACAAAGGCAGTCTGATGCTTTAAACAAAGGCAGTCTGATGCTTTAAACAAAGACCATCTGTTGCTTTAAACAAAGGCAGTCTGATGCCTTAAACAAAGGCAGTCTGATGCTTTAAACAAAGACCATCTGTTGCTTTAAACAAAGGCAGTCTGATGCTTTAAACAAAGGCAGTCTGATGCTTTAAACACAGACCATCTGTTATTTAAACAAAGACCATCTGTTTCTTTAAACAAAGGCAGTCTGGTGCTTTAAATAAAGGCAGTCTGATGCTTTAAACAAAGGCAGGCTGATGCTTTAAACACAGACCATGTGTTATTTAAACACAGACCATCTGTTATTTAAACAAAGCCCATCTGTTTCTTTAAACAAAGGCAGTCTGATGCTTTAAACAAAGGCAGTCTGATGCTTTAAACAAAGGCAGTCTGGTGCTTTAAACAAAGGCAGTCTGATGCTTTAAACAAAGGCAGTCTGTTGCTTTAAACACAGACCATCTGTTATTTAAGCAAAGACCATCTGATGCTTTAAACAAAGGCAGTCTGATGCTTTAAACACAGACCATCTGTTATTTAAACAAAGGCAGTCTGATGCTTTAAACAAAGACCATCTGTTGCTTTAAACAAAGGCAGTCTGATGCTTTAAACAAAGGCAGTCTGATGCTTTAAACACAGACCATCTGTTATTTAAACAAAGGCAGTCTGGTGCTTTAAACAAAGGCAGTCTGATGCTTTAAACAAAGGCAGTCTGTTGCTTTAAACACAGACCATCTGTTATTTAAACAAAGACCATCTGATGCTTTAAACAAAGGCAGTCTGATGCTTTAAACACAGACCATCTGTTATTTAAACAAAGACCATCTGTTTCTTTAAACAAAGGCAGTCTGATGCTTTAAACAAAGGCAGTCTGATGCTTATAAACAAAGGCAGTCTGATGCTTTAAACACAGACCATCTGTTATTTAAACAAAGGCAGTCTGATGCTTTAAACAAAGGCAGTCTGATGCTTATAAACAAAGGCAGTCTGATGCTTTAAACACAGACCATCTGTTATTTAAACAAAGGCAGTCTGATGCTTTAAACACAGACCATCTGTTATTTAAACAAAGACAGTCTGATGCTTTAAACAAAGGCAGTCTGATGCTTTAAACAAAGGCAGTCTGATGCTTTAAACAAAGGCAGTCTGATGCTTTAAACACAGACCATCTGTTATTTAAACAAAGGCAGTCTGATGCTTTAAACAAAGGCAGTCTGATGCTTTAAACACAGACCATCTGTTATTTAAACAAAGGCAGTCTGATGCTTTAAACACAGACCATCTGTTATTTAAAGAAAGACAGTCTGATGCTTTAAACAAAGGCAGTCTGATGCTTTAAACACAGACCATCTGTTATTTAAACAAAGGCAGTCTGATGCTTTAAACACAGACCATCTGTTATTTAAACAAAGACAATCTGTTTCTTTAAACAAAGGCAGTCTGATGCTTTAAACAAAGGCAGTCTGATGCTTTAAACACAGACCATCTGTTATTTAAACAAAGGCAGTCTGATGCTTTAAACAAAGGCAGTCTGATGCTTATAAACAAAGGCAGTCTGATGCTTTAAACACAGACCATCTGTTATTTAAACAAAGGCAGGCTGATGCTTTAAACACAGACCATCTGTTATTTAAACAAAGACCATCTGTTTATTTAAACAAAGGCAGTCTGATGCTTTAAACAAAGGCAGTCTGATGCTTTAAACACAGACCATCTGTTTCTTTAAACAAAGGCAGTCTGATGCTTTAAACAAAGGCAGTCTGATGCTTTAAACAAAGACCATCTGTTTCTTTAAACAAAGGCAGTCTGATTCTTTAAACACAGACCATCTGTTATTTAAACAAAGACCATCTGTTTCTTTAAACAAAGGCAGTCTGATGCGTTAAACAAAGGCAGTCTGATGCTTTAAACACAGACCATCTGTTTCTTTAAACAAAGGCAGTCTGATGCTTTAAACACAGACCATCTGTTGCTTTAAACAAAGGCAGTCTGATGCTTTAAACACAGACCATCTGTTATTTAAACAAAGGCAGTCTGATGCCTTAAACAAAGGCAGTCTGATGCTTTAAACACAGACCATCTGTTTCTTTAAACAAAGGCAGTCTGATGCTTTAAACACAGACCATCTGTTTCTTTAAACACAGACCATCTGTTTCTTTAAACACAGACCATCTGTTTCTTTAAACACAGACCATCTGTTTATTTAAACACAGACCATCTGTTTCTTTAAACACAGACCATCTGTTTCTTTAAACACAGACCATCTGTTTCTTTAAACAAAGGCAGTCTGATGCTTTAAACTCAGACCATCTGTTATTTAAACAAAGGCAGTCTGATGCCTTAAACAAAGGCAGTCTGATGCTTTAAACACAGACCATCTGTTATTTAAACAAAGGCAGTCTGATGCCTTAAACAAAGGCAGTCTGATGCTTTAAACAAAGGCAGTCTGATGCTTTAAACAAAGGCAGTCTGATGCTTTAAACAAAGAACATCTGTTATTTAAACAAAGGCAGTCTGATGCTTTAAACAAAGGCAGTCTGATGCTTTAAACAAAGGCAGTCTGATGCTTTAAACAAAGGCAGTCTGATGCTTTAAACAAAGACCATCTGTTATTTAAACAAAGGCAGTCTGATGCTTTAAACAAAGGCAGTCTGATGCTTTAAACAAAGACCATCTGTTATTTAAACAAAGGCAGTCTGATGCTTTAAACAAAGGCAGTCTGATGCTTTAAACACAGACCATCTGTTATTTAAACAAAGGCAGTCTGATGCCTTAAACAAAGGCAGTCTGATGCTTTAAACAAAGGCAGTCTGATGCTTTAAACAAAGACCATCTGTTATTTAAACAAAGGCAGTCTGATGCTTTAAACAAAGGCAGTCTGATGCCTTAAACAAAGGCAGTCTGATGCTTTAAACTCAGACCATCTGTTATTTAAACAAAGGCAGTCTGATGCCTTAAACAAAGGCAGTCTGATGCTTTAAACACAGACCATCTGTTATCTATCTATAATTCCAGTAATCTCTGTCTGTACGTTTGTCTGTGACCGCTGTTTCTCGACAACCACGGGTCCGATATACTTTTAACTTGCCAGGTATATTGCTGGGGACCCGAGGATGTGCCTTTTCAAGGTTTCATATTAATCGGACAATTACTTACCGAGCTATGTCCAAAAAACGATTCAACCAATCAGAGAGCAGCGAACGATCGCGTGTGCCGAACGTGGCGGGCACACTCTGCCTCGGATGGCACATTTGAGAGCGTATTCATTTATTTCACGTTTGCAAACTATGTTGGCGTTAAACTATGTTTTACAACTAATAAAAACGAATTTGCGATTCATTCGCTTTCCTGCGCGTTTGTGCACGCGATGGCGATTTCTTTACCAAACTCCGGAAGCCGTTCGCTTTGGACCAAACCATTGCATGTAAATAGAGGGGGGGGATTGTCACCACTCGCAAGCCGTTCGCTTTGGACCAAACCATTTCATGTAAATAGAGGGGGGGGATATAATTTTAGATATAGATATAGTACGGGCATGCCCTAGTCTATCTATAATTCCACTAATCTCTGTGTGTGTGTGTGTGTGTGTGTATGTGTGTATGTGTGTATGTCTGTGTGTGTGTTTGTTTGTCTGTGACCGCTGTTTCTCGACAACCACGGGTCCGATATACTTGCAACTTGCCAGGTATATTGCTGGGGACCCGAGGATGTGCCTTTTCAAGGTTTGAAATTAATCGGACAAGTAGTTACCGAGCTATGTCCAAAAAACGATTCAACCAATCAGAGAGCAGCGAGCTATCACGTGTGCCGAACGTGGCGAACAGACTCTGCCTCGGACGGCACATTTGAGAGCGTATTCATTTATTTCACGTTGGCAAACTATGTTGCCGTTAAACTATGTTTTAAAACTAATTAAAACTAATTTGCGATTCATCGTAACTGCGATTTGCGACCTTCCGGACAGTGAAGACTTCACTTCCGGCAGCCAATCACAGAACGCGTTGTTGCGAGCCGAGCCGAGCGCGTGCGCCATTACGGTTCGTAATTCGATTTCTTCCGGAGAAAATAATAATTTCTCGATTTCTTATGCGCATTATTTCTCCCAGAGCGAAGGGCGGAAGCGAAGAGCGTTGTTTTTTTTGTTTACGGGCGTACGGGCGTACGGGCGGGGTAGAGCGTATGGGTAGCGTTTTTTTTTTTTTTTGGCAAGGAATGGGCACCCACGTACGGGCATGCCCTAGTTTAAACAAAGACCATCTGTTTCTTTAAACAAAGGCAGTCTGATGCTTTCAACACAGACCATCTGTTTCTTTAAACAAAGGCAGTCTGATGCCTTAAACAAAGGCAGTCTGATGCTTTAAACAAAGGCAGTCTGATGCTTTAAACACAGACCATCTGTTATTTAAACAAAGGCAGTCTGATGCCTTAAACAAAGGCAGTCTGATGCTTTAAACACAGACCATCTGTTATTTAAACAAAGGCAGTCTGATGCCTTAAACAAAGGCAGTCTGATGCTTTAAACAAAGGCAGGCTGATGCTTTAAACAAAGGCAGTCTGATGCTTTAAACACAGACCATCTGTTATTTAAACAAAGGCAGTCTGATGCCTTAAACAAAGGCAGTCTGATGCTTTAAACACAGACCATCTGTTATTTAAACAAAGGCAGTCTGATGCCTTAAACAAAGGCAGTCTGATGCTTTAAACAAAGGCAGGCTGATGCTTTAAACAAAGGCAGTCTGATGCCTTAAACAAAGACCATCTGTTATTTAAACAAAGGCAGTCTGATGCCTTAAACAAAGGCAGTCTGATGCTTTAAACACAGACCATCTGTTATTTAAACAAAGGCAGTCTGATGCCTTAAACAAAGGCAGTCTGATGCTTTAAACAAAGGCAGTCCGATGCTTTAAACAAAGACCATCTGTTGCTTTAAACAAAGGCAGTCTGATGCTTTAAACAAAGGCAGTCTGATGCTTTAAACAAAGACCATCAGATGCTTTAAACAAAGACCATCTGTTGCTTTAAACAAAGGCAGTCTGATGCCTTAAACAAAGGCAGTCTGATGCTTTAAACAAAGACCATCTGTTGCTTTAAACAAAGGCAGTCTGATGCTTTAAACAAAGGCAGTCTGATGCTTTAAACAAAGACCATCAGATGCTTTAAACAAAGACCATCTGTTGCTTTAAACAAAGGCAGTCTGATGCCTTAAGCAAAGACAGTCTGATGCTTTAAACAAAGACCATCTGTTGCTTTAAACAAAGGTAGTCTGATGCATTAAACAAAGGCAGTCTGATGCTTTAAACAAAGACCATCTGTTGCTATAAACAAAGGCAGTCTGATGCTTTAAACAAAGGCAGTCTGATGCTTTAAACACAGACCATCTGTTATTTAAACAAAGACCATCTGTTTCTTTAAACAAAGGCAGTCTGATGCTTTAAACAAAGGCAGTCTGATGCTTATAAACAAAGGCAGTCTGATGCTTTAAACACAGACCATCTGTTATTTAAACAAAGGCAGTCTGATGCTTTAAACAAAGGCAGTCTGATGCTTATAAACAAAGGCAGTCTGATGCTTTAAACACAGACCATCTGTTATTTAAACAAAGGCAGTCTGATGCTTTAAACACAGACCATCTGTTATTTAAACAAAGACAGTCTGATGCTTTAAACAAAGGCAGTCTGATGCTTTAAACAAAGGCAGTCTGATGCTTTAAACAAAGGCAGTCTGATGCTTTAAACACAGACCATCTGTTATTTAAACAAAGGCAGTCTGATGCTTTAAACAAAGGCAGTCTGATGCTTTAAACACAGACCATCTGTTATTTAAACAAAGGCAGTCTGATGCTTTAAACACAGACCATCTGTTATTTAAAGAAAGACAGTCTGATGCTTTAAACAAAGGCAGTCTGATGCTTTAAACACAGACCATCTGTTATTTAAACAAAGGCAGTCTGATGCTTTAAACACAGACCATCTGTTATTTAAACAAAGACAATCTGTTTCTTTAAACAAAGGCAGTCTGATGCTTTAAACAAAGGCAGTCTGATGCTTTAAACACAGACCATCTGTTATTTAAACAAAGGCAGTCTGATGCTTTAAACAAAGGCAGTCTGATGCTTATAAACAAAGGCAGTCTGATGCTTTAAACACAGACCATCTGTTATTTAAACAAAGGCAGGCTGATGCTTTAAACACAGACCATCTGTTATTTAAACAAAGACCATCTGTTTATTTAAACAAAGGCAGTCTGATGCTTTAAACAAAGGCAGTCTGATGCTTTAAACACAGACCATCTGTTTCTTTAAACAAAGGCAGTCTGATGCTTTAAACAAAGGCAGTCTGATGCTTTAAACAAAGACCATCTGTTTCTTTAAACAAAGGCAGTCTGATTCTTTAAACACAGACCATCTGTTATTTAAACAAAGACCATCTGTTTCTTTAAACAAAGGCAGTCTGATGCGTTAAACAAAGGCAGTCTGATGCTTTAAACACAGACCATCTGTTTCTTTAAACAAAGGCAGTCTGATGCTTTAAACACAGACCATCTGTTGCTTTAAACAAAGGCAGTCTGATGCTTTAAACACAGACCATCTGTTATTTAAACAAAGGCAGTCTGATGCCTTAAACAAAGGCAGTCTGATGCTTTAAACACAGACCATCTGTTTCTTTAAACAAAGGCAGTCTGATGCTTTAAACACAGACCATCTGTTTCTTTAAACACAGACCATCTGTTTCTTTAAACACAGACCATCTGTTTCTTTAAACACAGACCATCTGTTTATTTAAACACAGACCATCTGTTTCTTTAAACACAGACCATCTGTTTCTTTAAACACAGACCATCTGTTTCTTTAAACAAAGGCAGTCTGATGCTTTAAACTCAGACCATCTGTTATTTAAACAAAGGCAGTCTGATGCCTTAAACAAAGGCAGTCTGATGCTTTAAACACAGACCATCTGTTATTTAAACAAAGGCAGTCTGATGCCTTAAACAAAGGCAGTCTGATGCTTTAAACAAAGGCAGTCTGATGCTTTAAACAAAGACCATCTGTTATTTAAACAAAGGCAGTCTGATGCTTTAAACAAAGGCAGTCTGATGCCTTAAACAAAGGCAGTCTGATGCTTTAAACAAAGACCATCTGTTATTTAAACAAAGGCAGTCGATGCCTTAAACAAAGGCAGTCTGATGCTTTAAACATAGACCATCTGTTATCTATCTATAATTCCACTAATCTCTGTGTGTGTGTGTGTGTGTGTATGTGTGTATGTGTGTATGTCTGTGTGTGTGTTTGTTTGTCTGTGACCGCTGTTTCTCAACAACCACGGGTCCGATATACTTGCAACTTGCCAGGTATATTGCTGGGGACCCGAGGATGTGCCTTTTCAAGGTTTGAAATTAATCGGACAAGTAGTTACCGAGCTATGTCCAAAAAACGATTCAACCAATCAGAGAGCAGCGAGCTATCACGTGTGCCGAACGTGGCGAACAGACTCTGCCTCGGACGGCACATTTGAGAGCGTATTCATTTATTTCACGTTGGCAAACTATGTTGCCGTTAAACTATGTTTTAAAACTAATTAAAACTAATTTGCGATTCATCGTAACTGCGATTTGCGACCTTCCGGACAGTGAAGACTTCACTTCCGGCAGCCAATCACAGAACGCGTTGTTGCGAGCCGAGCCGAGCGCGTGCGCCATTACGGTTCGTAATTCGATTTCTTCCGGAGAAAATAATAATTTCTCGATTTCTTATGCGCATTATTTCTCCCAGAGCGAAGGGCGGAAGCGAAGAGCGTTGTTTTTTTTGTTTACGGGCGTACGGGCGTACGGGCGGGGTAGAGCGTATGGGTAGCGTTTTTTTTTTTTTTTGGCAAGGAATGGGCACCCACGTACGGGCATGCCCTAGTTTAAACAAAGACCATCTGTTTCTTTAAACAAAGGCAGTCTGATGCTTTCAACACAGACCATCTGTTTCTTTAAACAAAGGCAGTCTGATGCCTTAAACAAAGGCAGTCTGATGCTTTAAACAAAGGCAGTCTGATGCTTTAAACACAGACCATCTGTTATTTAAACAAAGGCAGTCTGATGCCTTAAACAAAGGCAGTCTGATGCTTTAAACACAGACCATCTGTTATTTAAACAAAGGCAGTCTGATGCCTTAAACAAAGGCAGTCTGATGCTTTAAACAAAGGCAGGCTGATGCTTTAAACAAAGGCAGTCTGATGCTTTAAACACAGACCATCTGTTATTTAAACAAAGGCAGTCTGATGCCTTAAACAAAGGCAGTCTGATGCTTTAAACACAGACCATCTGTTATTTAAACAAAGGCAGTCTGATGCCTTAAACAAAGGCAGTCTGATGCTTTAAACAAAGGCAGGCTGATGCTTTAAACAAAGGCAGTCTGATGCCTTAAACAAAGACCATCTGTTATTTAAACAAAGGCAGTCTGATGCCTTAAACAAAGGCAGTCTGATGCTTTAAACACAGACCATCTGTTATTTAAACAAAGACCATCTGTTTCTTTAAACAAAGGCAGTCTGATGCTTTAAACACAGACCATCTGTTTCTTTAAACAAAGGCAGTCTGATGCTTTAAACACAGACCATCTGTTATTTAAACAAAGGCAGTCTGATGCCTTAAACAAAGGCAGTCTGATGCTTTAAACAAAGGCAGTCTGATGCTTTAAACAAAGGCAGTCTGATGCTTTAAACAAAGACCATCTGTTATTTAAACAAAGGCAGTCTGATGCTTTAAACAAAGGCAGTCTGATGCTTTAAACACAGACCATCTGTTATTTAAACAAAGACCATCTGCTATTTTAACACAGACCATCTGTTATTTAAACAAAGACCATCTGTTTCTTTAAACAAAGGCAGTCTGATGCTTTAAACACAGACCATCTGTTATTTAAACAAAGACCATCTGTTTCTTTAAACAAAGGCAGTCTGATGCTTTAAACACAGACCATCTGTTATTTAAACAAAGACCATCTGTTTCTTTTAACAAAGACCATCTGTTTCTTTAAACAAAGGCAGTCTGATGCTTTAAACACAGACCATCTGTTATTTAAACAAAGACCATCTGTTTCTTTAAACAAAGACAGTCTGATGCTTTAAACAAAGGCAGTCTGATGCTTTAAACACAGACCATCTGTTATTTAAACAAAGGCAGTCTGATGCTTTAAACAAAGGCAGTCTGATGCTTTAAACAAAGACCATCTGTTATTTAAACAAAGGCAGTCTGATGCTTTAAACAAAGGCAGTCTGATGCTTTAAACACAGACCATCTGTTATTTAAACAAAGGCAGTCTGATGCCTTAAACAAAGGCAGTCTGATGCTTTAAACAAAGACCATCTGTTATTTAAACAAAGGCAGTCTGATGCTTTAAACAAAGGCAGTCTGATGCTTTAAACACAGACCATCTGTTATTTAAACAAAGGCAGTCTGATGCTTTAAACAAAGGCAGTCTGATGCTTTAAACAAAGACCATCTGTTATTTAAACAAAGGCAGTCTGATGCCTTAAACAAAGGCAGTCTGATGCTTTAAACACAGACCATCTGTTATTTAAACAAAGGCAGTCTGATGCTTTAAACAAAGGCAGTCTGATGCTTTAAACACAGACCATCTGTTATTTAAACAAAGGCAGTCTGATGCTTTAAACAAAGGCAGTCTGATGCTTTAAACAAAGACCATCTGTTATTTAAACAAAGGCAGTCTGATGCCTTAAACAAAGGCAGTCTGATGCTTTAAACACAGACCATCTGTTATTTAAACAAAGACCATCTGTTTCTTTAAACAAAGACAGTCTGATGCTTTAAACACAGACCATCTGTTTCTTTAAACAAAGGCAGTCTGATGCTTGAAACACAGACCATCTGTTATTTAAACAAAGGCAGTCTGATGCCTTAAACAAAGGCAGTCTGATGCTTTAAACAAAGGCAGTCTGATGCTTTAAACAAAGGCAGTCTGATGCTTTAAACAAAGACCATCTGTTATTGGCGCTGAGGAAGCGCCTTTAGCGATTGACTTCCAGCCAGTGTAACGCTAATTCCTGTCACAGGAATTCTGAGATCATATAAGTGGGCGTGGCAGTTCCTGATTGGTTCGTGTTGGGGAACGCCTTCTCGCTGCCGACGTGACGTAAATTCGCGCACGCGCACTGGTGAAGCTTACTCGATCTTACTCGATCCCATATTACATGTACTTTCATTGCATACAAATTATACTTCCTCCTAGAAATTCCATGCCCGAACCTCAGCGCAATCCAAGAGGATTCACTTGTTTAAACAAAGGCAGTCTGATGCTTTAAACAAAGACCATCTGTTATTTAAACAAAGGCAGTCTGATGCTTTAAACAAAGGCAGTCTGATGCTTTAAACACAGACCATCTGTTATTTAAACAAAGGCAGTCTGATGCTTTAAACAAAGGCAGTCTGATGCTTTAAACAAAGACCATCTGTTATTTAAACAAAGGCAGTCTGATGCCTTAAACAAAGGCAGTCTGATGCTTTAAACACAGACCATCTGTTATTTAAACAAAGGCAGTCTCATGCCTTAAACAAAGGCAGTCTCATGCCTTAAACAAAGGCAGTCTGATGCTTTAAACAAAGGCAGTCTGATGCCTTAAACAAAGGCAGTCTGATGCTTTAAACAAAGGCAGTCTGATGCTTTAAACAAAGGCAGTCTGATGCTTTAAACAAAGGCAGTCTGATGCTTTAAACAAAGGCAGTCTGATGCCTTAAACAAAGACCATCTGTTGCTTTAAACAAAGGCAGTCTGATGCTTTAAACAAAGGCAGTCTGATGCTTTAAACAAAGACCATCTGTTGCTTTAAACAAAGGCAGTCTGATGCTTTAAACAAAGACCATCTGTTATTTAAACAAAGGCAGTCTGATGCTTTAAACAAAGACCATCTGTTATTTAAACAAACGCAGTCTGATGCTTTAAACAAAGACCATCTGTTGCTTTAAACAAAGGCAGTCTGATGCTTTAAACAAAGACCATCTGTTATTTAAACAAAGGCAGTCTGATGCTTTAAACAAAGACCATCTGTTGCTTTAAGCAAAGGCAGTCTGATGCTTTAAACAAAGGCAGTCTGATGCTTTAAACACAGACCATCTGTTATTTAAACAAAGGCAGTCTGATGCCTTAAACAAAGGCAGTCTGATGCTTTAAACAAAGGCAGTCTGATGCTTTTAACACAGACCATCTGTTATTTAAACAAAGACCATCTGTTATTTAAACAAAGACCATCTGTTATTTAAACAAAGACCATCTGTTTCTTTAAACAAAGGCAGTCTGATGCTTTAAACACAGACCATCTGTTTCTTTAAACAAAGGCAGTCTGATGCTTTAAACACAGACCATCTGTTAGTAAAACAAAGGCAGTCTGATGCCTTAAACAAAGGCAGTCTGATGCTTTAAACAAAGGCAGTCTGATGCTTTAAACAAAGGCAGTCTGATGCTTTAAACAAAGACCATCTGTTATTTAAACAAAGGCAGTCTGATGCTTTAAACAAAGGCAGTCTGATGCTTTAAACAAAGACCATCTGTTATTTAAACAAAGGCAGTCTGATGCTTTAAACAAAGGCAGTCTGATGCCTTAAACAAAGGCAGTCTGATGCTTTAAACAAAGACCATCTGTAATTTAAACAAAGGCAGTCTGATGCCTTAAACAAAGGCAGTCTGATGCTTTAAACACAGACCATCTGTTATCTATCTATAATTCCGCTAATCTCTGTGTGTGTGTGTGTGTATGTGTGTATGTGTGTATGTCTGTGTGTGTGTTTGTTTGTCTGTGACCGCTGTTTCTCGACAACCACGGGTCCGATATACTTGCAACTTGCCAGGTATATTGCTGGGGACCCGAGGATGTGCCTTTTCAAGGTTTGAAATTAATCGGACAAGTAGTTACCGAGCTATGTCCAAAAAACGATTCAACCAATCAGAGAGCAGCGAGCTATCACGTGTGCCGAACGTGGCGAACAGACTCTGCCTCGGACGGCACATTTGAGAGCGTATTCATTTATTTCACGTTGGCAAACTATGTTGCCGTTAAACTATGTTTTAAAACTAATTAAAACTAATTTGCGATTCATCGTAACTGCGATTTGCGACCTTCCGGACAGTGAAGACCTCACTTCCGGCAGCCAATCACAGAACGCGTTGTTGCGAGCCGAGCCGAGCGCGTGCGCCATTACGGTTCGTAATTCGATTTCTTCCGGAGAAAATAATAATTTCTCGATTTCTTATGCGCATTATTTCTCCCAGAGCGAAGGGCGGAAGCGAAGAGCGTTGTTTTTTTTGTTTACGGGCGTACGGGCGTACGGGCGGGGTAGAGCGTATGGGTAGCGTTTTTTTTTTTTTTTGGCAAGGAACGGGCACCCACGTACGGGCATGCCCTAGTTTAAACAAAGACCATCTGTTTCTTTAAACAAAGGCAGTGTGATGCTTTAAACACAGACCATCTGTTTCTTTAAACAAAGGCAGTCTGATGCCTTAAACAAAGGCAGTCTGATGCTTTAAACAAAGGCAGTCTGATGCTTTAAACACAGACCATCTGTTATTTAAACAAAGGCAGTCTGATGCCTTAAACAAAGGCAGTCTGATGCTTTAAACACAGACCATCTGTTATTTAAACAAAGGCAGTCTGATGCCTTAAACAAAGGCAGTCTGATGCTTTAAACAAAGGCAGGCTGATGCTTTAAACAAAGGCAGTCTGATGCTTTAAACAAAGACCATCTGTTATTTAAACAAAGGCAGTCTGATGCCTTAAACAAAGGCAGTCTGATGCTTTAAACACAGACCATCTGTTATTTAAACAAAGACCATCTGTTTCTTTAAACAAAGGCAGTCTGATGCTTTAAACACAGACCATCTGTTTCTTTAAACAAAGGCAGTCTGATGCTTTAAACACAGACCATCTGTTATTTAAACAAAGGCAGTCTGATGCCTTAAACAAAGGCAGTCTGATGCTTTAAACAAAGGCAGTCTGATGCTTTAAACAAAGGCAGTCTGATGCTTTAAACAAAGACCATCTGTTATTTAAACAAAGGCAGTCTGATGCTTTAAACACAGACCATCTGTTATTTAAACAAAGGCAGTCTGATGCTTTAAACAAAGGCAGTCTGATGCTTTAAACAAAGACCATCTGTTATTTAAACAAAGGCAGTCTGATGCCTTAAACAAAGGCAGTCTGATGCTTTAAACACAGACCATCTGTTTCTTTAAACAAAGGCAGTCTGATGCTTTAAACACAGACCATCTGTTATTTAAACAAAGGCAGTCTGATGCCTTAAACAAAGGCAGTCTGATGCTTTAAACAAAGGCAGTCTGATGCTTTAAACAAAGGCAGTCTGATGCTTTAAACAAAGACCATCTGTTATTTAAACAAAGGCAGTCTGATGCTTTAAACAAAGGCAGTCTGATGCTTTAAACACAGACCATCTGTTATTTAAACAAAGACAGTCTGATGCTTTAAACAAAGGCAGTCTGATGCTTTAAACAAAGGCAGTCTGATGCTTTAAACACAGACCATCTGTTATTTAAACAAAGACCATCTGTTTCTTTAAACAAAGGCAGTCTGATGCTTTAAACAAAGGCAGTCTGATGCTTATAAACAAAGGCAGTCTGATGCTTTAAACACAGACCATCTGTTATTTAAACAAAGGCAGTCTGATGCTTTAAACAAAGGCAGTCTGATGCTTATAAACAAAGGCAGTCTGATGCTTTACACACAGACCATCTGTTATTTAAACAAAGGCAGTCTGATGCTTTAAACACAGACCATCTGTTATTTAAACAAAGACCATCTGTTTCTTTAAACAAAGGCAGTCTGATGCTTTAAACAAAGGCAGTCTGATGCTTTAAACACAGACCATCTGTTTCTTTAAACAAAGGCAGTCTGATGCTTTAAACAAAGGCAGTCTGATGCTTTAAACAAAGACCATCTGTTTCTTTAAACAAAGGCAGTCTGATGCTTTAAACACAGACCATCTGTTATTTAAACAAAGACCATCTGTTTCTTTAAACAAAGGCAGTCTGATGCTTTAAACAAAGGCAGTCTGATGCTTTAAACACAGACCATCTGTTTCTTTAAACAAAGGCAGTCTGATGCTTTAAACACAGACCATCTGTTTCTTTAAACAAAGGCAGTCTGATGCTTTAAACAAAGGCAGTCTGATGCTTTAAACAAAGGCAGTCTGATGCTTTAAACACAGACCATCTGTTATTTAAACAAAGACAGTCTGATGCTTTAAACAAAGGCAGTCTGATGCTTTAAACAAAGGCAGTCTGATGCTTTAAACACAGACCATCTGTTATTTAAACAAAGACCATCTGTTTCTTTAAACAAAGGCAGTCTGATGCTTTAAACAAAGGCAGTCTGATGCTTATAAACAAAGGCAGTCTGATGCTTTAAACACAGACCATCTGTTATTTAAACAAAGGCAGTCTGATGCTTTAAACAAAGGCAGTCTGATGCTTATAAACAAAGGCAGTCTGATGCTTTAAACACAGACCATCTGTTATTTAAACAAAGGCAGTCTGATGCTTTAAACACAGACCATCGGTTATTTAAACAAAGACCATCTGTTTCTTTAAACAAAGGCAGTCTGATGCTTTAAACAAAGGCAGTCTGATGCTTTAAACACAGACAATCTGTTTCTTTAAACAAAGGCAGTCTGATGCTTTAAACACAGACCATCTGTTATTTAAACAAAGACCATCTGTTTCTTTAAACAAAGGCAGTCTGATGCTTTAAACAAAGGCAGTCTGATGCTTTAAACACAGACCATCTGTTTCTTTAAACAAAGGCAGTCTGATGCTTTAAACACAGACCATCTGTTTCTTTAAACAAAGGCAGTCTGCTGCTTTAAACACAGACCATCTGTTATTTAAACAAAGGCAGTCTGATGCCTTAAACAAAGGCAGTCTGATGCTTTAAACAAAGGCATTCTGATGCTTTAAACAAAGGCAGTCTGATGCTTTAAACAAAGAACATCTGTTATTTAAACAAAGGCAGTCTGATGCTTTAAACAAAGGCAGTCTGATGCTTTAAACAAAGGCAGTCTGATGCTTTAAACAAAGACCATCTGTTATTTAAACAAAGGCAGTCTGATGCCTTAAACAAAGGCAGTCTGATGCTTTAAACAAAGGCAGTCTGATGCTTTAAACAAAGACCATCTGTTATTTAAACAAAGGCAGTCTGATGCTTTAAACAAAGGCAGTCTGATGCCTTAAACAAAGGCAGTCTGATGCTTTAAACATAGACCATCTGTTATTTAAACAAAGACCATCTGTTTCTTTAAACAAAGGCAGTCTGATGCTTTAAACACAGACCATCTGTTTCTTTAAACAAAGGCAGTCTGATGCCTTAAACAAAGACCATCTGTTATTTAAACAAAGGCAGTCTGATGCCTTAAACAAAGGCAGTCTGATGCTTTAAACAAAGGCAGTCTGATGCTTTAAACAAAGACCATCTGTTATTTAAACAAAGGCAGTCTGATGCTTTAAACACAGACCATCTGTTATTTAAACAAAGGCAGTCTGATGCTTTAAACAAAGGCAGTCTGATGCTTTAAACAAAGACCATCTGTTATTTAAACAAAGGCAGTCTGATGCCTTAAACAAAGGCAGTCTGATGCTTTAAACAAAGGCAGTCTGATGCTTTAAACACAGACCATCTGTTATTTAAACAAAGGCAGTCTGATGCCTTAAACAAAGGCAGTCTGATGCTTTAAACAAAGGCAGTCTGATGCTTTAAACAAAGGCAGTCTGATGCTTTAAACAAAGACCATCTGTTATTTAAACAAAGGCAGTCTGATGCCTTAAACAAAGGCAGTCTGATGCTTTAAACACAGACCATCTGTTTCTTTAAACAAAGGCAGTCTGATGCTTTAAACACAGACCATCTGTTATTTAAACAAAGGCAGTCTGATGCCTTAAACAAAGGCAGTCTGATGCTTTAAACAAAGGCAGTCTGATGCTTTAAACAAAGGCAGTCTGATGCTTTAAACAAAGACCATCTGTTATTTAAACAAAGGCAGTCTGATGCTTTAAACAAAGGCAGTCTGATGCTTTAAACACAGACCATCTGTTATTTAAACAAAGGCAGTCTGATGCCTTAAACAAAGGCAGTCTGATGCTTTAAACAAAGGCAGTCTGATGCTTTAAACACAGACCATCTGTTATTTAAACAAAGACCATCTGTTATTTAAACAAAGACCATCTGTTATTTAAACAAAGACAATCGGTTTCTTTAAACAAAGGCAGTCTGATACTTTAAACACAGACCATCTGTTATTTAAACAAAGACCATCTGTTTCTTTAAACAAAGGCAGTCTGATGCTTTAAACACAGACCATCTGTTTCTTTAAACAAAGGCAGTCTGATGCTTTAAACACAGACCATCTGTTATTTAAACAAAGGCAGTCTGATGCCTTAAACAAAGGCAGTCTGATGCTTTAAACAAAGGCAGTCTGATGCTTTAAACAAAGGCAGTCTGATGCTTTAAACAAAGACCATCTGTTATTTAAACAAAGGCAGTCTGATGCTTTAAACACAGACCATCTGTTATTTAAACAAAGGAAGTCTGATGCTTTAAACAAAGGCAGTCTGATGCTTTAAACAAAGACCATCTGTTATTTAAACAAAGGCAGTCTGATGCCTTAAACAAAGGCAGTCTGATGCTTTAAACACAGACCATCTGTTATTTAAACAAAGGCAGTCTGATGCCTTAAACAAAGGCAGTCTGATGCTTTAAACAAAGGCAGTCTGATGCCTTAAACAAAGGCAGTCTGATGCTTTAAACAAAGGCAGTCTGATGCTTTAAACAAAGGCAGTCTGATGCTTTAAACAAAGGCAGTCTGATGCTTTAAACAAAGGCAGTCTGATGCCTTAAACAAAGACCATCTGTTGCTTTAAGTTTAAACAAAGGCAGTCTGGTGCTTTAAACAAAGGCAGTCTGATGCTTTAAACAAAGACCATCTGTTGCTTTAAACAAAGGCAGTCTGATGCTTTAAACAAAGACCATCTGTTATTTAAACAAAGGCAGTCTGATGCTTTAAACAAAGACCATCTGTTGCTTTAAACAAAGGCAGTCTGATGCTTTAAACAAAGGCAGTCTGATGCTTTAAACAAAGACCATCTGTTGCTGTAAACAAAGGCAGTCTGATGCCTTAAACAAAGGCAGTCTGATGCTTTAAACAAAGACCATCTGTTGCTTTAAACAAAGGCAGTCTGATGCTTTGAACAAAGGCAGTCTGATGCTTTAAACACAGACCATCTGTTATTTAAACAAAGACCATCTGTTTCTTTAAACAAAGGCAGTCTGGTGCTTTAAATAAAGGCAGTCTGATGCTTTAAACAAAGGCAGGCTGATGCTTTAAACACAGACCATCTGTTATTTAAACAAAGCCCATCTGTTTCTTTAAACAAAGGCAGTCTGATGCTTTAAACAAAGGCAGTCTGATGCTTTAAACAAAGGCAGTCTGGTGCTTTAAACAAAGGCAGTCTGATGCTTTAAACAAAGGCAGTCTGTTGCTTTAAACACAGACCATCTGTTATTTAAACAAAGACCATCTGATGCTTTAAACAAAGGCAGTCTGATGCTTTAAACACAGACCATCTGTTATTTAAACAAAGGCAGTCTGATGCTTTAAACAAAGACCATCTGTTGCTTTAAACAAAGGCAGTCTGATGCTTTAAACAAAGACCATCTGTTATTTAAACAAAGGCAGTCTGATGCTTTAAACAAAGACCATCTGTTGCTTTAAACAAAGGCAGTCTGATGCCTTAAACAAAGGCAGTCTGATGCTTTAAACAAAGACCATCTGTTGCTTTAAACAAAGGCAGTCTGATGCTTTAAACAAAGGCAGTCTGATGCTTTAAACAAAGACCATCAGATGCTTTAAACAAAGACCATCTGTTGCTTTAAACAAAGGCAGTCTGATGCTTTAAGCAAAGACAGTCTGATGCTTTAAACAAAGACCATCTGTTGCTTTAAACAAAGGTAGTCTGATGCATTAAACAAAGGCAGTCTGATGCTTTAAACAAAGACCATCTGTTGCTTTAAACAAAGGCAGTCTGATGCTTTAAACAAAGGCAGTCTGATGCTTTAAACACAGACCATCTGTTATTTAAACAAAGACCATCTGTTTCTTTAAACAAAGGCAGTCTGATGCTTTAAACAAAGGCAGTCTGATGCTTATAAACAAAGGCAGTCTGATGCTTTAAACACAGACCATCTGTTATCTATCTATAATTCCAGTAATCTCTGTTTGTACGTTTGTCTGTGACCGCTGTTTCTCGACAACCACGGGTCCGATATACTTTTAACTTGCCAGGTATATTGCTGGGGACCCGAGGATGTGCCTTTTCAAGGTTTCATATTAATCGGACAATTACTTACCGAGCTATGTCCAAAAAACGATTCAACCAATCAGAGAGCAGCGAACTAGCGCGTGTGCCGAACGTGGCGAACACACTCTGCCTCGGATGGCACATTTGAGAGCGTATTCATTTATTTCACGTTTGCAAACTATGTTGGCGTTAAACTATGTTTTAAAACTAATAAAAACGAATTTGCGATTCATTCGCTTTCCTGCGCGTTTGTGCACGCGATGGCGATTTCTTTACCAAACTCCGGAAGCCGTTCGCTTTGGACCAAACCATTTCATGTAAATAGAGGGGGGGGATTGTCACCGAACTCGCAAGCCGTTCGCTTTGGACCAAACCATTTCATGTAAATAGAGGGGGGGGATATAATTTTAGATATAGATATAGTACGGGCAATGCCCTAGTTTAAACAAAGGCAGTCTGATGCTTTAAACAAAGGCAGTCTGATGCTTATAAACAAAGGCAGTCTGATGCTTTAAACACAGACCATCTGTTATTTAAACAAAGACAGTCTGATGCTTTAAACAAAGGCAGTCTGATGCCTTAAACAAAGGCAGTCTGATGCTTTAAACAAAGACCATCTGTTATTTAAACAAAGACCATCTGTTTCTTTAAACAAAGGCAGTCTGATGCTTTAAACACAGACCATCTGTTTCTTTAAACAAAGGCAGTCTGATGCCTTAAACAAAGGCAGTCTGATGCTTTAAACAAAGGCAGTCTGATGCTTTAAACAAAGGCAGTCTGATGCTTTAAACAAAGGCAGTCTGATGCTTTAAACAAAGACCATCTGTTATTTAAACAAAGGCAGTCTGATGCTTTAAACACAGACCATCTGTTATTTAAACAAAGGCAGTCTGATGCCTTAAACAAAGGCAGTCTGATGCTTTAAACAAAGGCAGTCTGATGCTTTAAACACAGACCATCTGTTATTCAAACAAAGACCATCTGTTATTTAAACAAAGACCATCTGTTATTTAAACAAAGACAATCGGTTTCTTTAAACAAAGGCAGTCTGATACTTTAAACACAGACCATCTGTTATTTAAACAAAGACCATCTGTTTCTTTAAACAAAGGCAGTCTGATGCTTTAAACACAGACCATCTGTTTCTTTAAACAAAGGCAGTCTGATGCTTTAAACACAGACCATCTGTTATTTAAACAAAGGCAGTCTGATGCCTTAAACAAAGGCAGTCTGATGCTTTAAACAAAGGCAGTCTGATGCTTTAAACAAAGGCAGTCTGATGCTTTAAACAAAGACCATCTGTTATTTAAACAAAGGCAGTCTGATGCTTTAAACACAGACCATCTGTTATTTAAACAAAGGCAGTCTGATGCTTTAAACAAAGGCAGTCTGATGCTTTAAACAAAGACCATCTGTTATTTAAACAAAGGCAGTCTGATGCCTTAAACAAAGGCAGTCTGATGCTTTAAACAAAGGCAGTCTGATGCTTTAAACACAGACCATCTGTTATTTAAACAAAGGCAGTCTGATGCCTTAAACAAAGGCAGTCTGATGCTTTAAACAAAGGCAGTCTGATGCTTTAAACAAAGGCAGTCTGATGCTTTAAACAAAGACCATCTGTTATTTAAACAAAGGCAGTCTGATGCCTTAAACAAAGGCAGTCTGATGCTTTAAACACAGACCATCTGTTTCTTTAAACAAAGGCAGTCTGATGCTTTAAACACAGACCATCTGTTATTTAAACAAAGGCAGTCTGATGCCTTAAACAAAGGCAGTCTGATGCTTTAAACAAAGGCAGTCTGATGCTTTAAACAAAGGCAGTCTGATGCTTTAAACAAAGACCATCTGTTATTTAAACAAAGGCAGTCTGATGCTTTAAACAAAGGCAGTCTGATGCTTTAAACACAGACCATCTGTTATTTAAACAAAGGCAGTCTGATGCCTTAAACAAAGGCAGTCTGATGCTTTAAACAAAGGCAGTCTGATGCTTTAAACACAGACCATCTGTTATTTAAACAAAGACCATCTGTTATTTAAACAAAGACCATCTGTTATTTAAACAAAGACAATCGGTTTCTTTAAACAAAGGCAGTCTGATACTTTAAACACAGACCATCTGTTATTTAAACAAAGACCATCTGTTTCTTTAAACAAAGGCAGTCTGATGCTTTAAACACAGACCATCTGTTTCTTTAAACAAAGGCAGTCTGATGCTTTAAACACAGACCATCTGTTATTTAAACAAAGGCAGTCTGATGCCTTAAACAAAGGCAGTCTGATGCTTTAAACAAAGGCAGTCTGATGCTTTAAACAAAGGCAGTCTGATGCTTTAAACAAAGACCATCTGTTATTTAAACAAAGGCAGTCTGATGCTTTAAACACAGACCATCTGTTATTTAAACAAAGGAAGTCTGATGCTTTAAACAAAGGCAGTCTGATGCTTTAAACAAAGACCATCTGTTATTTAAACAAAGGCAGTCTGATGCCTTAAACAAAGGCAGTCTGATGCTTTAAACACAGACCATCTGTTATTTAAACAAAGGCAGTCTGATGCCTTAAACAAAGGCAGTCTGATGCCTTAAACAAAGGCAGTCTGATGCTTTAAACAAAGGCAGTCTGATGCCTTAAACAAAGGCAGTCTGATGCTTTAAACAAAGGCAGTCTGATGCTTTAAACAAAGGCAGTCTGATGCTTTAAACAAACGCAGTCTGATGCTTTAAACAAAGGCAGTCTGATGCCTTAAACAAAGACCATCTGTTGCTTTAAGTTTAAACAAAGGCAGTCTGGTGCTTTAAACAAAGGCAGTCTGATGCTTTAAACAAAGACCATCTGTTGCTTTAAACAAAGGCAGTCTGATGCTTTAAACAAAGACCATCTGTTATTTAAACAAAGGCAGTCTGATGCTTTAAACAAAGACCATCTGTTGCTTTAAACAAAGGCAGTCTGATGCTTTAAACAAAGGCAGTCTGATGCTTTAAACAAAGACCATCTGTTGCTTTAAACAAAGGCAGTCTGATGCCTTAAACAAAGGCAGTCTGATGCTTTAAACAAAGACCATCTGTTGCTTTAAACAAAGGCAGTCTGATGCTTTAAACAAAGGCAGTCTGATGCTTTAAACACAGACCATCTGTTATTTAAACAAAGACCATCTGTTTCTTTAAACAAAGGCAGTCTGGTGCTTTAAATAAAGGCAGTCTGATGCTTTAAACAAAGGCAGGCTGATGCTTTAAACACAGACCATCTGTTATTTAAACAAAGCCCATCTGTTTCTTTAAACAAAGGCAGTCTGATGCTTTAAACAAAGGCAGTCTGATGCTTTAAACAAAGGCAGTCTGGTGCTTTAAACAAAGGCAGTCTGATGCTTTAAACAAAGGCAGTCTGTTGCTTTAAACACAGACCATCTGTTATTTAAACAAAGACCATCTGATGCTTTAAACAAAGGCAGTCTGATGCTTTAAACAAAGACCATCTGTTGCTTTAAACAAAGGCAGTCTGATGCTTTAAACAAAGACCATCTGTTATTTAAACAGAGGCAGTCTGATGCTTTAAACAAAGACCATCTGTTGCTTTAAACAAAGGCAGTCTGATGCTTTAAACAAAGACCATCTGTTATTTAAACAGAGGCAGTCTGATGCTTTAAACAAAGACCATCTGATGCTTTAAACACAGACCATCTGTTATTTAAACAAAGGCAGTCTGATGCTTTAAACAAAGACCATCTGTTGCTTTAAACAAAGGCAGTCTGATGCTTTAAACAAAGACCATCTGTTATTTAAACAGAGGCAGTCTGATGCTTTAAACAAAGACCATCTGTTGCTTTAAACAAAGGCAGTCTGATGCCTTAAACAAAGGCAGTCTGATGCTTTAAACAAAGACCATCTGTTGCTTTAAACAAAGGCAGTCTGATGCTTTAAACAAAGGCAGTCTGATGCTTTAAACAAAGACCATCTGTTGCTTTAAACAAAGGCAGTCTGATGCTTTAAACAAAGGCAGTCTGATGCTTTAAACACAGACCATCTGTTATTTAAACAAAGACCATCTGTTTCTTTAAACAAAGGCAGTCTGATGCTTTAAACAAAGACCATCTGTTATTTAAACAGAGGCAGTCTGATGCTTTAAACAAAGACCATCTGTTGCTTTAAACAAAGGCAGTCTGATGCATTAAACAAAGGCAGTCTGATGCTTTAAACAAAGACCATCTGTTGCTTTAAACAAAGGCAGTCTGATGCTTTAAACAAAGGCAGTCTGATGCTTTAAACACAGACCATCTGTTATTTAAACAAAGACCATCTGTTTCTTTAAACAAAGGCAGTCTGATGCTTTAAACAAAGGCAGTCTGATGCTTATAAACAAAGGCAGTCTGATGCTTTAAACACAGACCATCTGTTATCTATCTATAATTCCAGTAATCTCTGTTTGTACGTTTGTCTGTGACCGCTGTTTCTCGACAACCACGGGTCCGATATACTTTTAACTTGCCAGGTATATTGCTGGGGACCCGAGGATGTGCCTTTTCAAGGTTTCATATTAATCGGACAATTACTTACCGAGCTATGTCCAAAAAACGATTCAACCAATCAGAGAGCAGCGAACTAGCGCGTGTGCCGAACGTGGCGAACACACTCTGCCTCGGATGGCACATTTGAGAGCGTATTCATTTATTTCACGTTTGCAAACTATGTTGGCGTTAAACTATGTTTTAAAACTAATAAAAACGAATTTGCGATTCATTCGCTTTCCTGCGCGTTTGTGCACGCGATGGCGATTTCTTTACCAAACTCCGGAAGCCGTTCGCTTTGGACCAAACCATTTCATGTAAATAGAGGGGGGGGATTGTCACCGAACTCGCAAGCCGTTCGCTTTGGACCAAACCATTTCATGTAAATAGAGGGGGGGGATATAATTTTAGATATAGATATAGTACGGGCAATGCCCTAGTTTAAACAAAGGCAGTCTGATGCTTTAAACAAAGGCAGTCTGATGCTTATAAACAAAGGCAGTCTGATGCTTTAAACACAGACCATCTGTTATTTAAACAAAGACAGTCTGATGCTTTAAACAAAGGCAGTCTGATGCTTTAAACAAAGGCAGTCTGATGCTTTAAACAAAGGCAGTCTGATGCTTTAAACACAGACCATCTGTTATTTAAACAAAGGCAGTCTGATGCTTTAAACAAAGGCAGTCTGATGCATTAAACACAGACCATCTGTTATTTAAACAAAGGCAGTCTGATGCTTTAAACAAAGGCAGTCTGATGCTTTAAACAAAGGCAGTCTGATGCTTTAAACACAGACCATCTGTTATTTAAACAAAGGCAGTCTGATGCTTTAAACAAAGGCAGTCTGATGCATTAAACACAGACCATCTGTTATTTAAACAAAGACAGTCTGATGCTTTAAACAAAGGCAGTCTGATGCTTTAAACAAAGGCAGTCTGATGCTTTAAACACAGACCATCTGTTATTTAAACAAAGGCAGTCTGATGCTTTAAACACAGACCATCTGTTATTTAAACAAAGACCATCTGTTTCTTTAAACAAAGGCATTCTGATGCTTTAAACAAAGGCAGTCTGATGCTTTAAACACAGACCATCTGTTATTTAAACAAAGGCAGTCTGATGCTTTAAACAAAGGCAGTCTGATGCTTATAAACAAAGGCAGTCTGATGCTTTAAACACAGACCATCTGTTATTTAAACAAAGGCAGGCTGATGCTTTAAACACAGACCATCTGTTATTTAAACAAAGACCATCTGTTTATTTAAACAAAGGCAGTCTGATGCTTTAAACAAAGGCAGTCTGATGCTTTAAACACAGACCATCTGTTTCTTTAAACAAAGGCAGTCTGATGCTTTAAACAAAGGCAGTCTGATGCTTTAAACAAAGACCATCTGTTTCTTTAAACAAAGGCAGTCTGATTCTTTAAACACAGACCATCTGTTATTTAAACAAAGACCATCTGTTTATTTAAACACAGACCATCTGTTTCTTTAAACACAGACCATCTGTTTCTTTAAACACAGACCATCTGTTTCTTTAAACAAAGGCAGTCTGATGCTTTAAACTCAGACCATCTGTTATTTAAACAAAGGCAGTCTGATGCCTTAAACAAAGGCAGTCTGATGCTTTAAACACAGACCATCTGTTATTTAAACAAAGGCAGTCTGATGCCTTAAACAAAGGCAGTCTGATGCTTTAAACAAAGGCAGTCTGATGCTTTAAACAAAGGCAGTCTGATGCTTTAAACAAAGAACATCTGTTATTTAAACAAAGGCAGTCTGATGCTTTAAACAAAGGCAGTCTGATGCTTTAAACAAAGGCAGTCTGATGCTTTAAACAAAGGCAGTCTGATGCTTTAAACAAAGACCATCTGTTATTTAAACAAAGGCAGTCTGATGCTTTAAACAAAGGCAGTCTGATGCTTTAAACAAAGACCATCTGTTATTTAAACAAAGGCAGTCTGATGCTTTAAACAAAGGCAGTCTGATGCTTTAAACACAGACCATCTGTTATTTAAACAAAGGCAGTCTGATGCCTTAAACAAAGGCAGTCTGATGCTTTAAACAAAGGCAGTCTGATGCTTTAAACAAAGACCATCTGTTATTTAAACAAAGGCAGTCTGATGCTTTAAACAAAGGCAGTCTGATGCCTTAAACAAAGGCAGTCTGATGCTTTAAACAAAGACCATCTGTTATTTAAACAAAGGCAGTCTGATGCCTTAAACAAAGGCAGTCTGATGCTTTAAACACAGACCATCTGTTATCTATCTATAATTCCACTAATCTCTGTGTGTGTGTGTGTGTGTGTATGTGTGTATGTGTGTATGTCTGTGTGTGTGTTTGTTTGTCTGTGACCGCTGTTTCTCGACAACCACGGGTCCGATATACTTGCAACTTGCCAGGTATATTGCTGGGGACCCGAGGATGTGCCTTTTCAAGGTTTGAAATTAATCGGACAAGTAGTTACCGAGCTATGTCCAAAAAACGATTCAACCAATCAGAGAGCAGCGAGCTATCACGTGTGCCGAACGTGGCGAACAGACTCTGCCTCGGACGGCACATTTGAGAGCGTATTCATTTATTTCACGTTGGCAAACTATGTTGCCGTTAAACTATGTTTTAAAACTAATTAAAACTAATTTGCGATTCATCGTAACTGCGATTTGCGACCTTCCGGACAGTGAAGACTTCACTTCCGGCAGCCAATCACAGAACGCGTTGTTGCGAGCCGAGCCGAGCGCGTGCGCCATTACGGTTCGTAATTCGATTTCTTCCGGAGAAAATAATAATTTCTCGATTTCTTATGCGCATTATTTCTCCCAGAGCGAAGGGCGGAAGCGAAGAGCGTTGTTTTTTTTGTTTACGGGCGTACGGGCGTACGGGCGGGGTAGAGCGTATGGGTAGCGTTTTTTTTTTTTTTTGGCAAGGAACGGGCACCCACGTACGGGCATGCCCTAGTTTAAACAAAGACCATCTGTTTCTTTAAACAAAGGCAGTCTGATGCTTTCAACACAGACCATCTGTTTCTTTAAACAAAGGCAGTCTGATGCCTTAAACAAAGGCAGTCTGATGCTTTAAACAAAGGCAGTCTGATGCTTTAAACACAGACCATCTGTTATTTAAACAAAGGCAGTCTGATGCCTTAAACAAAGGCAGTCTGATGCTTTAAACACAGACCATCTGTTATTTAAACAAAGGCAGTCTGATGCCTTAAACAAAGGCAGTCTGATGCTTTAAACAAAGGCAGGCTGATGCTTTAAACAAAGGCAGTCTGATGCTTTAAACACAGACCATCTGTTATTTAAACAAAGGCAGTCTGATGCCTTAAACAAAGGCAGTCTGATGCTTTAAACACAGACCATCTGTTATTTAAACAAAGGCAGTCTGATGCCTTAAACAAAGGCAGTCTGATGCTTTAAACAAAGGCAGGCTGATGCTTTAAACAAAGGCAGTCTGATGCCTTAAACAAAGACCATCTGTTATTTAAACAAAGGCAGTCTGATGCCTTAAACAAAGGCAGTCTGATGCTTTAAACACAGACCATCTGTTATTTAAACAAAGACCATCTGTTTCTTTAAACAAAGGCAGTCTGATGCTTTAAACACAGACCATCTGTTTCTTTAAACAAAGGCAGTCTGATGCTTTAAACACAGACCATCTGTTATTTAAACAAAGGCAGTCTGATGCTTTAAACACAGACCATCTGTTATTTAAACAAAGACCATCTGTTTCTTTAAACAAAGACCATCTGTTTCTTTAAACAAAGGCAGTCTGATGCTTTAAACACAGACCATCTGTTATTTAAACAAAGACCATCTGTTTCTTTAAACAAAGGCAGTCTGATGCTTTAAACACAGACCATCTGTTATTTAAACAAAGACCATCTTTTTCTTTAAACAAAGACCATCTGTTTCTTTAAACAAAGGCAGTCTGATGCTTTAAACACAGACCATCTGTTATTTAAACAAAGACCATCTGTTTCTTTAAACAAAGACAGTCTGATGCTTTAAACACAGACCATCTGTTTCTTTAAACAAAGGCAGTCTGATGCTTGAAACACAGACCATCTGTTATTTAAACAAAGGCAGTCTGATGCCTTAAACAAAGGCAGTCTGATGCTTTAAACAAAGGCAGTCTGATGCTTTAAACAAAGGCAGTCTGATGCTTTAAACAAAGACCATCTGTTATTGGCGCTGAGGAAGCGCCTTTAGCGATTGACTTCCAGCCAGTGTAACGCTAATTCCTGTCACAGGAATTCTGAGATCATATAAGTGGGCGTGGCAGTTCCTGATTGGTTCGTGTTGGGGAACGCCTTCTCGCTGCCGACGTGACGTAAATTCGCGCACGCGCACTGGTGAAGCTTACTCGATCTTACTCGATCCCATATTACATGTACTTTCATTGCATACAAATTATACTTCCTCCTAGAAATTCCATGCCCGAACCTCAGCGCAATCCAAGAGGATTCACTTGTTTAAACAAAGGCAGTCTGATGCTTTAAACAAAGACCATCTGTTATTTAAACAAAGGCAGTCTGATGCTTTAAACAAAGGCAGTCTGATGCTTTAAACACAGACCATCTGTTATTTAAACAAAGGCAGTCTGATGCTTTAAACAAAGGCAGTCTGATGCTTTAAACAAAGACCATCTGTTATTTAAACAAAGGCAGTCTGATGCCTTAAACAAAGGCAGTCTGATGCTTTAAACACAGACCATCTGTTATTTAAACAAAGGCAGTCTCATGCCTTAAACAAAGGCAGTCTCATGCCTTAAACAAAGGCAGTCTGATGCTTTAAACAAAGGCAGTCTGATGCCTTAAACAAAGGCAGTCTGATGCTTTAAACAAAGGCAGTCTGATGCTTTAAACAAAGGCAGTCTGATGCTTTAAACAAAGGCAGGCTGATGCTTTAAACACAGACCATCTGTTATTTAAACAAAGACCATCTGTTTCTTTAAACAAAGGCAGTCTGATGCTTTAAACAAAGGCAGTCTGATGCTTTAAACAAAGGCAGTCTGATGCTTTAAACAAAGACCATCTGTTGCTTTAAACAAAGGCAGTCTGATGCTTTAAACAAAGGCAGTCTGATGCTTTAAACACAGACCATCTGTTATTTAAACAAAGGCAGTCTGATGCTTTAAACAAAGACCATCTGTTGCTTTAAACAAAGGCAGTCTGATGCTTTAAACAAAGACAGTCTGATGCTTTAAACAAAGACCATCTGTTATTTTAACAAAGGCAGTCTGATGCTTTAAACAAAGGCAGTCTGATGCTTTAAACAAAGACCATCTGTTGCTTTAAACAAAGGCAGTCTGATGCTTTAAACAAAGGCAGTCTGATGCTTGAAACACAGACCATCTGTTATTTAAACAAAGGCAGTCTGATGCCTTAAACAAAGGCAGTCTGATGCTTTAAACAAAGGCAGTCTGATGCTTTAAACAAAGGCAGTCTGATGCTTTAAACAAAGACCATCTGTTATTGGCGCTGAGGAAGCGCCTTTAGCGATTGACTTCCAGCCAGTGTAACGCTAATTCCTGTCACAGGAATTCTGAGATCATATAAGTGGGCGTGGCAGTTCCTGATTGGTTCGTGTTGGGGAACGCCTTCTCGCTGCCGACGTGACGTAAATTCGCGCACGCGCACTGGTGAAGCTTACTCGATCTTACTCGATCCCATATTACATGTACTTTCATTGCATACAAATTATACTTCCTCCTAGAAATTCCATGCCCGAACCTCAGCGCAATCCAAGAGGATTCACTTGTTTAAACAAAGGCAGTCTGATGCTTTAAACAAAGACCATCTGTTATTTAAACAAAGGCAGTCTGATGCTTTAAACAAAGGCAGTCTGATGCTTTAAACACAGACCATCTGTTATTTAAACAAAGGCAGTCTGATGCTTTAAACAAAGGCAGTCTGATGCTTTAAACAAAGACCATCTGTTATTTAAACAAAGGCAGTCTGATGCCTTAAACAAAGGCAGTCTGATGCTTTAAACACAGACCATCTGTTATTTAAACAAAGGCAGTCTCATGCCTTAAACAAAGGCAGTCTCATGCCTTAAACAAAGGCAGTCTGATGCTTTAAACAAAGGCAGTCTGATGCCTTAAACAAAGGCAGTCTGATGCTTTAAACAAAGGCAGTCTGATGCTTTAAACAAAGGCAGTCTGATGCTTTAAACAAAGGCAGTCTGATGCTTTAAACAAAGGCAGTCTGATGCTTTAAACAAAGGCAGTCTGATGCTTTAAACAAAGACCATCTGTTGCTTTAAACAAAGGCAGTCTGATGCCTTAAACAAAGACAGTCTGATGCTTTAAACAAAGACCATCTGTTGCTTTAAACAAAGGCAGTCTGATGCATTAAACAAAGGCAGTCTGATGCTTTAAACAAAGGCAGTCTGATGCTTTAAACAAAGGCAGTCTGATGCTTTAAACAAAGACCATCTGTTATTTAAACAAAGGCAGTCTGATGCTTTAAACAAAGACCATCTGTTGCTTTAAACAAAGGCAGTCTGATGCTTTAAACAAAGGCAGTCTGATGCTTTAAACAAAGACCATCTGTTGCTTTAAACAAAGGCAGTCTGATGCCTTAAACAAAGACAGTCTGATGCTTTAAACAAAGACCATCTGTTGCTTTAAACAAAGGCAGTCTGATGCATTAAACAAAGGCAGTCTGATGCTTTAAACAAAGGCAGTCTGATGCTTTAAACAAAGGCAGTCTGATGCTTTAAACAAAGAACATCTGTTATTTAAACAAAGGCAGTCTGATGCTTTAAACAAAGGCAGTCTGATGCTTTAAACAAAGGCAGTCTGATGCTTTAAACACAGACCATCTGTTTCTTTAAACAAAGGCAGTCTGATGCTTTAAACAAAGGCAGTCTGATGCTTTAAACAAAGACCATCTGTTTCTTTAAACAAAGGCAGTCTGATTCTTTAAACACAGACCATCTGTTATTTAAACAAAGACCATCTGTTTCTTTAAACAAAGGCAGTCTGATGCGTTAAACAAAGGCAGTCTGATGCTTTAAACACAGACCATCTGTTTCTTTAAACAAAGGCAGTCTGATGCTTTAAACACAGACCATCTGTTGCTTTAAACAAAGGCAGTCTGATGCTTTAAACACAGACCATCTGTTATTTAAACAAAGGCAGTCTGATGCCTTAAACAAAGGCAGTCTGATGCTTTAAACACAGACCATCTGTTTCTTTAAACAAAGGCAGTCTGATGCTTTAAACACAGACCATCTGTTTCTTTAAACACAGACCATCTGTTTCTTTAAACACAGACCATCTGTTTCTTTAAACACAGACCATCTGTTTATTTAAACACAGACCATCTGTTTCTTTAAACACAGACCATCTGTTTCTTTAAACACAGACCATCTGTTTCTTTAAACAAAGGCAGTCTGATGCTTTAAACTCAGACCATCTGTTATTTAAACAAAGGCAGTCTGATGCCTTAAACAAAGGCAGTCTGATGCTTTAAACACAGACCATCTGTTATTTAAACAAAGGCAGTCTGATGCCTTAAACAAAGGCAGTCTGATGCTTTAAACAAAGGCAGTCTGATGCTTTAAACAAAGGCAGTCTGATGCTTTAAACAAAGAACATCTGTTATTTAAACAAAGGCAGTCTGATGCTTTAAACAAAGGCAGTCTGATGCTTTAAACAAAGGCAGTCTGATGCTTTAAACAAAGGCAGTCTGATGCTTTAAACAAAGACCATCTGTTATTTAAACAAAGGCAGTCTGATGCTTTAAACAAAGGCAGTCTGATGCTTTTAACAAAGACCATCTGTTATTTAAACAAAGGCAGTCTGATGCTTTAAACAAAGGCAGTCTGATGCTTTAAACACAGACCATCTGTTATTTAAACAAAGGCAGTCTGATGCCTTAAACAAAGGCAGTCTGATGCTTTAAACAAAGGCAGTCTGATGCTTTAAACAAAGACCATCTGTTATTTAAACAAAGGCAGTCTGATGCTTTAAACAAAGGCAGTCTGATGCCTTAAACAAAGGCAGTCTGATGCTTTAAACAAAGACCATCTGTTATTTAAACAAAGGCAGTCTGATGCCTTAAACAAAGGCAGTCTGATGCTTTAAACACAGACCATCTGTTATCTATCTATAATTCCACTAATCTCTGTGTGTGTGTGTGTGTGTATGTGTGTATGTGTGTATGTCTGTGTGTGTGTTTGTTTGTCTGTGACCGCTGTTTCTCGACAACCACGGGTCCGATATACTTGCAACTTGCCAGGTATATTGCTGGGGACCCGAGGATGTGCCTTTTCAAGGTTTGAAATTAATCGGACAAGTAGTTACCGAGCTATGTCCAAAAAACGATTCAACCAATCAGAGAGCAGCGAGCTATCACGTGTGCCGAACGTGGCGAACAGACTCTGCCTCGGACGGCACATTTGAGAGCGTATTCATTTATTTCACGTTGGCAAACTATGTTGCCGTTAAACTATGTTTTAAAACTAATTAAAACTAATTTGCGATTCATCGTAACTGCGATTTGCGACCTTCCGGACAGTGAAGACTTCACTTCCGGCAGCCAATCACAGAACGCGTTGTTGCGAGCCGAGCCGAGCGCGTGCGCCATTACGGTTCGTAATTCGATTTCTTCCGGAGAAAATAATAATTTCTCGATTTCTTATGCGCATTATTTCTCCCAGAGCGAAGGGCGGAAGCGAAGAGCGTTGTTTTTTTTGTTTACGGGCGTACGGGCGTACGGGCGGGGTAGAGCGTATGGGTAGCGTTTTTTTTTTTTTTTGGCAAGGAACGGGCACCCACGTACGGGCATGCCCTAGTTTAAACAAAGACCATCTGTTTCTTTAAACAAAGGCAGTCTGATGCTTTCAACACAGACCATCTGTTTCTTTAAACAAAGGCAGTCTGATGCCTTAAACAAAGGCAGTCTGATGCTTTAAACAAAGGCAGTCTGATGCTTTAAACACAGACCATCTGTTATTTAAACAAAGGCAGTCTGATGCCTTAAACAAAGGCAGTCTGATGCTTTAAACACAGACCATCTGTTATTTAAACAAAGGCAGTCTGATGCCTTAAACAAAGGCAGTCTGATGCTTTAAACAAAGGCAGGCTGATGCTTTAAACAAAGGCAGTCTGATGCTTTAAACACAGACCATCTGTTATTTAAACAAAGGCAGTCTGATGCCTTAAACAAAGGCAGTCTGATGCTTTAAACACAGACCATCTGTTATTTAAACAAAGGCAGTCTGATGCTTTAAACAAAGGCAGTCTGATGCTTTAAACAAAGACCATCTGTTATTTAAACAAAGGCAGTCTGATGCCTTAAACAAAGGCAGTCTGATGCTTTAAACACAGACCATCTGTTATTTAAACAAAGGCAGTCTCATGCCTTAAACAAAGGCAGTCTCATGCCTTAAACAAAGGCAGTCTGATGCTTTAAACAAAGGCAGTCTGATGCCTTAAACAAAGGCAGTCTGATGCTTTAAACAAAGGCAGTCTGTTGCTTTAAACAAAGACCATCTGTTGCTTTAAACAAAGGCAGTCTGATGCTTTAAACAAAGGCAGGCTGATGCTTTAAACACAGACCATCTGTTATTTAAACAAAGACCATCTGTTTCTTTAAACAAAGGCAGTCTGATGCTTTAAACAAAGGCAGGCTGATGCTTTAAACACAGACCATCTGTTATTTAAACAAAGACCATCTGTTTCTTTAAACAAAGGCAGTCTGATGCTTTAAACAAAGGCAGTCTGATGCTTTAAACAAAGGCAGTCTGATGCTTTAAACAAAGACCATCTGTTGCTTTAAACAAAGGCAGTCTGATGCTTTAAACAAAGGCAGTCTGATGCTTTAAACACAGACCATCTGTTATTTAAACAAAGGCAGTCTGATGCCTTAAACAAAGGCAGTCTGTTGCTTTAAACAAAGGCAGTCTGATGCTTTTAACACAGACCATCTGTTATTTAAACAAAGACCATCTGTTATTTAAACAAAGACCATCTGTTATTTAAACAAAGACCATCTGTTTCTTTAAACAAAGGCAGTCTGATGCTTTAAACAAAGACCATCTGTTGCTTTAAACAAAGGCAGTCTGATGCTTTAAACAAAGACAGTCTGTTGCTTTAAACAAAGACCATCTGTTATTTAAACAAATGCAGTCTGATGCTTTAAACAAAGACCATCTGTTGCTTTAAACAAAGGCAGTCTGATGCTTTAAACAAAGACCATCTGTTATTTAAACAAAGGCAGTCTGATGCTTTAAACAAAGACCATCTGTTGCTTTAAGCAAAGGCAGTCTGATGCTTTAAACAAAGGCAGTCTGATGCTTTAAACACAGACCATCTGTTATTTAAACAAAGGCAGTCTGATGCCTTAAACAAAGGCAGTCTGTTGCTTTAAACAAAGGCAGTCTGATGCTTTTAACACAGACCATCTGTTATTTAAACAAAGACCATCTGTTATTTAAACAAAGACCATCTGTTATTTAAACAAAGACCATCTGTTTCTTTAAACAAAGGCAGTCTGATGCTTTAAACACAGACCATCTGTTTCTTTAAACAAAGGCAGTCTGATGCTTTAAACACAGACCATCTGTTATTTAAACAAAGGCAGTCTGATGCCTTAAACAAAGGCAGTCTGATGCTTTAAACAAAGGCAGTCTGATGCTTTAAACAAAGGCAGTCTGATGCTTTAAACAAAGACCATCTGTTATTTAAACAAAGGCAGTCTGATGCTTTAAACAAAGACCATCTGTTGCTTTAAACAAAGGCAGTCTGATGCTTTAAACAAAGGCAGTCTGATGCTTTAAACACAGACCATCTGTTATTTAAACAAAGGCAGTCTGATGCTTTAAACAAAGACCATCTGTTGCTTTAAACAAAGGCAGTCTGATGCTTTAAACAAAGACAGTCTGATGCTTTAAACAAAGACCATCTGTTATTTTAACAAAGGCAGTCTGATGCTTTAAACAAAGGCAGTCTGATGCTTTAAACAAAGACCATCTGTTGCTTTAAACAAAGGCAGTCTGATGCTTTAAACAAAGGCAGTCTGATGCTTTAAACAAAGACCATCTGTTGCTTTTAACAAAGGCCATCTGTTGCTTTAAACAAAGACCATCTGTTATTTAAACAAAGGCAGTCTGATGCTTTAAACAAAGACCATCTGTTGCTTTAAACAAAGACCATCTGTTGCTTTAAACAAAGACCATCTGTTATTTAAACAAATGCAGTCTGATGCTTTAAACAAAGACCATCTGTTGCTTTAAACAAAGGCAGTCTGATGCTTTAAACAAAGACCATCTGTTATTTAAACAAAGGCAGTCTGATGCTTTAAACAAAGACCATCTGTTGCTTTAAGCAAAGGCAGTCTGATGCTTTAAACAAAGGCAGTCTGATGCTTTAAACACAGACCATCTGTTATTTAAACAAAGGCAGTCTGATGCCTTAAACAAAGGCAGTCTGTTGCTTTAAACAAAGGCAGTCTGATGCTTTTAACACAGACCATCTGTTATTTAAACAAAGACCATCTGTTATTTAAACAAAGACCATCTGTTATTTAAACAAAGACCATCTGTTTCTTTAAACAAAGGCAGTCTGATGCTTTAAACACAGACCATCTGTTTCTTTAAACAAAGGCAGTCTGATGCTTTAAACACAGACCATCTGTTATTTAAACAAAGGCAGTCTGATGCCTTAAACAAAGGCAGTCTGATGCTTTAAACAAAGGCAGTCTGATGCTTTAAACAAAGGCAGTCTGATGCTTTAAACAAAGACCATCTGTTATTTAAACAAAGGCAGTCTGATGCTTTAAACAAAGGCAGTCTGATGCTTTAAACAAAGACCATCTGTTATTTAAACAAAGGCAGTCTGATGCTTTAAACAAAGGCAGTCTGATGCTTTAAACAAAGACCATCTTTTGCTTTAAACAAAGACCATCTGTTGCTTTAAACAAAGGCAGTCTGATGCTTTAAACAAAGGCAGTCTGATGCTTTAAACAAAGGCAGTCTGTTGCCTTAAACAAAGACCATCTGTTATTTAAACAAAGGCAGTCTGATGCTTTAAACAAAGACCATCTGTTATTTAAACAAAGGCAGTCTGATGCTTTAAACAAAGGCAGTCTGATGCCTTAAACAAAGGCAGTCTGATGCTTTAAACAAAGACCATCTGTTATTTAAACAAAGGCAGTCTGATGCCTTAAACAAAGGCAGTCTGATGCTTTAAACACAGACCATCTGTTATCTATCTATAATTCCACTAATCTCTGTGTGTGTGTGTGTGTGTATGTGTGTATGTGTGTATGTCTGTGTGTGTGTTTGTTTGTCTGTGACCGCTGTTTCTCGACAACCACGGGTCCGATATACTTGCAACTTGCCAGGTATATTGCTGGGGACCCGAGGATGTGCCTTTTCAAGGTTTGAAATTAATCGGACAAGTAGTTACCGAGCTATGTCCAAAAAACGATTCAACCAATCAGAGAGCAGCGAGCTATCACGTGTGCCGAACGTGGCGAACAGACTCTGCCTCGGACGGCACATTTGAGAGCGTATTCATTTATTTCACGTTGGCAAACTATGTTGCCGTTAAACTATGTTTTAAAACTAATTAAAACTAATTTGCGATTCATCGTAACTGCGATTTGCGACCTTCCGGACAGTGAAGACTTCACTTCCGGCAGCCAATCACAGAACGCGTTGTTGCGAGCCGAGCCGAGCGCGTGCGCCATTACGGTTCGTAACTCGATTTCTTCCGGAGAAAATAATAATTTCTCGATTTCTTATGCGCATTATTTCTCCCAGAGCGAAGGGCGGAAGCGAAGAGCGTTGTTTTTTTTGTTTACGGGCGTACGGGCGTACGGGCGGGGTAGAGCGTATGGGTAGCGTTTTTTTTTTTTTTTGGCAAGGAATGGGCACCCACGTACGGGCATGCCCTAGTTTAAACAAAGACCATCTGTTTCTTTAAACAAAGGCAGTCTGATGCTTTCAACACAGACCATCTGTTTCTTTAAACAAAGGCAGTCTGATGCCTTAAACAAAGGCAGTCTGATGCTTTAAACAAAGGCAGTCTGATGCTTTAAACACAGACCATCTGTTATTTAAACAAAGGCAGTCTGATGCCTTAAACAAAGGCAGTCTGATGCTTTAAACACAGACCATCTGTTATTTAAACAAAGGCAGTCTGATGCCTTAAACAAAGGCAGTCTGATGCTTTAAACAAAGGCAGGCTGATGCTTTAAACAAAGGCAGTCTGATGCTTTAAACACAGACCATCTGTTATTTAAACAAAGGCAGTCTGATGCCTTAAACAAAGGCAGTCTGATGCTTTAAACACAGACCATCTGTTATTTAAACAAAGGCAGTCTGATGCCTTAAACAAAGGCAGTCTGATGCTTTAAACAAAGGCAGGCTGATGCTTTAAACAAAGGCAGTCTGATGCCTTAAACAAAGACCATCTGTTATTTAAACAAAGGCAGTCTGATGCCTTAAACAAAGGCAGTCTGATGCTTTAAACACAGACCATCTGTTATTTAAACAAAGGCAGTCTGATGCTTTAAACAAAGGCAGTCTGATGCTTTAAACACAGACCATCTGTTATTTAAACAAAGGCAGTCTGATGCTTTAAACAAAGGCAGTCTGATGCTTTAAACAAAGACCATCTGTTATTTAAACAAAGGCAGTCTGATGCCTTAAACAAAGGCAGTCTGATGCTTTAAACACAGACCATCTGTTATTTAAACAAAGGCAGTCTCATGCCTTAAACAAAGGCAGTCTCATGCCTTAAACAAAGGCAGTCTGATGCTTTAAACAAAGGCAGTCTGATGCCTTAAACAAAGGCAGTCTGATGCTTTAAACAAAGGCAGTCTGTTGCTTTAAACAAAGACCATCTGTTGCTTTAAACAAAGGCAGTCTGATGCTTTAAACAAAGGCAGTCTGATGCTTTAAACAAAGGCAGTCTGTTGCTTTAAACAAAGACCATCTGTTATTTAAACAAAGGCAGTCTGATGCTTTAAACAAAGGCAGGCTGATGCTTTAAACACAGACCATCTGTTATTTAAACAAAGACCATCTGTTTCTTTAAACAAAGGCAGTCTGATGCTTTAAACAAAGGCAGTCTGATGCTTTAAACAAAGGCAGTCTGATGCTTTAAACAAAGACCATCTGTTGCTTTAAACAAAGGCAGTCTGATGCTTTAAACAAAGGCAGTCTGATGCTTTAAACACAGACCATCTGTTATTTAAACAAAGGCAGTCTGATGCTTTAAACAAAGACCATCTGTTGCTTTAAACAAAGGCAGTCTGATGCTTTAAACAAAGACAGTCTGATGCTTTAAACAAAGACCATCTGTTATTTTAACAAAGGCAGTCTGATGCTTTAAACAAAGGCAGTCTGATGCTTTAAACAAAGACCATCTGTTGCTTTAAACAAAGGCAGTCTGATGCTTTAAACAAAGGCAGTCTGATGCTTTAAACAAAGACCATCTGTTGCTTTTAACAAAGGCCATCTGTTGCTTTAAACAAAGACCATCTGTTATTTAAACAAAGGCAGTCTGATGCTTTAAACAAAGACCATCTGTTGCTTTAAACAAAGACCATCTGTTGCTTTAAACAAAGACCATCTGTTATTTAAACAAATGCAGTCTGATGCTTTAAACAAAGACCATCTGTTGCTTTAAACAAAGGCAGTCTGATGCTTTAAACAAAGACCATCTGTTATTTAAACAAAGGCAGTCTGATGCTTTAAACAAAGACCATCTGTTGCTTTAAGCAAAGGCAGTCTGATGCTTTAAACAAAGGCAGTCTGATGCTTTAAACACAGACCATCTGTTATTTAAACAAAGGCAGTCTGATGCCTTAAACAAAGGCAGTCTGTTGCTTTAAACAAAGGCAGTCTGATGCTTTTAACACAGACCATCTGTTATTTAAACAAAGACCATCTGTTATTTAAACAAAGACCATCTGTTATTTAAACAAAGACCATCTGTTTCTTTAAACAAAGGCAGTCTGATGCTTTAAACACAGACCATCTGTTTCTTTAAACAAAGGCAGTCTGATGCTTTAAACAAAGGCAGTCTGATGCTTTAAACAAAGACCATCTGTTGCTTTAAACAAAGGCAGTCTGATGCTTTAAACAAAGGCAGTCTGATGCTTTAAACACAGACCATCTGTTATTTAAACAAAGACCATCTGTTTGTTTAAACAAAGGCAGTCTGATGCTTTAAACAAAGGCAGTCTGATGCTTATAAACAAAGGCAGTCTGATGCTTTAAACACAGACCATCTGTTATTTAAACAAAGGCAGTCTGATGCTTTAAACAAAGGCAGTCTGATGCTTTAAACACAGACCATCTGTTGTTTAAACAAAGGCAGTCTGATGCTTTAAACACAGACCATCTGTTATTTAAACAAAGACAGTCTGATGCTTTAAACAAAGGCAGTCTGATGCTTTAAACAAAGGCAGTCTGATGCTTTAAACACAGACCATCTGTTATTTAAACAAAGACCATCTGTTTCTTTAAACAAAGGCAGTCTGATGCTTTAAACAAAGGCAGTCTGATGCTTATAAACAAAGGCAGTCTGATGCTTTAAACACAGACCATCTGTTATTTAAACAAAGGCAGTCTGATGCTTTAAACAAAGGCAGTCTGATGCTTATAAACAAAGGCAGTCTGATGCTTTAAACACAGACCATCTGTTATTTAAACAAAGGCAGTCTGATGCTTTAAACACAGACCATCTGTTATTTAAACAAAGACCATCTGTTTCTTTAAACAAAGGCAGTCTGATGCTTTAAACAAAGGCAGTCTGATGCTTTAAACACAGACCATCTGTTTCTTTAAACAAAGGCAGTCTGATGCTTTAAACAAAGGCAGTCTGATGCTTTAAACAAAGACCATCTGTTTCTTTAAACAAAGGCAGTCTGATGCTTTAAACACAGACCATCTGTTATTTAAACAAAGACCATCTGTTTCTTTAAACAAAGGCAGTCTGATGCTTTAAACAAAGGCAGTCTGATGCTTTAAACACAGACCATCTGTTATTTAAACAAAGGCAGTCTGATGCCTTAAACAAAGGCAGTCTGATGCTTTAAACACAGACCATCTGTTATTTAAACAAAGGCAGTCTGATGCCTTAAACAAAGGCAGTCTGATGCTTTAAACAAAGGCAGGCTGATGCTTTAAACAAAGGCAGTCTGATGCTTTAAACAAAGACCATCTGTTATTTAAACAAAGGCAGTCTGATGCTTTAAACAAAGACCATCTGTTGCTTTAAACAAAGGCAGTCTGATGCTTTAAACAAAGACCATCTGTTATTTAAACAAAGGCAGTCTGATGCTTTAAACAAAGACCATCTGTTGCTTTAAACAAAGGCAGTCTGATGCTTTAAACAAAGGCAGTCTGATGCTTTAAACAAAGGCAGTCTGGTGCTTTAAACAAAGGCAGTCTGATGCTTTAAACAAAGGCAGTCTGATGCTTTAAACAAAGGCAGTCTGATGCTTTAAACAAAGGCAGGCTGATGCTTTAAACACAGACCATCTGTTATTTAAACAAAGACCATCTGTTTCTTTAAACAAAGGCAGTCTGATGCTTTAAACAAAGGCAGTCTGATGCTTTAAACAAAGGCAGTCTGATGCTTTAAACAAAGACCATCTGTTGCTTTAAACAAAGGCAGTCTGATGCTTTAAACAAAGACAGTCTGTTGCTTTAAACAAAGACCATCTGTTATTTAAACAAATGCAGTCTGATGCTTTAAACAAAGACCATCTGTTGCTTTAAACAAAGGCAGTCTGATGCTTTAAACAAAGACCATCTGTTATTTAAACAAAGGCAGTCTGATGCTTTAAACAAAGACCATCTGTTGCTTTAAGCAAAGGCAGTCTGATGCTTTAAACAAAGGCAGTCTGATGCTTTAAACACAGACCATCTGTTATTTAAACAAAGGCAGTCTGATGCCTTAAACAAAGGCAGTCTGTTGCTTTAAACAAAGGCAGTCTGATGCTTTTAACACAGACCATCTGTTATTTAAACAAAGACCATCTGTTATTTAAACAAAGACCATCTGTTATTTAAACAAAGACCATCTGTTTCTTTAAACAAAGGCAGTCTGATGCTTTAAACACAGACCATCTGTTTCTTTAAACAAAGGCAGTCTGATGCTTTAAACACAGACCATCTGTTATTTAAACAAAGGCAGTCTGATGCCTTAAACAAAGGCAGTCTGATGCTTTAAACAAAGGCAGTCTGATGCTTTAAACAAAGGCAGTCTGATGCTTTAAACAAAGACCATCTGTTATTTAAACAAAGGCAGTCTGATGCTTTAAACAAAGGCAGTCTGATGCTTTAAACACAGACCATCTGTTATTTAAACAAAGGCAGTCTGATGCTTTAAACAAAGGCAGTCTGATGCTTTAAACAAAGACCATCTGTTGCTTTAAACAAAGACCATCTGTTGCTTTAAACAAAGGCAGTCTGATGCTTTAAACAAAGGCAGTCTGATGCTTTAAACAAAGGCAGTCTGTTGCCTTAAACAAAGACCATCTGTTATTTAAACAAAGGCAGTCTGATGCTTTAAACAAAGACCATCTGTTGCTTTAAACAAAGGCAGTCTGATGCTTTAAACAAAGACCATCTGTTATTTAAACAAAGGCAGTCTGATGCTTTAAACAAAGACCATCTGTTGCTTTAAACAAAGGCAGTCTGATGCTTTAAACAAAGGCAGTCTGATGCTTTAAACAAAGACCATCTGTTGCTTTAAACAAAGGCAGTCTGATGCTTTAAACAAAGGCAGTCTGATGCTTTAAACACAGACCATCTGTTATTTAAACAAAGACCATCTGTTTCTTTAAACAAAGGCAGTCTGATGCTTTAAACAAAGGCAGTCTGATGCTTATAAACAAAGGCAGTCTGATGCTTTAAACACAGACCATCTGTTATTTAAACAAAGGCAGTCTGATGCTTTAAACAAAGGCAGTCTGATGCTTTAAACAGAGACCATCTGTTGTTTAAACAAAGGCAGTCTGATGCTTTAAACACAGACCATCTGTTATTTAAACAAAGACAGTCTGATGCTTTAAACAAAGGCAGTCTGATGCTTTAAACAAAGGCAGTCTGATGCTTTAAACACAGACCATCTGTTATTTAAACAAAGACCATCTGTTTCTTTAAACAAAGGCAGTCTGATGCTTTAAACAAAGGCAGTCTGATGCTTATAAACAAAGGCAGTCTGATGCTTTAAACACAGACCATCTGTTATTTAAACAAAGGCAGTCTGATGCTTTAAACAAAGGCAGTCTGATGCTTATAAACAAAGGCAGTCTGATGCTTTAAACACAGACCATCTGTTATTTAAACAAAGGCAGTCTGATGCTTTAAACACAGACCATCTGTTATTTAAACAAAGACCATCTGTTTCTTTAAACAAAGGCAGTCTGATGCTTTAAACAAAGGCAGTCTGATGCTTTAAACACAGACCATCTGTTTCTTTAAACAAAGGCAGTCTGATGCTTTAAACAAAGGCAGTCTGATGCTTTAAACAAAGACCATCTGTTTCTTTAAACAAAGGCAGTCTGATGCTTTAAACACAGACCATCTGTTATTTAAACAAAGACCATCTGTTTCTTTAAACAAAGGCAGTCTGATGCTTTAAACAAAGGCAGTCTGATGCTTTAAACACAGACCATCTGTTTCTTTAAACAAAGGCAGTCTGATGCTTTAAACAAAGACCATCTGTTATTTAAACAAAGGCAGTCTGATGCTTTAAACAAAGACCATCTGTTATTTAAACAAAGGCAGTCTGATGCTTTAAACAAAGGCAGTCTGATGCTTTAAACACAGACCATCTGTTATTTAAACAAAGGCAGTCTGATGCTTTAAACAAAGACCATCTGTTATTTAAACAAAGGCAGTCTGATGCCTTAAACAAAGGCAGTCTGATGCTTTAAACACAGACCATCTGTTATCTATCTATAATTCCACTAATCTCTGTGTGTGTGTGTGTGTGTATGTGTGTATGTGTGTATGTCTGTGTGTGTGTTTGTTTGTCTGTGACCGCTGTTTCTCGACAACCACGGGTCCGATATACTTGCAACTTGCCAGGTATATTGCTGGGGACCCGAGGATGTGCCTTTTCAAGGTTTGAAATTAATCGGACAAGTAGTTACCGAGCTATGTCCAAAAAACGATTCAACCAATCAGAGAGCAGCGAGCTATCACGTGTGCCGAACGTGGCGAACAGACTCTGCCTCGGACGGCACATTTGAGAGCGTATTCATTTATTTCACGTTGGCAAACTATGTTGCCGTTAAACTATGTTTTAAAACTAATTAAAACTAATTTGCGATTCATCGTAACTGCGATTTGCGACCTTCCGGACAGTGAAGACTTCACTTCCGGCAGCCAATCACAGAACGCGTTGTTGCGAGCCGAGCCGAGCGCGTGCGCCATTACGGTTCGTAATTCGATTTCTTCCGGAGAAAATAATAATTTCTCGATTTCTTATGCGCATTATTTCTCCCAGAGCGAAGGGCGGAAGCGAAGAGCGTTGTTTTTTTTGTTTACGGGCGTACGGGCGTACGGGCGGGGTAGAGCGTATGGGTAGCGTTTTTTTTTTTTTTTGGCAAGGAACGGGCACCCACGTACGGGCATGCCCTAGTTTAAACAAAGACCATCTGTTTCTTTAAACAAAGGCAGTCTGATGCTTTCAACACAGACCATCTGTTTCTTTAAACAAAGGCAGTCTGATGCCTTAAACAAAGGCAGTCTGATGCTTTAAACAAAGGCAGTCTGATGCTTTAAACACAGACCATCTGTTATTTAAACAAAGGCAGTCTGATGCCTTAAACAAAGGCAGTCTGATGCTTTAAACACAGACCATCTGTTATTTAAACAAAGGCAGTCTGATGCTTTAAACAAAGGCAGTCTGATGCTTTAAACACAGACCATCTGTTATTTAAACAAAGGCAGTCTGATGCTTTAAACAAAGGCAGTCTGATGCTTTAAACAAAGACCATCTGTTATTTAAACAAAGGCAGTCTGATGCCTTAAACAAAGGCAGTCTGATGCTTTAAACACAGACCATCTGTTATTTAAACAAAGGCAGTCTCATGCCTTAAACAAAGGCAGTCTCATGCCTTAAACAAAGGCAGTCTGATGCTTTAAACAAAGGCAGTCTGATGCCTTAAACAAAGGCAGTCTGATGCTTTAAACAAAGGCAGTCTGTTGCTTTAAACAAAGACCATCTGTTGCTTTAAACAAAGACCATCTGTTGCTTTAAACAAAGGCAGTCTGATGCCTTAAACAAAGGCAGTCTGATGCTTTAAACAAAGGCAGTCTGATGCTTTAAACAAAGGCAGTCTGATGCTTTAAACAAAGACCATCTGTTATTTAAACAAAGGCAGTCTGATGCTTTAAACAAAGGCAGTCTGATGCTTTAAACACAGACCATCTGTTATTTAAACAAAGGCAGTCTGATGCCTTAAACAAAGGCAGTCTGATGCTTTAAACAAAGGCAGTCTGATGCTTTAAACACAGACCATCTGTTATTTAAACAAAGACCATCTGTTATTTAAACAAAGACCATCTGTTATTTAAACAAAGACAATCGGTTTCTTTAAACAAAGGCAGTCTGATACTTTAAACACAGACCATCTGTTATTTAAACAAAGACCATCTGTTTCTTTAAACAAAGGCAGTCTGATGCTTTAAACACAGACCATCTGTTTCTTTAAACAAAGGCAGTCTGATGCTTTAAACACAGACCATCTGTTATTTAAACAAAGGCAGTCTGATGCCTTAAACAAAGGCAGTCTGATGCTTTAAACAAAGGCAGTCTGATGCTTTAAACAAAGGCAGTCTGATGCTTTAAACAAAGACCATCTGTTATTTAAACAAAGGCAGTCTGATGCTTTAAACACAGACCATCTGTTATTTAAACAAAGGAAGTCTGATGCTTTAAACAAAGGCAGTCTGATGCTTTAAACAAAGACCATCTGTTATTTAAACAAAGGCAGTCTGATGCCTTAAACAAAGGCAGTCTGATGCTTTAAACACAGACCATCTGTTATTTAAACAAAGGCAGTCTGATGCCTTAAACAAAGGCAGTCTGATGCTTTAAACAAAGGCAGTCTGATGCCTTAAACAAAGGCAGTCTGATGCTTTAAACAAAGGCAGTCTGATGCTTTAAACAAAGGCAGTCTGATGCTTTAAACAAAGGCAGTCTGATGCTTTAAACAAAGGCAGTCTGATGCCTTAAACAAAGACCATCTGTTGCTTTAAGTTTAAACAAAGGCAGTCTGGTGCTTTAAACAAAGGCAGTCTGATGCTTTAAACAAAGACCATCTGTTGCTTTAAACAAAGGCAGTCTGATGCTTTAAACAAAGACCATCTGTTATTTAAACAAAGGCAGTCTGATGCTTTAAACAAAGACCATCTGTTGCTTTAAACAAAGGCAGTCTGATGCTTTAAACAAAGGCAGTCTGATGCTTTAAACAAAGACCATCTGTTGCTTTAAACAAAGGCAGTCTGATGCCTTAAACAAAGGCAGTCTGATGCTTTAAACAAAGACCATCTGTTGCTTTAAACAAAGGCAGTCTGATGCTTTAAACAAAGGCAGTCTGATGCTTTAAACACAGACCATCTGTTATTTAAACAAAGACCATCTGTTTCTTTAAACAAAGGCAGTCTGGTGCTTTAAATAGAGGCAGTCTGATGCTTTAAACAAAGGCAGGCTGATGCTTTAAACACAGACCATCTGTTATTTAAACAAAGCCCATCTGTTTCTTTAAACAAAGGCAGTCTGATGCTTTAAACAAAGGCAGTCTGATGCTTTAAACAAAGGCAGTCTGGTGCTTTAAACAAAGGCAGTCTGATGCTTTAAACAAAGGCAGTCTGTTGCTTTAAACACAGACCATCTGTTATTTAAACAAAGACCATCTGATGCTTTAAACAAAGGCAGTCTGATGCTTTAAACACAGACCATCTGTTATTTAAACAAAGGCAGTCTGATGCTTTAAACAAAGACCATCTGTTGCTTTAAACAAAGGCAGTCTGATGCTTTAAACAAAGACCATCTGTTATTTAAACAAAGGCAGTCTGATGCTTTAAACAAAGACCATCTGTTGCTTTAAACAAAGGCAGTCTGATGCCTTAAACAAAGGCAGTCTGATGCTTTAAACAAAGACCATCTGTTGCTTTAAACAAAGGCAGTCTGATGCTTTAAACAAAGGCAGTCTGATGCTTTAAACAAAGACCATCAGATGCTTTAAACAAAGACCATCTGTTGCTTTAAACAAAGGCAGTCTGATGCTTTAAGCAAAGACAGTCTGATGCTTTAAACAAAGACCATCTGTTGCTTTAAACAAAGGTAGTCTGATGCATTAAACAAAGGCAGTCTGATGCTTTAAACAAAGACCATCTGTTGCTTTAAACAAAGGCAGTCTGATGCTTTAAACAAAGGCAGTCTGATGCTTTAAACACAGACCATCTGTTATTTAAACAAAGACCATCTGTTTCTTTAAACAAAGGCAGTCTGATGCTTTAAACAAAGGCAGTCTGATGCTTATAAACAAAGGCAGTCTGATGCTTTAAACACAGACCATCTGTTATCTATCTATAATTCCAGTAATCTCTGTTTGTACGTTTGTCTGTGACCGCTGTTTCTCGACAACCACGGGTCCGATATACTTTTAACTTGCCAGGTATATTGCTGGGGACCCGAGGATGTGCCTTTTCAAGGTTTCATATTAATCGGACAATTACTTACCGAGCTATGTCCAAAAAACGATTCAACCAATCAGAGAGCAGCGAACTAGCGCGTGTGCCGAACGTGGCGAACACACTCTGCCTCGGATGGCACATTTGAGAGCGTATTCATTTATTTCACGTTTGCAAACTATGTTGGCGTTAAACTATGTTTTAAAACTAATAAAAACGAATTTGCGATTCATTCGCTTTCCTGCGCGTTTGTGCACGCGATGGCGATTTCTTTACCAAACTCCGGAAGCCGTTCGCTTTGGACCAAACCATTTCATGTAAATAGAGGGGGGGGATTGTCACCGAACTCGCAAGCCGTTCGCTTTGGACCAAACCATTTCATGTAAATAGAGGGGGGGGATATAATTTTAGATATAGATATAGTACGGGCAATGCCCTAGTTTAAACAAAGGCAGTCTGATGCTTTAAACAAAGGCAGTCTGATGCTTATAAACAAAGGCAGTCTGATGCTTTAAACACAGACCATCTGTTATTTAAACAAAGACAGTCTGATGCTTTAAACAAAGGCAGTCTGATGCCTTAAACAAAGGCAGTCTGATGCTTTAAACAAAGACCATCTGTTATTTAAACAAAGACCATCTGTTTCTTTAAACAAAGGCAGTCTGATGCTTTAAACACAGACCATCTGTTTCTTTAAACAAAGGCAGTCTGATGCCTTAAACAAAGGCAGTCTGATGCTTTAAACAAAGGCAGTCTGATGCTTTAAACAAAGGCAGTCTGATGCTTTAAACAAAGGCAGTCTGATGCTTTAAACAAAGACCATCTGTTATTTAAACAAAGGCAGTCTGATGCTTTAAACACAGACCATCTGTTATTTAAACAAAGGCAGTCTGATGCCTTAAACAAAGGCAGTCTGATGCTTTAAACAAAGGCAGTCTGATGCTTTAAACACAGACCATCTGTTATTCAAACAAAGACCATCTGTTATTTAAACAAAGACCATCTGTTATTTAAACAAAGACAATCGGTTTCTTTAAACAAAGGCAGTCTGATACTTTAAACACAGACCATCTGTTATTTAAACAAAGACCATCTGTTTCTTTAAACAAAGGCAGTCTGATGCTTTAAACACAGACCATCTGTTTCTTTAAACAAAGGCAGTCTGATGCTTTAAACACAGACCATCTGTTATTTAAACAAAGGCAGTCTGATGCCTTAAACAAAGGCAGTCTGATGCTTTAAACAAAGGCAGTCTGATGCTTTAAACAAAGGCAGTCTGATGCTTTAAACAAAGACCATCTGTTATTTAAACAAAGGCAGTCTGATGCTTTAAACACAGACCATCTGTTATTTAAACAAAGGCAGTCTGATGCTTTAAACAAAGGCAGTCTGATGCTTTAAACAAAGACCATCTGTTATTTAAACAAAGGCAGTCTGATGCCTTAAACAAAGGCAGTCTGATGCTTTAAACAAAGGCAGTCTGATGCTTTAAACACAGACCATCTGTTATTTAAACAAAGGCAGTCTGATGCCTTAAACAAAGGCAGTCTGATGCTTTAAACAAAGGCAGTCTGATGCTTTAAACAAAGGCAGTCTGATGCTTTAAACAAAGACCATCTGTTATTTAAACAAAGGCAGTCTGATGCCTTAAACAAAGGCAGTCTGATGCTTTAAACACAGACCATCTGTTATTTAAACAAAGGCAGTCTGATGCCTTAAACAAAGGCAGTCTGTTGCTTTAAACAAAGGCAGTCTGATGCTTTTAACACAGACCATCTGTTATTTAAACAAAGACCATCTGTTATTTAAACAAAGACCATCTGTTATTTAAACAAAGACCATCTGTTTCTTTAAACAAAGGCAGTCTGATGCTTTAAACACAGACCATCTGTTTCTTTAAACAAAGGCAGTCTGATGCTTTAAACACAGACCATCTGTTATTTAAACAAAGGCAGTCTGATGCCTTAAACAAAGGCAGTCTGATGCTTTAAACAAAGGCAGTCTGATGCTTTAAACAAAGGCAGTCTGATGCTTTAAACAAAGACCATCTGTTATTTAAACAAAGGCAGTCTGATGCTTTAAACAAAGGCAGTCTGATGCTTTAAACACAGACCATCTGTTATTTAAACAAAGGCAGTCTGATGCTTTAAACAAAGGCAGTCTGATGCTTTAAACAAAGACCATCTGTTGCTTTAAACAAAGACCATCTGTTGCTTTAAACAAAGGCAGTCTGATGCTTTAAACAAAGGCAGTCTGATGCTTTAAACAAAGGCAGTCTGTTGCCTTAAACAAAGACCATCTGTTATTTAAACAAAGGCAGTCTGATGCTTTAAACAAAGACCATCTGTTGCTTTAAACAAAGGCAGTCTGATGCTTTAAACAAAGACCATCTGTTATTTAAACAAAGGCAGTCTGATGCTTTAAACAAAGACCATCTGTTGCTTTAAACAAAGGCAGTCTGATGCTTTAAACAAAGGCAGTCTGATGCTTTAAACAAAGACCATCTGTTGCTTTAAACAAAGGCAGTCTGATGCTTTAAACAAAGGCAGTCTGATGCTTTAAACACAGACCATCTGTTATTTAAACAAAGACCATCTGTTTCTTTAAACAAAGGCAGTCTGATGCTTTAAACAAAGGCAGTCTGATGCTTATAAACAAAGGCAGTCTGATGCTTTAAACACAGACCATCTGTTATTTAAACAAAGGCAGTCTGATGCTTTAAACAAAGGCAGTCTGATGCTTTAAACACAGACCATCTGTTGTTTAAACAAAGGCAGTCTGATGCTTTAAACACAGACCATCTGTTATTTAAACAAAGACAGTCTGATGCTTTAAACAAAGGCAGTCTGATGCTTTAAACAAAGGCAGTCTGATGCTTTAAACACAGACCATCTGTTATTTAAACAAAGACCATCTGTTTCTTTAAACAAAGGCAGTCTGATGCTTTAAACAAAGGCAGTCTGATGCTTATAAACAAAGGCAGTCTGATGCTTTAAACACAGACCATCTGTTATTTAAACAAAGGCAGTCTGATGCTTTAAACAAAGGCAGTCTGATGCTTATAAACAAAGGCAGTCTGATGCTTTAAACACAGACCATCTGTTATTTAAACAAAGGCAGTCTGATGCTTTAAACACAGACCATCTGTTATTTAAACAAAGACCATCTGTTTCTTTAAACAAAGGCAGTCTGATGCTTTAAACAAAGGCAGTCTGATGCTTTAAACACAGACCATCTGTTTCTTTAAACAAAGGCAGTCTGATGCTTTAAACAAAGGCAGTCTGATGCTTTAAACAAAGACCATCTGTTTCTTTAAACAAAGGCAGTCTGATGCTTTAAACACAGACCATCTGTTATTTAAACAAAGACCATCTGTTTCTTTAAACAAAGGCAGTCTGATGCTTTAAACAAAGGCAGTCTGATGCTTTAAACACAGACCATCTGTTTCTTTAAACAAAGGCAGTCTGATGCTTTAAACAAAGACCATCTGTTATTTAAACAAAGGCAGTCTGATGCTTTAAACAAAGACCATCTGTTATTTAAACAAAGGCAGTCTGATGCTTTAAACAAAGGCAGTCTGATGCTTTAAACACAGACCATCTGTTATTTAAACAAAGGCAGTCTGATGCTTTAAACAAAGACCATCTGTTATTTAAACAAAGGCAGTCTGATGCCTTAAACAAAGGCAGTCTGATGCTTTAAACACAGACCATCTGTTATCTATCTATAATTCCACTAATCTCTGTGTGTGTGTGTGTGTGTATGTGTGTATGTGTGTATGTCTGTGTGTGTGTTTGTTTGTCTGTGACCGCTGTTTCTCGACAACCACGGGTCCGATATACTTGCAACTTGCCAGGTATATTGCTGGGGACCCGAGGATGTGCCTTTTCAAGGTTTGAAATTAATCGGACAAGTAGTTACCGAGCTATGTCCAAAAAACGATTCAACCAATCAGAGAGCAGCGAGCTATCACGTGTGCCGAACGTGGCGAACAGACTCTGCCTCGGACGGCACATTTGAGAGCGTATTCATTTATTTCACGTTGGCAAACTATGTTGCCGTTAAACTATGTTTTAAAACTAATTAAAACTAATTTGCGATTCATCGTAACTGCGATTTGCGACCTTCCGGACAGTGAAGACTTCACTTCCGGCAGCCAATCACAGAACGCGTTGTTGCGAGCCGAGCCGAGCGCGTGCGCCATTACGGTTCGTAATTCGATTTCTTCCGGAGAAAATAATAATTTCTCGATTTCTTATGCGCATTATTTCTCCCAGAGCGAAGGGCGGAAGCGAAGAGCGTTGTTTTTTTTGTTTACGGGCGTACGGGCGTACGGGCGGGGTAGAGCGTATGGGTAGCGTTTTTTTTTTTTTTGGCAAGGAACGGGCACCCACGTACGGGCATGCCCTAGTTTAAACAAAGACCATCTGTTTCTTTAAACAAAGGCAGTCTGATGCTTTCAACACAGACCATCTGTTTCTTTAAACAAAGGCAGTCTGATGCCTTAAACAAAGGCAGTCTGATGCTTTAAACAAAGGCAGTCTGATGCTTTAAACACAGACCATCTGTTATTTAAACAAAGGCAGTCTGATGCCTTAAACAAAGGCAGTCTGATGCTTTAAACACAGACCATCTGTTATTTAAACAAAGGCAGTCTGATGCTTTAAACAAAGGCAGTCTGATGCTTTAAACACAGACCATCTGTTATTTAAACAAAGGCAGTCTGATGCTTTAAACAAAGGCAGTCTGATGCTTTAAACAAAGACCATCTGTTATTTAAACAAAGGCAGTCTGATGCCTTAAACAAAGGCAGTCTGATGCTTTAAACACAGACCATCTGTTATTTAAACAAAGGCAGTCTCATGCCTTAAACAAAGGCAGTCTCATGCCTTAAACAAAGGCAGTCTGATGCTTTAAACAAAGGCAGTCTGATGCCTTAAACAAAGGCAGTCTGATGCTTTAAACAAAGGCAGTCTGTTGCTTTAAACAAAGACCATCTGTTGCTTTAAACAAAGACCATCTGTTGCTTTAAACAAAGGCAGTCTGATGCCTTAAACAAAGGCAGTCTGATGCTTTAAACAAAGGCAGTCTGATGCTTTAAACAAAGGCAGTCTGATGCTTTAAACAAAGACCATCTGTTATTTAAACAAAGGCAGTCTGATGCTTTAAACAAAGGCAGTCTGATGCTTTAAACACAGACCATCTGTTATTTAAACAAAGGCAGTCTGATGCCTTAAACAAAGGCAGTCTGATGCTTTAAACAAAGGCAGTCTGATGCTTTAAACACAGACCATCTGTTATTTAAACAAAGACCATCTGTTATTTAAACAAAGACCATCTGTTATTTAAACAAAGACAATCGGTTTCTTTAAACAAAGGCAGTCTGATACTTTAAACACAGACCATCTGTTATTTAAACAAAGACCATCTGTTTCTTTAAACAAAGGCAGTCTGATGCTTTAAACACAGACCATCTGTTTCTTTAAACAAAGGCAGTCTGATGCTTTAAACACAGACCATCTGTTATTTAAACAAAGGCAGTCTGATGCCTTAAACAAAGGCAGTCTGATGCTTTAAACAAAGGCAGTCTGATGCTTTAAACAAAGGCAGTCTGATGCTTTAAACAAAGACCATCTGTTATTTAAACAAAGGCAGTCTGATGCTTTAAACACAGACCATCTGTTATTTAAACAAAGGAAGTCTGATGCTTTAAACAAAGGCAGTCTGATGCTTTAAACAAAGACCATCTGTTATTTAAACAAAGGCAGTCTGATGCCTTAAACAAAGGCAGTCTGATGCTTTAAACACAGACCATCTGTTATTTAAACAAAGGCAGTCTGATGCCTTAAACAAAGGCAGTCTGATGCTTTAAACAAAGGCAGTCTGATGCCTTAAACAAAGGCAGTCTGATGCTTTAAACAAAGGCAGTCTGATGCTTTAAACAAAGGCAGTCTGATGCTTTAAACAAAGGCAGTCTGATGCCTTAAACAAAGACCATCTGTTGCTTTAAGTTTAAACAAAGGCAGTCTGGTGCTTTAAACAAAGGCAGTCTGATGCTTTAAACAAAGACCATCTGTTGCTTTAAACAAAGGCAGTCTGATGCTTTAAACAAAGACCATCTGTTATTTAAACAAAGGCAGTCTGATGCTTTAAACAAAGACCATCTGTTGCTTTAAACAAAGGCAGTCTGATGCTTTAAACAAAGGCAGTCTGATGCTTTAAACAAAGACCATCTGTTGCTTTAAACAAAGGCAGTCTGATGCCTTAAACAAAGGCAGTCTGATGCTTTAAACAAAGACCATCTGTTGCTTTAAACAAAGGCAGTCTGATGCTTTAAACAAAGGCAGTCTGATGCTTTAAACACAGACCATCTGTTATTTAAACAAAGACCATCTGTTTCTTTAAACAAAGGCAGTCTGGTGCTTTAAATAAAGGCAGTCTGATGCTTTAAACAAAGGCAGGCTGATGCTTTAAACACAGACCATCTGTTATTTAAACAAAGCCCATCTGTTTCTTTAAACAAAGGCAGTCTGATGCTTTAAACAAAGGCAGTCTGATGCTTTAAACAAAGGCAGTCTGGTGCTTTAAACAAAGGCAGTCTGATGCTTTAAACAAAGGCAGTCTGTTGCTTTAAACACAGACCATCTGTTATTTAAACAAAGACCATCTGATGCTTTAAACAAAGGCAGTCTGATGCTTTAAACACAGACCATCTGTTATTTAAACAAAGGCAGTCTGATGCTTTAAACAAAGACCATCTGTTGCTTTAAACAAAGGCAGTCTGATGCTTTAAACAAAGACCATCTGTTATTTAAACAAAGGCAGTCTGATGCTTTAAACAAAGACCATCTGTTGCTTTAAACAAAGGCAGTCTGATGCCTTAAACAAAGGCAGTCTGATGCTTTAAACAAAGACCATCTGTTGCTTTAAACAAAGGCAGTCTGATGCTTTAAACAAAGGCAGTCTGATGCTTTAAACAAAGACCATCAGATGCTTTAAACAAAGACCATCTGTTGCTTTAAACAAAGGCAGTCTGATGCTTTAAGCAAAGACAGTCTGATGCTTTAAACAAAGACCATCTGTTGCTTTAAACAAAGGTAGTCTGATGCATTAAACAAAGGCAGTCTGATGCTTTAAACAAAGACCATCTGTTGCTTTAAACAAAGGCAGTCTGATGCTTTAAACAAAGGCAGTCTGATGCTTTAAACACAGACCATCTGTTATTTAAACAAAGACCATCTGTTTCTTTAAACAAAGGCAGTCTGATGCTTTAAACAAAGGCAGTCTGATGCTTATAAACAAAGGCAGTCTGATGCTTTAAACACAGACCATCTGTTATCTATCTATAATTCCAGTAATCTCTGTTTGTACGTTTGTCTGTGACCGCTGTTTCTCGACAACCACGGGTCCGATATACTTTTAACTTGCCAGGTATATTGCTGGGGACCCGAGGATGTGCCTTTTCAAGGTTTCATATTAATCGGACAATTACTTACCGAGCTATGTCCAAAAAACGATTCAACCAATCAGAGAGCAGCGAACTAGCGCGTGTGCCGAACGTGGCGAACACACTCTGCCTCGGATGGCACATTTGAGAGCGTATTCATTTATTTCACGTTTGCAAACTATGTTGGCGTTAAACTATGTTTTAAAACTAATAAAAACGAATTTGCGATTCATTCGCTTTCCTGCGCGTTTGTGCACGCGATGGCGATTTCTTTACCAAACTCCGGAAGCCGTTCGCTTTGGACCAAACCATTTCATGTAAATAGAGGGGGGGGGATTGTCACCGAACTCGCAAGCCGTTCGCTTTGGACCAAACCATTTCATGTAAATAGAGGGGGGGGATATAATTTTAGATATAGATATAGTACGGGCAATGCCCTAGTTTAAACAAAGGCAGTCTGATGCTTTAAACAAAGGCAGTCTGATGCTTATAAACAAAGGCAGTCTGATGCTTTAAACACAGACCATCTGTTATTTAAACAAAGACAGTCTGATGCTTTAAACAAAGGCAGTCTGATGCCTTAAACAAAGGCAGTCTGATGCTTTAAACAAAGACCATCTGTTATTTAAACAAAGACCATCTGTTTCTTTAAACAAAGGCAGTCTGATGCTTTAAACACAGACCATCTGTTTCTTTAAACAAAGGCAGTCTGATGCCTTAAACAAAGGCAGTCTGATGCTTTAAACAAAGGCAGTCTGATGCTTTAAACAAAGGCAGTCTGATGCTTTAAACAAAGGCAGTCTGATGCTTTAAACAAAGACCATCTGTTATTTAAACAAAGGCAGTCTGATGCTTTAAACACAGACCATCTGTTATTTAAACAAAGGCAGTCTGATGCCTTAAACAAAGGCAGTCTGATGCTTTAAACAAAGGCAGTCTGATGCTTTAAACACAGACCATCTGTTATTCAAACAAAGACCATCTGTTATTTAAACAAAGACCATCTGTTATTTAAACAAAGACAATCGGTTTCTTTAAACAAAGGCAGTCTGATACTTTAAACACAGACCATCTGTTATTTAAACAAAGACCATCTGTTTCTTTAAACAAAGGCAGTCTGATGCTTTAAACACAGACCATCTGTTTCTTTAAACAAAGGCAGTCTGATGCTTTAAACACAGACCATCTGTTATTTAAACAAAGGCAGTCTGATGCCTTAAACAAAGGCAGTCTGATGCTTTAAACAAAGGCAGTCTGATGCTTTAAACAAAGGCAGTCTGATGCTTTAAACAAAGACCATCTGTTATTTAAACAAAGGCAGTCTGATGCTTTAAACACAGACCATCTGTTATTTAAACAAAGGCAGTCTGATGCTTTAAACAAAGGCAGTCTGATGCTTTAAACAAAGACCATCTGTTATTTAAACAAAGGCAGTCTGATGCCTTAAACAAAGGCAGTCTGATGCTTTAAACAAAGGCAGTCTGATGCTTTAAACACAGACCATCTGTTATTTAAACAAAGGCAGTCTGATGCCTTAAACAAAGGCAGTCTGATGCTTTAAACAAAGGCAGTCTGATGCTTTAAACAAAGGCAGTCTGATGCTTTAAACAAAGACCATCTGTTATTTAAACAAAGGCAGTCTGATGCCTTAAACAAAGGCAGTCTGATGCTTTAAACACAGACCATCTGTTTCTTTAAACAAAGGCAGTCTGATGCTTTAAACACAGACCATCTGTTATTTAAACAAAGGCAGTCTGATGCCTTAAACAAAGGCAGTCTGATGCTTTAAACAAAGGCAGTCTGATGCTTTAAACAAAGACCATCTGTTATTTAAACAAAGGCAGTCTGATGCTTTAAACAAAGGCAGTCTGATGCTTTAAACACAGACCATCTGTTATTTAAACAAAGGCAGTCTGATGCCTTAAACAAAGGCAGTCTGATGCTTTAAACAAAGGCAGTCTGATGCTTTAAACACAGACCATCTGTTATTTAAACAAAGACCATCTGTTATTTAAACAAAGACCATCTGTTATTTAAACAAAGACAATCGGTTTCTTTAAACAAAGGCAGTCTGATACTTTAAACACAGACCATCTGTTATTTAAACAAAGACCATCTGTTTCTTTAAACAAAGGCAGTCTGATGCTTTAAACACAGACCATCTGTTTCTTTAAACAAAGGCAGTCTGATGCTTTAAACACAGACCATCTGTTATTTAAACAAAGGCAGTCTGATGCCTTAAACAAAGGCAGTCTGATGCTTTAAACAAAGGCAGTCTGATGCTTTAAACAAAGGCAGTCTGATGCTTTAAACAAAGACCATCTGTTATTTAAACAAAGGCAGTCTGATGCTTTAAACACAGACCATCTGTTATTTAAACAAAGGAAGTCTGATGCTTTAAACAAAGGCAGTCTGATGCTTTAAACAAAGACCATCTGTTATTTAAACAAAGGCAGTCTGATGCCTTAAACAAAGGCAGTCTGATGCTTTAAACACAGACCATCTGTTATTTAAACAAAGGCAGTCTGATGCCTTAAACAAAGGCAGTCTGATGCCTTAAACAAAGGCAGTCTGATGCTTTAAACAAAGGCAGTCTGATGCCTTAAACAAAGGCAGTCTGATGCTTTAAACAAAGGCAGTCTGATGCTTTAAACAAAGGCAGTCTGATGCTTTAAACAAAGGCAGTCTGATGCTTTAAACAAAGGCAGTCTGATGCCTTAAACAAAGACCATCTGTTGCTTTAAGTTTAAACAAAGGCAGTCTGGTGCTTTAAACAAAGGCAGTCTGATGCTTTAAACAAAGACCATCTGTTGCTTTAAACAAAGGCAGTCTGATGCTTTAAACAAAGACCATCTGTTATTTAAACAAAGGCAGTCTGATGCTTTAAACAAAGACCATCTGTTGCTTTAAACAAAGGCAGTCTGATGCTTTAAACAAAGGCAGTCTGATGCTTTAAACAAAGACCATCTGTTGCTTTAAACAAAGGCAGTCTGATGCCTTAAACAAAGGCAGTCTGATGCTTTAAACAAAGACCATCTGTTGCTTTAAACAAAGGCAGTCTGATGCTTTAAACAAAGGCAGTCTGATGCTTTAAACACAGACCATCTGTTATTTAAACAAAGACCATCTGTTTCTTTAAACAAAGGCAGTCTGGTGCTTTAAATAAAGGCAGTCTGATGCTTTAAACAAAGGCAGGCTGATGCTTTAAACACAGACCATCTGTTATTTAAACAAAGCCCATCTGTTTCTTTAAACAAAGGCAGTCTGATGCTTTAAACAAAGGCAGTCTGATGCTTTAAACAAAGGCAGTCTGGTGCTTTAAACAAAGGCAGTCTGATGCTTTAAACAAAGGCAGTCTGTTGCTTTAAACACAGACCATCTGTTATTTAAACAAAGACCATCTGATGCTTTAAACAAAGGCAGTCTGATGCTTTAAACAAAGACCATCTGTTGCTTTAAACAAAGGCAGTCTGATGCTTTAAACAAAGACCATCTGTTATTTAAACAGAGGCAGTCTGATGCTTTAAACAAAGACCATCTGTTGCTTTAAACAAAGGCAGTCTGATGCTTTAAACAAAGACCATCTGTTATTTAAACAGAGGCAGTCTGATGCTTTAAACAAAGACCATCTGATGCTTTAAACACAGACCATCTGTTATTTAAACAAAGGCAGTCTGATGCTTTAAACAAAGACCATCTGTTGCTTTAAACAAAGGCAGTCTGATGCTTTAAACAAAGACCATCTGTTATTTAAACAGAGGCAGTCTGATGCTTTAAACAAAGACCATCTGTTGCTTTAAACAAAGGCAGTCTGATGCCTTAAACAAAGGCAGTCTGATGCTTTAAACAAAGACCATCTGTTGCTTTAAACAAAGGCAGTCTGATGCTTTAAACAAAGGCAGTCTGATGCTTTAAACAAAGACCATCAGATGCTTTAAACAAAGACCATCTGTTGCTTTAAACAAAGGCAGTCTGATGCTTTAAGCAAAGACAGTCTGATGCTTTAAACAAAGACCATCTGTTGCTTTAAACAAAGGTAGTCTGATGCATTAAACAAAGGCAGTCTGATGCTTTAAACAAAGACCATCTGTTGCTTTAAACAAAGGCAGTCTGATGCTTTAAACAAAGGCAGTCTGATGCTTTAAACACAGACCATCTGTTATTTAAACAAAGACCATCTGTTTCTTTAAACAAAGGCAGTCTGATGCTTTAAACAAAGGCAGTCTGATGCTTATAAACAAAGGCAGTCTGATGCTTTAAACACAGACCATCTGTTATCTATCTATAATTCCAGTAATCTCTGTTTGTACGTTTGTCTGTGACCGCTGTTTCTCGACAACCACGGGTCCGATATACTTTTAACTTGCCAGGTATATTGCTGGGGACCCGAGGATGTGCCTTTTCAAGGTTTCATATTAATCGGACAATTACTTACCGAGCTATGTCCAAAAAACGATTCAACCAATCAGAGAGCAGCGAACTAGCGCGTGTGCCGAACGTGGCGAACACACTCTGCCTCGGATGGCACATTTGAGAGCGTATTCATTTATTTCACGTTTGCAAACTATGTTGGCGTTAAACTATGTTTTAAAACTAATAAAAACGAATTTGCGATTCATTCGCTTTCCTGCGCGTTTGTGCACGCGATGGCGATTTCTTTACCAAACTCCGGAAGCCGTTCGCTTTGGACCAAACCATTTCATGTAAATAGAGGGGGGGGGGATTGTCACCGAACTCGCAAGCCGTTCGCTTTGGACCAAACCATTTCATGTAAATAGAGGGGGGGGATATAATTTTAGATATAGATATAGTACGGGCAATGCCCTAGTTTAAACAAAGGCAGTCTGATGCTTTAAACAAAGGCAGTCTGATGCTTATAAACAAAGGCAGTCTGATGCTTTAAACACAGACCATCTGTTATTTAAACAAAGACAGTCTGATGCTTTAAACAAAGGCAGTCTGATGCTTTAAACAAAGGCAGTCTGATGCTTTAAACAAAGGCAGTCTGATGCTTTAAACACAGACCATCTGTTATTTAAACAAAGGCAGTCTGATGCTTTAAACAAAGGCAGTCTGATGCATTAAACACAGACCATCTGTTATTTAAACAAAGGCAGTCTGATGCTTTAAACAAAGGCAGTCTGATGCTTTAAACAAAGGCAGTCTGATGCTTTAAACACAGACCATCTGTTATTTAAACAAAGGCAGTCTGATGCTTTAAACAAAGGCAGTCTGATGCATTAAACACAGACCATCTGTTATTTAAACAAAGACAGTCTGATGCTTTAAACAAAGGCAGTCTGATGCTTTAAACAAAGGCAGTCTGATGCTTTAAACACAGACCATCTGTTATTTAAACAAAGGCAGTCTGATGCTTTAAACACAGACCATCTGTTATTTAAACAAAGACCATCTGTTTCTTTAAACAAAGGCATTCTGATGCTTTAAACAAAGGCAGTCTGATGCTTTAAACACAGACCATCTGTTATTTAAACAAAGGCAGTCTGATGCTTTAAACAAAGGCAGTCTGATGCTTATAAACAAAGGCAGTCTGATGCTTTAAACACAGACCATCTGTTATTTAAACAAAGGCAGGCTGATGCTTTAAACACAGACCATCTGTTATTTAAACAAAGACCATCTGTTTATTTAAACAAAGGCAGTCTGATGCTTTAAACAAAGGCAGTCTGATGCTTTAAACACAGACCATCTGTTTCTTTAAACAAAGGCAGTCTGATGCTTTAAACAAAGGCAGTCTGATGCTTTAAACAAAGACCATCTGTTTCTTTAAACAAAGGCAGTCTGATTCTTTAAACACAGACCATCTGTTATTTAAACAAAGACCATCTGTTTATTTAAACACAGACCATCTGTTTCTTTAAACACAGACCATCTGTTTCTTTAAACACAGACCATCTGTTTCTTTAAACAAAGGCAGTCTGATGCTTTAAACTCAGACCATCTGTTATTTAAACAAAGGCAGTCTGATGCTTTAAACACAGACCATCTGTTATTTAAACAAAGGCAGTCTGATGCTTTAAACAAAGGCAGTCTGATGCTTTAAACAAAGAACATCTGTTATTTAAACAAAGGCAGTCTGATGCTTTAAACAAAGGCAGTCTGATGCTTTAAACAAAGGCAGTCTGATGCTTTAAACAAAGGCAGTCTGATGCTTTAAACAAAGACCATCTGTTATTTAAACAAAGGCAGTCTGATGCTTTAAACAAAGGCAGTCTGATGCTTTAAACAAAGACCATCTGTTATTTAAACAAAGGCAGTCTGATGCTTTAAACAAAGGCAGTCTGATGCTTTAAACACAGACCATCTGTTATTTAAACAAAGGCAGTCTGATGCCTTAAACAAAGGCAGTCTGATGCTTTAAACAAAGGCAGTCTGATGCTTTAAACAAAGACCATCTGTTATTTAAACAAAGGCAGTCTGATGCTTTAAACAAAGGCAGTCTGATGCCTTAAACAAAGGCAGTCTGATGCTTTAAACAAAGACCATCTGTTATTTAAACAAAGGCAGTCTGATGCCTTAAACAAAGGCAGTCTGATGCTTTAAACACAGACCATCTGTTATCTATCTATAATTCCACTAATCTCTGTGTGTGTGTGTGTGTGTATGTGTGTATGTGTGTATGTCTGTGTGTGTGTTTGTTTGTCTGTGACCGCTGTTTCTCGACAACCACGGGTCCGATATACTTGCAACTTGCCAGGTATATTGCTGGGGACCCGAGGATGTGCCTTTTCAAGGTTTGAAATTAATCGGACAAGTAGTTACCGAGCTATGTCCAAAAAACGATTCAACCAATCAGAGAGCAGCGAGCTATCACGTGTGCCGAACGTGGCGAACAGACTCTGCCTCGGACGGCACATTTGAGAGCGTATTCATTTATTTCACGTTGGCAAACTATGTTGCCGTTAAACTATGTTTTAAAACTAATTAAAACTAATTTGCGATTCATCGTAACTGCGATTTGCGACCTTCCGGACAGTGAAGACTTCACTTCCGGCAGCCAATCACAGAACGCGTTGTTGCGAGCCGAGCCGAGCGCGTGCGCCATTACGGTTCGTAATTCGATTTCTTCCGGAGAAAATAATAATTTCTCGATTTCTTATGCGCATTATTTCTCCCAGAGCGAAGGGCGGAAGCGAAGAGCGTTGTTTTTTTTGTTTACGGGCGTACGGGCGTACGGGCGGGGTAGAGCGTATGGGTAGCGTTTTTTTTTTTTTTTGGCAAGCAACGGGCACCCACGTACGGGCATGCCCTAGTTTAAACAAAGACCATCTGTTTCTTTAAACAAAGGCAGTCTGATGCTTTCAACACAGACCATCTGTTTCTTTAAACAAAGGCAGTCTGATGCCTTAAACAAAGGCAGTCTGATGCTTTAAACAAAGGCAGTCTGATGCTTTAAACACAGACCATCTGTTATTTAAACAAAGGCAGTCTGATGCCTTAAACAAAGGCAGTCTGATGCTTTAAACACAGACCATCTGTTATTTAAACAAAGGCAGTCTGATGCCTTAAACAAAGGCAGTCTGATGCTTTAAACAAAGGCAGGCTGATGCTTTAAACAAAGGCAGTCTGATGCTTTAAACACAGACCATCTGTTATTTAAACAAAGGCAGTCTGATGCCTTAAACAAAGGCAGTCTGATGCTTTAAACACAGACCATCTGTTATTTAAACAAAGGCAGTCTGATGCCTTAAACAAAGGCAGTCTGATGCTTTAAACAAAGGCAGGCTGATGCTTTAAACAAAGGCAGTCTGATGCCTTAAACAAAGACCATCTGTTATTTAAACAAAGGCAGTCTGATGCCTTAAACAAAGGCAGTCTGATGCTTTAAACACAGACCATCTGTTATTTAAACAAAGACCATCTGTTTCTTTAAACAAAGGCAGTCTGATGCTTTAAACACAGACCATCTGTTTCTTTAAACAAAGGCAGTCTGATGCTTTAAACACAGACCATCTGTTATTTAAACAAAGGCAGTCTGATGCTTTAAACACAGACCATCTGTTATTTAAACAAAGACCATCTGTTTCTTTAAACAAAGACCATCTGTTTCTTTAAACAAAGGCAGTCTGATGCTTTAAACACAGACCATCTGTTATTTAAACAAAGACCATCTGTTTCTTTAAACAAAGGCAGTCTGATGCTTTAAACACAGACCATCTGTTATTTAAACAAAGACCATCTGTTTCTTTAAACAAAGACCATCTGTTTCTTTAAACAAAGGCAGTCTGATGCTTTAAACACAGACCATCTGTTATTTAAACAAAGACCATCTGTTTCTTTAAACAAAGACAGTCTGATGCTTTAAACACAGACCATCTGTTTCTTTAAACAAAGGCAGTCTGATGCTTGAAACACAGACCATCTGTTATTTAAACAAAGGCAGTCTGATGCCTTAAACAAAGGCAGTCTGATGCTTTAAACAAAGGCAGTCTGATGCTTTAAACAAAGGCAGTCTGATGCTTTAAACAAAGACCATCTGTTATTGGCGCTGAGGAAGCGCCTTTAGCGATTGACTTCCAGCCAGTGTAACGCTAATTCCTGTCACAGGAATTCTGAGATCATATAAGTGGGCGTGGCAGTTCCTGATTGGTTCGTGTTGGGGAACGCCTTCTCGCTGCCGACGTGACGTAAATTCGCGCACGCGCACTGGTGAAGCTTACTCGATCTTACTCGATCCCATATTACATGTACTTTCATTGCATACAAATTATACTTCCTCCTAGAAATTCCATGCCCGAACCTCAGCGCAATCCAAGAGGATTCACTTGTTTAAACAAAGGCAGTCTGATGCTTTAAACAAAGACCATCTGTTATTTAAACAAAGGCAGTCTGATGCTTTAAACAAAGGCAGTCTGATGCTTTAAACACAGACCATCTGTTATTTAAACAAAGGCAGTCTGATGCTTTAAACAAAGGCAGTCTGATGCTTTAAACAAAGACCATCTGTTATTTAAACAAAGGCAGTCTGATGCCTTAAACAAAGGCAGTCTGATGCTTTAAACACAGACCATCTGTTATTTAAACAAAGGCAGTCTCATGCCTTAAACAAAGGCAGTCTCATGCCTTAAACAAAGGCAGTCTGATGCTTTAAACAAAGGCAGTCTGATGCCTTAAACAAAGGCAGTCTGATGCTTTAAACAAAGGCAGTCTGATGCTTTAAACAAAGGCAGTCTGATGCTTTAAACAAAGGCAGGCTGATGCTTTAAACACAGACCATCTGTTATTTAAACAAAGACCATCTGTTTCTTTAAACAAAGGCAGTCTGATGCTTTAAACAAAGGCAGTCTGATGCTTTAAACAAAGGCAGTCTGATGCTTTAAACAAAGACCATCTGTTGCTTTAAACAAAGGCAGTCTGATGCTTTAAACAAAGGCAGTCTGATGCTTTAAACACAGACCATCTGTTATTTAAACAAAGGCAGTCTGATGCTTTAAACAAAGACCATCTGTTGCTTTAAACAAAGGCAGTCTGATGCTTTAAACAAAGACAGTCTGATGCTTTAAACAAAGACCATCTGTTATTTTAACAAAGGCAGTCTGATGCTTTAAACAAAGGCAGTCTGATGCTTTAAACAAAGACCATCTGTTGCTTTAAACAAAGGCAGTCTGATGCTTTAAACAAAGGCAGTCTGATGCTTGAAACACAGACCATCTGTTATTTAAACAAAGGCAGTCTGATGCCTTAAACAAAGGCAGTCTGATGCTTTAAACAAAGGCAGTCTGATGCTTTAAACAAAGGCAGTCTGATGCTTTAAACAAAGACCATCTGTTATTGGCGCTGAGGAAGCGCCTTTAGCGATTGACTTCCAGCCAGTGTAACGCTAATTCCTGTCACAGGAATTCTGAGATCATATAAGTGGGCGTGGCAGTTCCTGATTGGTTCGTGTTGGGGAACGCCTTCTCGCTGCCGACGTGACGTAAATTCGCGCACGCGCACTGGTGAAGCTTACTCGATCTTACTCGATCCCATATTACATGTACTTTCATTGCATACAAATTATACTTCCTCCTAGAAATTCCATGCCCGAACCTCAGCGCAATCCAAGAGGATTCACTTGTTTAAACAAAGGCAGTCTGATGCTTTAAACAAAGACCATCTGTTATTTAAACAAAGGCAGTCTGATGCTTTAAACAAAGGCAGTCTGATGCTTTAAACACAGACCATCTGTTATTTAAACAAAGGAAGTCTGATGCTTTAAACAAAGGCAGTCTGATGCTTTAAACAAAGACCATCTGTTATTTAAACAAAGGCAGTCTGATGCCTTAAACAAAGGCAGTCTGATGCTTTAAACACAGACCATCTGTTATTTAAACAAAGGCAGTCTCATGCCTTAAACAAAGGCAGTCTCATGCCTTAAACAAAGGCAGTCTGATGCTTTAAACAAAGGCAGTCTGATGCCTTAAACAAAGGCAGTCTGATGCTTTAAACAAAGGCAGTCTGATGCTTTAAACAAAGGCAGTCTGATGCTTTAAACAAAGGCAGTCTGATGCTTTAAACAAAGGCAGTCTGATGCTTTAAACAAAGGCAGTCTGATGCTTTAAACAAAGACCATCTGTTGCTTTAAACAAAGGCAGTCTGATGCTTTAAACAAAGGCAGTCTGATGCTTTAAACACAGACCATCTGTTATTTAAACAAAGGCAGTCTGATGCTTTAAACAAAGACCATCTGTTGCTTTAAACAAAGGCAGTCTGATGCTTTAAACAAAGACAGTCTGATGCTTTAAACAAAGACCATCTGTTATTTAAACAAAGGCAGTCTGATGCTTTAAACAAAGGCAGTCTGATGCTTTAAACACAGACCATCTGTTATTTAAACAAAGGCAGTCTGATGCTTTAAACAAAGGCAGTCTGATGCTTTAAACAAAGACCATCTGTTGCTTTAAACAAAGACCATCTGTTGCTTTAAACAAAGGCAGTCTGATGCTTTAAACAAAGGCAGTCTGATGCTTTAAACAAAGGCAGTCTGTTGCCTTAAACAAAGACCATCTGTTATTTAAACAAAGGCAGTCTGATGCTTTAAACAAAGACCATCTGTTATTTAAACAAAGGCAGTCTGATGCTTTAAACAAAGACCATCTGTTGCTTTAAACAAAGGCAGTCTGATGCTTTAAACAAAGGCAGTCTGATGCTTTAAACAAAGACCATCTGTTGCTTTAAACAAAGGCAGTCTGATGCCTTAAACAAAGACAGTCTGATGCTTTAAACAAAGACCATCTGTTGCTTTAAACAAAGGCAGTCTGATGCATTAAACAAAGGCAGTCTGATGCTTTAAACAAAGGCAGTCTGATGCTTTAAACAAAGGCAGTCTGATGCTTTAAACAAAGAACATCTGTTATTTAAACAAAGGCAGTCTGATGCTTTAAACAAAGGCAGTCTGATGCTTTAAACAAAGGCAGTCTGATGCTTTAAACACAGACCATCTGTTTCTTTAAACAAAGGCAGTCTGATGCTTTAAACAAAGGCAGTCTGATGCTTTAAACAAAGACCATCTGTTTCTTTAAACAAAGGCAGTCTGATTCTTTAAACACAGACCATCTGTTATTTAAACAAAGACCATCTGTTTCTTTAAACAAAGGCAGTCTGATGCGTTAAACAAAGGCAGTCTGATGCTTTAAACACAGACCATCTGTTTCTTTAAACAAAGGCAGTCTGATGCTTTAAACACAGACCATCTGTTGCTTTAAACAAAGGCAGTCTGATGCTTTAAACACAGACCATCTGTTATTTAAACAAAGGCAGTCTGATGCCTTAAACAAAGGCAGTCTGATGCTTTAAACAAAGACCATCTGTTTCTTTAAACAAAGGCAGTCTGATTCTTTAAACACAGACCATCTGTTATTTAAACAAAGACCATCTGTTTCTTTAAACAAAGGCAGTCTGATGCGTTAAACAAAGGCAGTCTGATGCTTTAAACACAGACCATCTGTTTCTTTAAACAAAGGCAGTCTGATGCTTTAAACACAGACCATCTGTTGCTTTAAACAAAGGCAGTCTGATGCTTTAAACAAAGACCATCTGTTATTTAAACAAAGGCAGTCTGATGCCTTAAACAAAGGCAGTCTGATGCTTTAAACACAGACCATCTGTTATCTATCTATAATTCCACTAATCTCTGTGTGTGTGTGTGTGTGTATGTGTGTATGTGTGTATGTCTGTGTGTGTGTTTGTTTGTCTGTGACCGCTGTTTCTCGACAACCACGGGTCCGATATACTTGCAACTTGCCAGGTATATTGCTGGGGACCCGAGGATGTGCCTTTTCAAGGTTTGAAATTAATCGGACAAGTAGTTACCGAGCTATGTCCAAAAAACGATTCAACCAATCAGAGAGCAGCGAGCTATCACGTGTGCCGAACGTGGCGAACAGACTCTGCCTCGGACGGCACATTTGAGAGCGTATTCATTTATTTCACGTTGGCAAACTATGTTGCCGTTAAACTATGTTTTAAAACTAATTAAAACTAATTTGCGATTCATCGTAACTGCGATTTGCGACCTTCCGGACAGTGAAGACTTCACTTCCGGCAGCCAATCACAGAACGCGTTGTTGCGAGCCGAGCCGAGCGCGTGCGCCATTACGGTTCGTAATTCGATTTCTTCCGGAGAAAATAATAATTTCTCGATTTCTTATGCGCATTATTTCTCCCAGAGCGAAGGGCGGAAGCGAAGAGCGTTGTTTTTTTTGTTTACGGGCGTACGGGCGTACGGGCGGGGTAGAGCGTATGGGTAGCGTTTTTTTTTTTTTTTGGCAAGGAACGGGCACCCACGTACGGGCATGCCCTAGTTTAAACAAAGACCATCTGTTTCTTTAAACAAAGGCAGTCTGATGCTTTCAACACAGACCATCTGTTTCTTTAAACAAAGGCAGTCTGATGCCTTAAACAAAGGCAGTCTGATGCTTTAAACAAAGGCAGTCTGATGCTTTAAACACAGACCATCTGTTATTTAAACAAAGGCAGTCTGATGCCTTAAACAAAGGCAGTCTGATGCTTTAAACACAGACCATCTGTTATTTAAACAAAGGCAGTCTGATGCCTTAAACAAAGGCAGTCTGATGCTTTAAACAAAGGCAGGCTGATGCTTTAAACAAAGGCAGTCTGATGCTTTAAACACAGACCATCTGTTATTTAAACAAAGGCAGTCTGATGCCTTAAACAAAGGCAGTCTGATGCTTTAAACACAGACCATCTGTTATTTAAACAAAGGCAGTCTGATGCCTTAAACAAAGGCAGTCTGATGCTTTAAACAAAGGCAGGCTGATGCTTTAAACAAAGGCAGTCTGATGCCTTAAACAAAGACCATCTGTTATTTAAACAAAGGCAGTCTGATGCCTTAAACAAAGGCAGTCTGATGCTTTAAACACAGACCATCTGTTATTTAAACAAAGACCATCTGTTTCTTTAAACAAAGGCAGTCTGATGCTTTAAACACAGACCATCTGTTTCTTTAAACAAAGGCAGTCTGATGCTTTAAACACAGACCATCTGTTATTTAAACAAAGGCAGTCTGATGCTTTAAACACAGACCATCTGTTATTTAAACAAAGACCATCTGTTTCTTTAAACAAAGACCATCTGTTTCTTTAAACAAAGGCAGTCTGATGCTTTAAACACAGACCATCTGTTATTTAAACAAAGACCATCTGTTTCTTTAAACAAAGGCAGTCTGATGCTTTAAACACAGACCATCTGTTATTTAAACAAAGACCATCTGTTTCTTTAAACAAAGACCATCTGTTTCTTTAAACAAAGGCAGTCTGATGCTTTAAACACAGACCATCTGTTATTTAAACAAAGACCATCTGTTTCTTTAAACAAAGACAGTCTGATGCTTTAAACACAGACCATCTGTTTCTTTAAACAAAGGCAGTCTGATGCTTGAAACACAGACCATCTGTTATTTAAACAAAGGCAGTCTGATGCCTTAAACAAAGGCAGTCTGATGCTTTAAACAAAGGCAGTCTGATGCTTTAAACAAAGGCAGTCTGATGCTTTAAACAAAGACCATCTGTTATTGGCGCTGAGGAAGCGCCTTTAGCGATTGACTTCCAGCCAGTGTAACGCTAATTCCTGTCACAGGAATTCTGAGATCATATAAGTGGGCGTGGCAGTTCCTGATTGGTTCGTGTTGGGGAACGCCTTCTCGCTGCCGACGTGACGTAAATTCGCGCACGCGCACTGGTGAAGCTTACTCGATCTTACTCGATCCCATATTACATGTACTTTCATTGCATACAAATTATACTTCCTCCTAGAAATTCCATGCCCGAACCTCAGCGCAATCCAAGAGGATTCACTTGTTTAAACAAAGGCAGTCTGATGCTTTAAACAAAGACCATCTGTTATTTAAACAAAGGCAGTCTGATGCTTTAAACAAAGGCAGTCTGATGCTTTAAACACAGACCATCTGTTATTTAAACAAAGGCAGTCTGATGCTTTAAACAAAGGCAGTCTGATGCTTTAAACAAAGACCATCTGTTATTTAAACAAAGGCAGTCTGATGCCTTAAACAAAGGCAGTCTGATGCTTTAAACACAGACCATCTGTTATTTAAACAAAGGCAGTCTCATGCCTTAAACAAAGGCAGTCTCATGCCTTAAACAAAGGCAGTCTGATGCTTTAAACAAAGGCAGTCTGATGCCTTAAACAAAGGCAGTCTGATGCTTTAAACAAAGGCAGTCTGATGCTTTAAACAAAGGCAGTCTGATGCTTTAAACAAAGGCAGGCTGATGCTTTAAACACAGACCATCTGTTATTTAAACAAAGACCATCTGTTTCTTTAAACAAAGGCAGTCTGATGCTTTAAACAAAGGCAGTCTGATGCTTTAAACAAAGGCAGTCTGATGCTTTAAACAAAGACCATCTGTTGCTTTAAACAAAGGCAGTCTGATGCTTTAAACAAAGGCAGTCTGATGCTTTAAACACAGACCATCTGTTATTTAAACAAAGGCAGTCTGATGCTTTAAACAAAGACCATCTGTTGCTTTAAACAAAGGCAGTCTGATGCTTTAAACAAAGACAGTCTGATGCTTTAAACAAAGACCATCTGTTATTTTAACAAAGGCAGTCTGATGCTTTAAACAAAGGCAGTCTGATGCTTTAAACAAAGACCATCTGTTGCTTTAAACAAAGGCAGTCTGATGCTTTAAACAAAGGCAGTCTGATGCTTGAAACACAGACCATCTGTTATTTAAACAAAGGCAGTCTGATGCCTTAAACAAAGGCAGTCTGATGCTTTAAACAAAGGCAGTCTGATGCTTTAAACAAAGGCAGTCTGATGCTTTAAACAAAGACCATCTGTTATTGGCGCTGAGGAAGCGCCTTTAGCGATTGACTTCCAGCCAGTGTAACGCTAATTCCTGTCACAGGAATTCTGAGATCATATAAGTGGGCGTGGCAGTTCCTGATTGGTTCGTGTTGGGGAACGCCTTCTCGCTGCCGACGTGACGTAAATTCGCGCACGCGCACTGGTGAAGCTTACTCGATCTTACTCGATCCCATATTACATGTACTTTCATTGCATACAAATTATACTTCCTCCTAGAAATTCCATGCCCGAACCTCAGCGCAATCCAAGAGGATTCACTTGTTTAAACAAAGGCAGTCTGATGCTTTAAACAAAGACCATCTGTTATTTAAACAAAGGCAGTCTGATGCTTTAAACAAAGGCAGTCTGATGCTTTAAACACAGACCATCTGTTATTTAAACAAAGGCAGTCTGATGCTTTAAACAAAGGCAGTCTGATGCTTTAAACAAAGACCATCTGTTATTTAAACAAAGGCAGTCTGATGCCTTAAACAAAGGCAGTCTGATGCTTTAAACACAGACCATCTGTTATTTAAACAAAGGCAGTCTCATGCCTTAAACAAAGGCAGTCTCATGCCTTAAACAAAGGCAGTCTGATGCTTTAAACAAAGGCAGTCTGATGCCTTAAACAAAGGCAGTCTGATGCTTTAAACAAAGGCAGTCTGATGCTTTAAACAAAGGCAGTCTGATGCTTTAAACAAAGGCAGTCTGATGCTTTAAACAAAGGCAGTCTGATGCTTTAAACAAAGGCAGTCTGATGCTTTAAACAAAGACCATCTGTTGCTTTAAACAAAGGCAGTCTGATGCTTTAAACAAAGGCAGTCTGATGCTTTAAACACAGACCATCTGTTATTTAAACAAAGGCAGTCTGATGCTTTAAACAAAGACCATCTGTTGCTTTAAACAAAGGCAGTCTGATGCTTTAAACAAAGACAGTCTGATGCTTTAAACAAAGACCATCTGTTATTTAAACAAAGGCAGTCTGATGCTTTAAACAAAGGCAGTCTGATGCTTTAAACACAGACCATCTGTTATTTAAACAAAGGCAGTCTGATGCTTTAAACAAAGGCAGTCTGATGCTTTAAACAAAGACCATCTGTTGCTTTAAACAAAGACCATCTGTTGCTTTAAACAAAGACAGTCTGATGCTTTAAACAAAGACCATCTGTTATTTAAACAAAGGCAGTCTGATGCTTTAAACAAAGGCAGTCTGATGCTTTAAACACAGACCATCTGTTATTTAAACAAAGGCAGTCTGATGCTTTAAACAAAGGCAGTCTGATGCTTTAAACAAAGACCATCTGTTGCTTTAAACAAAGACCATCTGTTGCTTTAAACAAAGGCAGTCTGATGCTTTAAACAAAGGCAGTCTGATGCTTTAAACAAAGGCAGTCTGTTGCCTTAAACAAAGACAGTCTGATGCTTTAAACAAAGACCATCTGTTGCTTTAAACAAAGGCAGTCTGATGCATTAAACAAAGGCAGTCTGATGCTTTAAACAAAGGCAGTCTGATGCTTTAAACAAAGGCAGTCTGATGCTTTAAACAAAGAACATCTGTTATTTAAACAAAGGCAGTCTGATGCTTTAAACAAAGGCAGTCTGATGCTTTAAACAAAGGCAGTCTGATGCTTTAAACACAGACCATCTGTTTCTTTAAACAAAGGCAGTCTGATGCTTTAAACAAAGGCAGTCTGATGCTTTAAACAAAGACCATCTGTTTCTTTAAACAAAGGCAGTCTGATTCTTTAAACACAGACCATCTGTTATTTAAACAAAGACCATCTGTTTCTTTAAACAAAGGCAGTCTGATGCGTTAAACAAAGGCAGTCTGATGCTTTAAACACAGACCATCTGTTTCTTTAAACAAAGGCAGTCTGATGCTTTAAACACAGACCATCTGTTGCTTTAAACAAAGGCAGTCTGATGCTTTAAACACAGACCATCTGTTATTTAAACAAAGGCAGTCTGATGCCTTAAACAAAGGCAGTCTGATGCTTTAAACACAGACCATCTGTTTCTTTAAACAAAGGCAGTCTGATGCTTTAAACACAGACCATCTGTTTCTTTAAACACAGACCATCTGTTTCTTTAAACACAGACCATCTGTTTCTTTAAACACAGACCATCTGTTTATTTAAACACAGACCATCTGTTTCTTTAAACACAGACCATCTGTTTCTTTAAACACAGACCATCTGTTTCTTTAAACAAAGGCAGTCTGATGCTTTAAACTCAGACCATCTGTTATTTAAACAAAGGCAGTCTGATGCCTTAAACAAAGGCAGTCTGATGCTTTAAACACAGACCATCTGTTATTTAAACAAAGGCAGTCTGATGCCTTAAACAAAGGCAGTCTGATGCTTTAAACAAAGGCAGTCTGATGCTTTAAACAAAGGCAGTCTGATGCTTTAAACAAAGAACATCTGTTATTTAAACAAAGGCAGTCTGATGCTTTAAACAAAGGCAGTCTGATGCTTTAAACAAAGACCATCTGTTGCTTTAAACAAAGGCAGTCTGATGCTTTAAACAAAGACCATCTGTTATTTAAACAAAGGCAGTCTGATGCTTTAAACAAAGACCATCTGTTGCTTTAAACAAAGACCATCTGTTGCTTTAAACAAAGGCAGTCTGATGCTTTAAACAAAGGCAGTCTGATGCTTTAAACAAAGGCAGTCTGATGCTTTAAACAAAGGCAGTCTGATGCTTTAAACAAAGACCATCTGTTGCTTTAAACAAAGGCAGTCTGATGCTTTAAACAAAGGCAGTCTGATGCTTTAAACAAAGACCATCTGTTGCTTTTAACAAAGGCCATCTGTTGCTTTAAACAAAGACCATCTGTTATTTAAACAAAGGCAGTCTGATGCTTTAAACAAAGACCATCTGTTGCTTTAAACAAAGACCATCTGTTGCTTTAAACAAAGACCATCTGTTATTTAAACAAACGCAGTCTGATGCTTTAAACAAAGACCATCTGTTGCTTTAAACAAAGGCAGTCTGATGCTTTAAACAAAGACCATCTGTTATTTAAACAAAGGCAGTCTGATGCTTTAAACAAAGACCATCTGTTGCTTTAAGCAAAGGCAGTCTGATGCTTTAAACAAGGGCAGTCTGATGCTTTAAACAAAGACCATCTGTTGCTTTAAACAAAGGCAGTCTGATGCTTTAAACAAAGGCAGTCTGATGCTTTAAACAAAGGCAGTCTGTTGCTTTAAACAAAGACCATCTGTTATTTAAACAAAGGCAGTCTGATGCTTTAAACAAAGACCATCTGTTGCTTTAAACAAAGGCAGTCTGATGCTTTAAACAAAGACCATCTGTTATTTAAACAAAGGCAGTCTGATGCTTTAAACAAAGACCATCTGTTGCTTTAAACAAAGGCAGTCTGATGCTTTAAACAAAGGCAGTCTGATGCTTTAAACAAAGACCATCAGATGCTTTAAACAAAGACCATCTGTTGCTTTAAACAAAGGCAGTCTGATGCTTTAAACACAGACCATCTGTTGCTTTAAACAAAGGCAGTCTGATGCTTTAAACACAGACCATCTGTTATTTAAACAAAGGCAGTCTGATGCCTTAAACAAAGGCAGTCTGATGCTTTAAACACAGACCATCTGTTTCTTTAAACAAAGGCAGTCTGATGCTTTAAACACAGACCATCTGTTTCTTTAACCACAGACCATCTGTTTCTTTAAACACAGACCATCTGTTTCTTTAAACACAGACCATCTGTTTATTTAAACACAGACCATCTGTTTCTTTAAACACAGACCATCTGTTTCTTTAAACACAGACCATCTGTTTCTTTAAACAAAGGCAGTCTGATGCTTTAAACTCAGACCATCTGTTATTTAAACAAAGGCAGTCTGATGCCTTAAACAAAGGCAGTCTGATGCTTTAAACACAGACCATCTGTTATTTAAACAAAGGCAGTCTGATGCCTTAAACAAAGGCAGTCTGATGCTTTAAACAAAGGCAGTCTGATGCTTTAAACAAAGGCAGTCTGATGCTTTAAACAAAGAACATCTGTTATTTAAACAAAGGCAGTCTGATGCTTTAAACAAAGGCAGTCTGATGCTTTAAACAAAGGCAGTCTGATGCTTTAAACAAAGGCAGTCTGATGCTTTAAACAAAGACCATCTGTTATTTAAACAAAGGCAGTCTGATGCCTTAAACAAAGGCAGTCTGATGCTTTAAACAAAGGCAGTCTGATGCCTTAAACAAAGGCAGTCTGATGCTTTAAACAAAGACCATCTGTTATTTAAACAAAGGCAGTCTGATGCCTTAAACAAAGGCAGTCTGATGCTTTAAACACAGACCATCTGTTATCTATCTATAATTCCACTAATCTCTGTGTGTGTGTGTGTGTGTATGTGTGTATGTGTGTATGTCTGTGTGTGTGTTTGTTTGTCTGTGACCGCTGTTTCTCGACAACCACGGGTCCGATATACTTGCAACTTGCCAGGTATATTGCTGGGGACCCGAGGATGTGCCTTTTCAAGGTTTGAAATTAATCGGACAAGTAGTTACCGAGCTATGTCCAAAAAACGATTCAACCAATCACAGAGCAGCGAGCTATCACGTGTGCCGAACGTGGCGAACAGACTCTGCCTCGGACGGCACATTTGAGAGCGTATTCATTTATTTCACGTTGGCAAACTATGTTGCCGTTAAACTATGTTTTAAAACTAATTAAAACTAATTTGCGATTCATCGTAACTGCGATTTGCGACCTTCCGGACAGTGAAGACTTCACTTCCGGCAGCCAATCACAGAACGCGTTGTTGCGAGCCGAGCCGAGCGCGTGCGCCATTACGGTTCGTAATTCGATTTCTTCCGGAGAAAATAATAATTTCTCGATTTCTTATGCGCATTATTTCTCCCAGAGCGAAGGGCGGAAGCGAAGAGCGTTGTTTTTTTTGTTTACGGGCGTACGGGCGTACGGGCGGGGTAGAGCGTATGGGTAGCGTTTTTTTTTTTTTTTGGCAAGGAACGGGCACCCACGTACGGGCATGCCCTAGTTTAAACAAAGACCATCTGTTTCTTTAAACAAAGGCAGTCTGATGCTTTAAACACAGACCATCTGTTTCTTTAAACAAAGGCAGTCTGATGCCTTAAACAAAGGCAGTCTGATGCTTTAAACAAAGGCAGTCTGATGCTTTAAACACAGACCATCTGTTATTTAAACAAAGGCAGTCTGATGCCTTAAACAAAGGCAGTCTGATGCTTTAAACACAGACCATCTGTTATTTAAACAAAGGCAGTCTGATGCCTTAAACAAAGGCAGTCTGATGCTTTAAACAAAGGCAGGCTGATGCTTTAAACAAAGGCAGTCTGATGCTTTAAACACAGACCATCTGTTATTTAAACAAAGGCAGTCTGATGCCTTAAACAAAGGCAGTCTGATGCTTTAAACACAGACCATCTGTTATTTAAACAAAGGCAGTCTGATGCCTTAAACAAAGGCAGTCTGATGCTTTAAACAAAGGCAGGCTGATGCTTTAAACAAAGGCAGTCTGATGCCTTAAACAAAGACCATCTGTTATTTAAACAAAGGCAGTCTGATGCCTTAAACAAAGGCAGTCTGATGCTTTAAACAAAGGCAGTCTGATGCTTTAAACAAAGGCAGTCTGATGCTTTAAACACAGACCATCTGTTTCTTTAAACAAAGGCAGTCTGATGCTTTAAACACAGACCATCTGTTATTTAAACAAAGGCAGTCTGATGCCTTAAACAAAGGCAGTCTGATGCTTTAAACAAAGGCAGTCTGATGCTTTAAACACAGACCATCTGTTATTTAAACAAATACCATCTGCTATTTTAACACAGACCATCTGTTATTTAAACAAAGACCATCTGTTTCTTTAAACAAAGGCAGTCTGATGCTTTAAACACAGACCATCTGTTATTTAAACAAAGACCATCTGTTTCTTTAAACAAAGGCAGTCTGATGCTTTAAACACAGACCATCTGTTTCTTTAAACAAAGGCAGTCTGATGCTTGAAACACAGACCATCTGTTATTTAAACAAAGGCAGTCTGATGCCTTAAACAAAGGCAGTCTGATGCTTTAAACAAAGGCAGTCTGATGCTTTAAACAAAGGCAGTCTGATGCTTTAAACAAAGACCATCTGTTATTGGCGCTGAGGAAGCGCCTTTAGCGATTGACTTCCAGCCAGTGTAACGCTAATTCCTGTCACAGGAATTCTGAGATCATATAAGTGGGCGTGGCAGTTCCTGATTGGTTCGTGTTGGGGAACGCCTTCTCGCTGCCGACGTGACGTAAATTCGCGCACGCGCACTGGTGAAGCTTACTCGATCTTACTCGATCCCATATTACATGTACTTTCATTGCATACAAATTATACATCCTCCTAGAAATTCCATGCCCGAACCTCAGCGCAATCCAAGAGGATTCACTTGTTTAAACAAAGGCAGTCTGATGCTTTAAACAAAGACCATCTGTTATTTAAACAAAGGCAGTCTGATGCTTTAAACAAAGGCAGTCTGATGCTTTAAACACAGACCATCTGTTATTTAAACAAAGGCAGTCTGATGCTTTAAACAAAGGCAGTCTGATGCTTTAAACAAAGACCATCTGTTATTTAAACAAAGGCAGTCTGATGCCTTAAACAAAGGCAGTCTGATGCTTTAAACACAGACCATCTGTTATTTAAACAAAGGCAGTCTCATGCCTTAAACAAAGGCAGTCTCATGCCTTAAACAAAGGCAGTCTGATGCTTTAAACAAAGACCATCTGTTGCTTTAAACAAAGGCAGTCTGATGCTTTAAACAAAGACAGTCTGATGTTTTAAACAAAGACCATCTGTTATTTAAACAAAGGCAGTCTGATGCTTTAAACAAAGACCATCTGTTGCTTTAAACAAAGACCATCTGTTGCTTTAAACAAAGGCAGTCTGATGCTTTAAACAAAGGCAGTCTGATGCTTTAAACAAAGACCATCTGTTATTTAAACAAAGGCAGTCTGATGCTTTAAACAAAGGCAGTCTGATGCTTTAAACAAAGACCATCTGTTGCTTTAAACAAAGGCAGTCTGATGCTTTAAACAAAGACCATCTGTTGCTTTTAACAAAGGCCATCTGTTGCTTTAAACAAAGACCATCTGTTATTTAAACAAAGGCAGTCTGATGCTTTAAACAAAGACCATCTGTTGCTTTAAACAAAGACCATCTGTTGCTTTAACAAAGACCATCTGTTGCTTTTAACAAAGGCCATCTGTTGCTTTAAACAAAGACCATCTGTTATTTAAACAAACGCAGTCTGATGCTTTAAACAAAGACCATCTGTTATTTAAACAAAGGCAGTCTGATGCTTTAAACAAAGGCAGTCTGATGCTTTAAACAAAGACCATCTGTTATTTAAACAAAGGCAGTCTGATGCTTTAAACAAAGGCAGTCTGATGCTTTAAACACAGACCATCTGTTATTTAAACAAAGGCAGTCTGATGCCTTAAACAAAGGCAGTCTGATGCTTTAAACAAAGGCAGTCTGATGCTTTAAACAAAGACCATCTGATGCTTTAAACAAAGGCAGTCTGATGCTTTAAACAAAGACAGTCTGATGCTTTAAACAAAGACCATCTGTTGCTTTAAACAAAGGTAGTCTGATGCATTAAACAAAGGCAGTCTGATGCTTTAAACAAAGACCATCTGTTGCTTTAAAAAAAGGCAGTCTGATGCTTTAAACAAACGCAGTCTGATGCTTATAAACAAAGGCAGTCTGATGCTTTAAACAAAGGCAGTCTGATGCTTATAAACAAAGGCAGTCTGATGCTTTAAACACAGACCATCTGTTATTTAAACAAAGGCAGTCTGATGCTTTAAACAAAGGCAGTCTGATGCTTTAAACAAAGGCAGTCTGATGCTTTAAACAAAGACCATCTGTTATTTAAACAAAGACCATCTGTTATTTAAACAAAGGCAGTCTGATGCTTTAAACAAAGACCATCTGTTGCTTTAAACAAAGGCAGTCTGATGCTTTAAACAAAGGCAGTCTGATGCTTTAAACAAAGGCAGTCTGGGGCTTTAAACAAAGGCAGTCTGATGCTTTAAACAAAGGCAGGCTGATGCTTTAAACACAGACCATCTGTTGTTTAAACAAAGACCATCTGTTTCTTTAAACAAAGGCAGTCTGATGCTTTAAACAAAGGCAGTCTGATGCTTTAAACAAAGGCAGTCTGGTGCTTCAAACAAAGGCAGTCTGATGCTTTAAACAAAGGCAGTCTGTTGCTTTAAACACAGACCATCTGTTATTTAAACAAAGACCATCTGATGCTTTAAACAAAGGCAGTCTGATGCTTTAAACACAGACCATCTGTTATTTAAACAAAGGCAGTCTGATGCTTTAAACAAAGACCATCTGTTGCTTTAAACAAAGGCAGTCTGATCCTTTAAACAAAGGCAGTCTGATGCTTTAAACACAGACCATCTGTTATTTAAACAAAGGCAGTCTGATGCTTTAAACAAAGACCATCTGTTGCTTTAAACAAAGGCAGTCTGATGCTTTAAACAAAGACAGTCTGATGCTTTAAACAAAGACCATCTGTTATTTAAACAAAGGCAGTCTGATGCTTTAAACAAAGGCAGTCTGATGCTTTAAACAAAGACCATCTGTTGCTTTAAACAAAGGCAGTCTGATGCTTTAAACAAAGGCAGTCTGATGCTTTAAACAAAGACCATCTGTTGCTTTTAACAAAGGCCATCTGTTGCTTTAAACAAAGACCATCTGTTATTTAAACAAAGGCAGTCTGATGCTTAAAACAAAGACCATCTGTTGCTTTAAACAAAGACCATCTGTTGCTTTAAACAAAGACCATCTGTTATGTAAACAAAGGCAGTCTGATGCTTTAAACAAAGACCATCTGTTGCTTTAAACAAAGGCAGTCTGATGCTTTAAACAAAGACCATCTGTTATTTAAACAAAGGCAGTGTGATGCTTTAAACAAAGACCATCTGTTGCTTTAAGCAAAGGCAGTCTGATGCTTTAAACAAAGGCAGTCTGATGCTTTAAACAAAGACCATCTGTTGCTTTAAACAAAGGCAGTCTGATGCTTTAAACAAAGACCATCTGTTATTTAAACAAAGGCAGTCTGATGCTTTAAACAAAGACCATCTGTTGCTTTAAACAAAGACCATCTGTTGCTTTAAACAAAGGCAGTCTGATGCTTTAAACAAAGGCAGTCTGATGCTTTAAACAAAGGCAGTCTGTTGCTTTAAACAAAGACCATCTGTTATTTAAACAAAGGCAGTCTGATGCTTTAAACAAAGACCATCTGTTGCTTTAAACAAAGGCAGTCTGATGCTTTAAACAAAGACCATCTGTTATTTAAACAAAGGCAGTCTGATGCTTTAAACAAAGACCATCTGTTGCTTTAAGCAAAGGCAGTCTGATGCTTTAAACAAAGACCATCTGTTATTTAAACAAAGGCAGTCTGATGCTTTAAACAAAGACCATCTGTTGCTTTAAACAAAGGCAGTCTGATGCTTTAAACAAAGGCAGTCTGATGCTTTAAACAAAGACCATCTGTTGCTTTAAACAAAGACCATCTGTTGCTTTAAACAAAGACCATCTGTTATTTAAACAAACGCAGTGTGATGCTTTAAACAAAGACCATCTGTTGCTTTAAACAAAGGCAGTCTGATGCTTTAAACAAAGACCATCTGTTATTTAAACAAAGGCAGTCTGATGCTTTAAACAAAGACCATCTGTTGCTTTAAGCAAAGGCAGTCTGATGCTTTAAACAAGGGCAGTCTGATGCTTTAAACAAAGACCATCTGTTGCTTTAAACAAAGGCAGTCTGATGCTTTAAACAAAGACCATCTGTTATTTAAACAAAGGCAGTCTGATGCTTTAAACAAAGACCATCTGTTGCTTTAAACAAAGACCATCTGTTGCTTTAAACAAAGGCAGTCTGATGCTTTAAACAAAGGCAGTCTGATGCTTTAAACAAAGGCAGTCTGATGCTTTAAACAAAGGCAGTCTGTTGCTTTAAACAAAGACCATCTGTTATTTAAACAAAGGCAGTCTGATGCTTTAAACAAAGACCATCTGTTGCTTTAAACAAAGGCAGTCTGATGCTTTAAACAAAGACCATCTGTTATTTAAACAAAGGCAGTCTGATGCTTTAAACAAAGACCATCTGTTGCTTTAAACAAAGGCAGTCTGATGCTTTAAACAAAGACCATCTGTTGCTTTAAACAAAGGCAGTCTGATGCCTTAAACAAAGGCAGTCTGATGCTTTAAACAAAGACCATCTGTTGCTTTAAACAAAGGCAGTCTGATGCTTTAAACAAAGGCAGTCTGATGCTTTAAACAAAGACCATCTGATGCTTTAAACAAAGGCAGTCTGATGCTTTAAACAAAGACAGTCTGATGCTTTAAACAAAGACCATCTGTTGCTTTAAACAAAGGTAGTCTGATGCATTAAACAAAGGCAGTCTGATGCTTTAAACAAAGACCATCTGTTGCTTTAAACAAAGGCAGTCTGATGCTTTAAACAAAGGCAGTCTGATGCTTATAAACAAAGGCAGTCTGATGCTTTAAACAAAGGCAGTCTGATGCTTATAAACAAAGGCAGTCTGATGCTTTAAACACAGACCATCTGTTATTTAAACAAAGGCAGTCTGATGCTTTAAACAAAGGCAGTCTGATGCTTATAAACAAAGGCAGTCTGATGCTTTAAACACAGACCATCTGTTATTTAAACAACGGCAGTCTGATGCTTTAAACACAGACCATCTGTTGCTTTAAACAAAGGCAGTCTGATGCTTTAAACAAAGACCATCTGTTGCTTTAAACAAAGGCAGTCTGATGCTTTAAACAAATGCAGTCTGTTGCTTTAAACAAAGACCATCTGTTATTTAAACAAAGGCAGTCTGATGCTTTAAACAAAGACCATCTGTTGCTTTAAACAAAGGCAGTCTGATGTTTTAAACAAAGACCATCTGTTATTTAAACAAAGGCAGTCTGATGCTTTAAACAAAGACCATCTGTTGCTTTAAACAAAGGCAGTCTGATGCTTTAAACAAAGGCAGTCTGATGCTTTAAACAAAGGCAGTCTGGGGCTTTAAACAAAGGCAGTCTGATGCTTTAAACAAAGGCAGGCTGATGCTTTAAACACAGACCATCTGTTGTTTAAACAAAGACCATCTGTTTCTTTAAACAAAGGCAGTCTGATGCTTTAAACAAAGGCAGTCTGATGCTTTAAACAAAGGCAGTCTGGTGCTTCAAACAAAGGCAGTCTGATGCTTTAAACAAAGGCAGTCTGTTGCTTTAAACACAGACCATCTGTTATTTAAACAAAGACCATCTGATGCTTTAAACAAAGGCAGTCTGATGCTTTAAACACAGACCATCTGTTATTTAAACAAAGGCAGTCTGATGCTTAAAACAAAGACCATCTGTTGCTTTAAACAAAGGCAGTCTGATCCTTTAAACAAAGGCAGTCTGATGCTTTAAACACAGACCATCTGTTATTTAAACAAAGGCAGTCTGATGCTTTAAACAAAGACCATCTGTTGCTTTAAACAAAGGCAGTCTGATGCTTTAAACAAAGACAGTCTGATGCTTCAAACAAAGACCATCTGTTATTTAAACAAAGGCAGTCTGATGCTTTAAACAAAGGCAGTCTGATGCTTTAAACAAAGACCATCTGTTGCTTTAAACAAAGGCAGTCTGATGCTTTAAACAAAGGCAGTCTGATGCTTTAAACAAAGACCATCTGTTGCTTTAAACAAAGACCATCTGTTATTTAAACAAACGCAGTCTGATGCTTTAAACAAAGACCATCTGTTGCTTTAAACAAAGGCAGTCTGATGCTTTAAACAAAGGCAGTCTGATGCTTTAAACAAAGGCAGTCTGATGCTTTAAACAAAGACCATCTGTTGCTTTAAACAAAGGCAGTCTGATGCTTTAAACAAAGGCAGTCTGATGCTTTAAACAAAGGCAGTCTGTTGCTTTAAACAAAGACCATCTGTTTCTTTAAACAAAGGCAGTCTGATGCTTTAAACAAAGGCAGTCTGATGCTTTAAACAAAGGCAGTCTGATGCTTTAAACAAAGACCATCTGTTGCTTTTAACAAAGGCCATCTGTTGCTTTAAACAAAGACCATCTGTTATTTAAACAAAGGCAGTCTGATGCTTTAAACAAAGACCATCTGTTGCTTTAAACAAAGACCATCTGTTGCTTTAAACAAAGACCATCTGTTATTTAAACAAACGCAGTCTGATGCTTTAAACAAAGACCATCTGTTGCTTTAAACAAAGGCAGTCTGATGCTTTAAACAAAGGCAGTCTGATGCTTTAAACAAAGGCAGTCTGATGCTTTCAACAAAGACCATCTGTTGCTTTAAACAAAGGCAGTCTGATGCTTTAAACAAAGACCATCTGTTGCTTTAAACAAAGGCAGTCTGATGCTTTAAACAAAGACCATCTGTTATTTAAACAAAGGCAGTCTGATGCTTTAAACACAGACCATCTGTTTTTTTAAACAAAGGCAGTCTGATGCCTTAAACAAAGGCAGTCTGATGCTTTAAACAAAGGCAGTCTGATGCTTTAAACAAAGGCAGTCTGATGCTTTAAACAAAGACCATCTGTTATTTAAACAAAGGCAGTCTGATGCCTTAAACAAAGGCAGTCTGATGCTTTAAACACAGACCATCTGTTATTTAAACAAAGACCATCTGTTTCTTTAAACAAAGGCAGTCTGATGCTTTAAACACAGACCATCTGTTATTTAAACAAAGGCAGTCTGATGCTTTAAACAAAGACCATCTGTTGCTTTAAACAAAGGCAGTCTGATGCTTTAAACAAAGACAGTCTGATGCTTTAAACAAAGACCATCTGTTATTTAAACAAAGGCAGTCTGATGCTTTAAACAAAGGCAGTCTGATGCTTTAAACAAAGACCATCTGTTGCTTTAAACAAAGGCAGTCTGATGCTTTAAACAAAGGCAGTCTGATGCTTTAAACAAAGACCATCTGTTGCTTTTAACAAAGGCCATCTGTTGCTTTAAACAAAGACCATCTGTTATTTAAACAAAGGCAGTCTGATGCTTTAAACAAAGACCATCTGTTGCTTTAAACAAAGACCATCTGTTGCTTTAAACAAAGACCATCTGTTATTTAAACAAACGCAGTCTGATGCTTTGAACAAAGACCATCTGTTGCTTTAAACAAAGGCAGTCTGATGCTTTAAACAAAGGCAGTCTGATGCTTTAAACAAAGGCAGTCTGATGCTTTAAACAAAGACCATCTGTTGCTTTAAACAAAGGCAGTCTGATGCTTTAAACAAAGACCATCTGTTGCTTTAAACAAAGACCATCTGTTGCTTTAAACAAAGGCAGTCTGATGCTTTAAACAAAGGCAGTCTGATGCTTTAAACAAAGGCAGTCTGTTGCTTTAAACAAAGACCATCTGTTATTTAAACAAAGGCAGTCTGATGCTTTAAACAAAGACCATCTGTTGCTTTAAACAAAGGCAGTCTGATGCTTTAAACAAAGACCATCTGTTGCTTTAAACAAAGGCAGTCTGATGCCTTAAAAAAGGCAGTCTGATGCTTTAAACAAAGACCATCTGTTGCTTTAAACAAAGGCAGTCTGATGCTTTAAACAAAGGCAGTCTGATGCTTTAAACAAAGACCATCTGTTGCTTTAAACAAAGGCAGTCTGATGCTTTAAACAAAGGCAGTCTGATGCTTTAAACACAGACCATCTGTTATTTAAACAAAGACCATCTGTTTCTTTAAACAAAGGCAGTCTGATGCTTTAAACAAAGGCAGTCTGATGCTTATAAACAAAGGCAGTCTGATGCTTTAAACAAAGGCAGTCTGATGCTTATAAACAAAGGCAGTCTGATGCTTTAAACACAGACCATCTGTTATTTAAACAAAGACCATCTGTTGCTTTAAGCAAAGGCAGTCTGATGCTTTAAACAAAGGCAGTCTGATGCTTTAAACAAAGACCATCTGTTGCTTTAAACAAAGGCAGTCTGATGCTTTAAACAAAGACCATCTGTTATTTAAACAAAGGCAGTCTGATGCTTTAAACAAAGACCATCTGTTGCTTTAAACAAAGACCATCTGTTGCTTTAAACAAAGGCAGTCTGATGCTTTAAACAAAGGCAGTCTGATGCTTTAAACAAAGACCATCTGTTATTTAAACAAAGGCAGTCTGATGCTTTAAACAAAGACCATCTGTTGCTTTAAACAAAGGCAGTCTGATGCTTTAAACAAAGACCATCTGTTATTTAAACAAAGGCAGTCTGATGCTTTAAACAAAGACCATCTGTTGCTTTAAACAAAGGCAGTCTGATGCTTTAAACAAAGACAGTCTGATGCTTTAAACAAAGACCATCTGTTGCTTTAAACAAAGGTAGTCTGATGCATTAAACAAAGGCAGTCTGATGCTTTAAACAAAGACCATCTGTTATTTAAACAAAGACCATCTGTTATTTCAACAAAGACCATCTGTTTCTTTAAACAAAGGCAGTCTGATGCTTTAAACACAGACCATCTGTTATTTAAACAAAGACCATCTGTTTCTTTAAACAAAGGCAGCCTGATGCTTTAAACACAGACCATCTGTTATTTAAACAAAGACCATCTGTTTCTTTAAACAAAGGCAGTCTGATGCTTTAAACACAGACCATCTGTTATTTAAACAAAGGCAGTCTGATGCTTTAAACAAAGGCAGTCTGATGCTTTAAACAAAGGCAGTCTGATGCTTTAAACAAAGACCATCTGTTATTTAAACAAAGGCAGTCTGATGCCTTAAACAAAGGCAGTCTGATGCTTTAAACACAGACCATCTGTTATTTAAACAAAGACCATCTGTTTCTTTAAACAAAGGCAGTCTGATGCTTTAAACACAGACCATCTGTTATTTAAACAAAGGCAGTCTGATGCTTTAAACAAAGACCATCTGTTGCTTTAAACAAAGGCAGTCTGATGCTTTAAACAAAGACAGTCTGATGCTTTAAACAAAGACCATCTGTTATTTAAACAAAGGCAGTCTGATGCTTTAAACAAAGGCAGTCTGATGCTTTAAACAAAGACCATCTGTTGCTTTAAACAAAGGCAGTCTGATGCTTTAAACAAAGGCAGTCTGATGCTTTAAACAAAGACCATCTGTTGCTTTAAACAAAGACCATCTGTTGCTTTAAACAAAGGCAGTCTGATGCTTTAAACAAAGGCAGTCTGATGCTTTAAACACAGACCATCTGTTATTTAAACAAAGACCATCTGTTTCTTTAAACAAAGGCAGTCTGATGCTTTAAACAAAGGCAGTCTGATGCTTATAAACAAAGGCAGTCTGATGCTTTAAACAAAGGCAGTCTGATGCTTATAAACAAAGGCAGTCTGATGCTTTAAACACAGACCATCTGTTATTTAAACAAAGGCAGTCTGATGCTTTAAACAAAGGCAGTCTGATGCTTATAAACAAAGGCAGTCTGATGCTTTAAACACAGAACATCTGTTATTTAAACAAAGGCAGTCTGATGCTTTAAACAAAGGCAGTCTGATGCTTTAAACAAAGGCAGTCTGATGCTTTAAACAAAGGCAGTCTGATGCTTTAAACAAAGACCATCTGTTATTTAAACAAAGGCAGTCTGATGCTTTAAACAAAGGCAGTCTGATGCTTTAAACAAAGACCATCTGTTATTTAAACAAAGGCAGTCTGATGCTTTAAACAAAGGCAGTCTGATGCTTTAAACACAGACCATCTGTTATTTAAACAAAGGCAGTCTGATGCCTTAAACAAAGGCAGTCTGATGCTTTAAACAAAGGCAGTCTGATGCTTTAAACAAAGACCATCTGTTATTTAAACAAAGGCAGTCTGATGCTTTAAACAAAGGCAGTCTGATGCCTTAAACAAAGGCAGTCTGATGCTTTAAACAAAGACCATCTGTAATTTAAACAAAGGCAGTCTGATGCCTTAAACAAAGGCAGTCTGATGCTTTAAACACAGACCATCTGTTATCTATCTATAATTCCACTAATCTCTGTGTGTGTGTGTGTGTGTGTGTATGTGTGTATGTGTGTATGTCTGTGTGTGTGTTTGTTTGTCTGTGACCGCTGTTTCTCGACAACCACGGGTCCGATATACTTGCAACTTGCCAGGTATATTGCTGGGGACCCGAGGATGTGCCTTTTCAAGGTTTGAAATTAATCGGACAAGTAGTTACCGAGCTATGTCCAAAAAACGATTCAACCAATCAGAGAGCAGCGAGCTATCACGTGTGCCGAACGTGGCGAACAGACTCTGCCTCGGACGGCACATTTGAGAGCGTATTCATTTATTTCACGTTGGCAAACTATGTTGCCGTTAAACTATGTTTTAAAACTAATTAAAACTAATTTGCGATTCATCGTAACTGCGATTTGCGACCTTCCGGACAGTGAAGACTTCACTTCCGGCAGCCAATCACAGAACGCGTTGTTGCGAGCCGAGCCGAGCGCGTGCGCCATTACGGTTCGTAATTCGATTTCTTCCGGAGAAAATAATAATTTCTCGATTTCTTATGCGCATTATTTCTCCCAGAGCGAAGGGCGGAAGCGAAGAGCGTTGTTTTTTTTGTTTACGGGCGTACGGGCGTACGGGCGGGGTAGAGCGTATGGGTAGCGTTTTTTTTTTTTTTTGGCAAGGAACGGGCACCCACGTACGGGCATGCCCTAGTTTAAACAAAGACCATCTGTTTCTTTAAACAAAGGCAGTCTGATGCTTTAAACACAGACCATCTGTTTCTTTAAACAAAGGCAGGCTGATGCCTTAAACAAAGGCAGTCTGATGCTTTAAACAAAGGCAGTCTGATGCTTTAAACACAGACCATCTGTTATTTAAACAAAGGCAGTCTGATGCCTTAAACAAAGGCAGTCTGATGCTTTAAACACAGACCATCTGTTATTTAAACAAAGGCAGTCTGATGCCTTAAACAAAGGCAGTCTGATGCTTTAAACAAAGGCAGGCTGATGCTTTAAACAAAGGCAGTCTGATGCTTTAAACAAAGACCATCTGTTATTTAAACAAAGGCAGTCTGATGCCTTAAACAAAGGCAGTCTGATGCTTTAAACACAGACCATCTGTTATTTAAACAAAGACCATCTGTTTCTTTAAACAAAGGCAGTCTGATGCTTTAAACACAGACCATCTGTTTCTTTAAACAAAGGCAGTCTGATGCTTTAAACACAGACCATCTGTTATTTAAACAAAGGCAGTCTGATGCCTTAAACAAAGGCAGTCTGATGCTTTAAACAAAGGCAGTCTGATGCTTTAAACAAAGGCAGTCTGATGCTTTAAACAAAGACCATCTGTTATTTAAACAAAGGCAGTCTGATGCTTTAAACAAAGGCAGTCTGATGCTTTAAACACAGACCATCTGTTATTTAAACAAAGGCAGTCTGATGCCTTAAACAAAGGCAGTCTGATGCTTTAAACAAAGGCAGTCTGATGCTTTAAACACAGACCATCTGTTATTTAAACAAAGACCATCTGCTATTTTAACACAGACCATCTGTTATTTAAACAAAGACCATCTGTTTCTTTAAACAAAGGCAGTCTGATGCTTTAAACACAGACCATCTGTTATTTAAACAAAGACCATCTGTTTCTTTAAACAAAGGCAGTCTGATGCTTTAAACACAGACCATCTGTTATTTAAACAAAGACCATCTGTTTCTTTAAACAAAGGCAGTCTGATGCTTTAAACACAGACCATCTGTTTCTTTAAACAAAGGCAGTCTGATGCTTGAAACACAGACCATCTGTTATTTAAACAAAGGCAGTCTGATGCCTTAAACAAAGGCAGTCTGATGCTTTAAACAAAGGCAGTCTGATGCTTTAAACAAAGACCATCTGTTATTGGCGCTGAGGAAGCGCCTTTAGCGATTGACTTCCAGCCAGTGTAACGCTAATTCCTGTCACAGGAATTCTGAGATCATATAAGTGGGCGTGGCAGTTCCTGATTGGTTCGTGTTGGGGAACGCCTTCTCGCTGCCGACGTGACGTAAATTCGCGCACGCGCACTGGTGAAGCTTACTCGATCTTACTCGATCCCATATTACATGTACTTTCATTGCATACAAATTATACTTCCTCCTAGAAATTCCATGCCCGAACCTCAGCGCAATCCAAGAGGATTCACTTGTTTAAACAAAGGCAGTCTGATGCTTTAAACAAAGACCATCTGTTATTTAAACAAAGGCAGTCTGATGCTTTAAACAAAGGCAGTCTGATGCTTTAAACACAGACCATCTGTTATTTAAACAAAGGCAGTCTGATGCTTTAAACAAAGGCAGTCTGATGCTTTAAACAAAGACCATCTGTTATTTAAACAAAGGCAGTCTGATGCCTTAAACAAAGGCAGTCTGATGCTTTAAACACAGACCATCTGTTATTTAAACAAAGGCAGTCTCATGCCTTAAACAAAGGCAGTCTCATGCCTTAAACAAAGGCAGTCTGATGCTTTAAACAAAGGCAGTCTGATGCCTTAAACAAAGGCAGTCTGATGCTTTAAACAAAGGCAGTCTGATGCTTTAAACAAAGGCAGTCTGATGCTTTAAACAAAGGCAGTCTGGTGCTTTAAACAAAGGCAGTCTGATGCTTTAAACAAAGGCAGTCTGATGCTTTAAACAAAGGCAGGCTGATGCTTTAAACACAGACCATCTGTTATTTAAACAAAGACCATCTGTTTCTTTAAACAAAGGCAGTCTGATGCTTTAAACAAAGGCAGTCTGATGCTTTAAACAAAGGCAGTCTGGTGCTTTAAACAAAGGCAGTCTGATGCTTTAAACAAAGGCAGTCTGTTGCTTTAAACACAGACCATCTGTTTCTTTAAACAAAGGCAGTCTGATGCTTTAAACAAAGGCAGTCTGATGCTTTAAACAAAGGCAGTCTGGTGCTTTGCTGATGCTTTAAACAAAGGCAGTCTGATGCTTTAAACACAGACCATCTGTTATTTAAACAAAGGCAGTCTGATGCTTTAAACAAAGACCATCTGTTGCTTTAAACAAAGGCAGTCTGATGCTTTAAACAAAGGCAGTCTGATGCTTTAAACACAGACCATCTGTTATTTAAACAAAGGCAGTCTGATGCTTTAAACAAAGACCATCTGTTGCTTTAAACAAAGGCAGTCTGATGCTTTAAACAAAGACAGTCTGATGCTTTAAACAAAGACCATCTGTTATTTAAACAAAGGCAGTCTGTTGCTTTAAACAAAGACCATCTGTTATTTAAACAAAGGCAGTCTGATGCTTTAAACAAAGACCATCTGTTGCTTTAAACACAGGCAGTCTGATGCTTTAAACAAAGACCATCTGTTATTTAAACAAAGGCAGTCTGATGCTTTAAACAAAGACCATCTGTTGCTTTAAACAAAGGCAGTCTGATGCTTTAAACAAAGACCATCTGTTGCTTTAAACAAAGGCAGTCTGGTGCCTTAAACAAAGGCAGTCTGATGCTTTAAACAAAGACCATCTGTTGCTTTAAACAAAGGCAGTCTGATGCTTTAAACAAAGGCAGTCTGATGCTTTAAACAAAGACCATCTGATGCTTTAAACAAAGACCATCTGTTGCTTTAAACAAAGGCAGTCTGATGCTTTAAACAAAGACAGTCTGATGCTTTAAACAAAGACCATCTGTTGCTTTAAACAAAGGTAGTCTGATGCATTAAACAAAGGCAGTCTGATGCTTTAAACAAAGACCATCTGTTGCTTTAAACAAAGGCAGTCTGATGCTTTAAACAAAGGCAGTCTGATGCTTTAAACACAGACCATCTGTTATTTAAACAAAGACCATCTGTTTCTTTAAACAAAGGCAGTCTGATGCTTTAAACAAAGGCAGTCTGATGCTTATAAACAAAGGCAGTCTGATGCTTTAAACAAAGGCAGTCTGATGCTTATAAACAAAGGCAGTCTGATGCTTTAAACACAGACCATCTGTTATTTAAACAAAGGCAGTCTGATGCTTTAAACAAAGACCATCTGTTGCTTTAAACACAGGCAGTCTGATGCTTTAAACAAAGACCATCTGTTATTTAAACAAAGGCAGTCTGATGCTTTAAACAAAGACCATCTGTTGCTTTAAACAAAGGCAGTCTGATGCTTTAAACAAAGACCATCTGTTGCTTTAAACAAAGGCAGTCTGGTGCCTTAAACAAAGGCAGTCTGATGCTTTAAACAAAGACCATCTGTTGCTTTAAACAAAGGCAGTCTGATGCTTTAAACAAAGGCAGTCTGATGCTTTAAACAAAGACCATCTGATGCTTTAAACAAAGACCATCTGTTGCTTTAAACAAAGGCAGTCTGATGCTTTAAACAAAGACAGTCTGATGCTTTAAACAAAGACCATCTGTTGCTTTAAACAAAGGCAGTCTGATGCTTTAAACAAAGGCAGTCTGATGCTTTAAACACAGACCATCTGTTATTTAAACAAAGACCATCTGTTTCTTTAAACAAAGGCAGTCTGATGCTTTAAACAAAGGCAGTCTGATGCTTATAAACAAAGGCAGTCTGATGCTTTAAACAAAGGCAGTCTGATGCTTATAAACAAAGGCAGTCTGATGCTTTAAACACAGTCCATCTGTTATTTAAACAAAGGCAGTCTGATGCTTTAAACAAAGGCAGTCTGATGCTTATAAACAAAGGCAGTCTGATGCTTTAAACACAGACCATCTGTTATTTAAACAAAGGCAGTCTGATGATTTAAACACAGACCATCTGTTATTTAAACAAAGACAGTCTGATGCTTTAAACAAAGGCAGTCTGATGCTTTAAACAAAGGCAGTCTGATGCTTTAAACACCGACCATCTGTTATTTAAACAAAGACAGCCTGATGCTTTAAACACAGACCATCTGTTATTTAAACAAAGACAGTCTGATGCTTTAAACAAAGGCAGTCTGATGCTTTAAACACAGACCATCTGTTATTTAAACAAAGGCAGTCTGATGCTTTAAACAAAGGCAGTCTGATGCTTTAAACACAGACCATCTGTTATTTAAACAAAGGCAGTCTGATGCTTTAAACAAAGGCAGTCTGATGCTTTAAACACAGACCATCTGTTATTTAAACAAAGGCAGTCTGATGCTTTAAACACAGACCATCTGTTATTTAAACAAAGACAGTCTGATGCTTTAAACAAAGGCAGTCTGGTGCTTTAAACAAAGGCAGTCTGATGCTTTAAACACAGACCATCTGTTATTTAAACAAAGACCATCTGTTTCTTTAAACAAAGGCAGTCTGATGCTTTAAACAAAGGCAGTCTGATGCTTATAAACAAAGGCAGTCTGATGCTTTAAACACAGACCATCTGTTATTTAAACAAAGGCAGTCTGATGCTTTAAACAAAGGCAGTCTGATGCTTATAAACAAAGGCAGTCTGATGCTTTAAACACAGACCATCTGTTATTTAAACAAAGGCAGTCTGATGCTTTAAACAAAGGCAGTCTGATGCCTTAAACAAAGGCAGTCTGATGCTTTAAACAAAAGCAGTCTGATGCTTTAAACAAAGGCAGTCTGATGCTTTAAACAAAGGCAGTCTGGTGCTTTAAACAAAGGCAGTCTGATGCTTTAAACAAAGGCAGTCTGATGCTTTAAACAAAGGCAGGCTGATGCTTTAAACACAGACCATCTGTTATTTAAACAAAGACCATCTGTTTCTTTAAACAAAGGCAGTCTGATGCTTTAAACAAAGGCAGTCTGATGCTTTAAACAAAGGCAGTCTGGTGCTTTAAACAAAGGCAGTCTGATGCTTTAAACAAAGGCAGTCTGTTGCTTTAAACACAGACCATCTGTTTCTTTAAACAAAGGCAGTCTGATGCTTTAAACAAAGGCAGTCTGATGCTTTAAACAAAGGCAGTCTGGTGCTTTGCTGATGCTTTAAACAAAGGCAGTCTGATGCTTTAAACACAGACCATCTGTTATTTAAACAAAGGCAGTCTGATGCTTTAAACAAAGACCATCTGTTGCTTTAAACAAAGGCAGTCTGATGCTTTAAACAAAGGCAGTCTGATGCTTTAAACACAGACCATCTGTTATTTAAACAAAGGCAGTCTGATGCTTTAAACAAAGACCATCTGTTGCTTTAAACAAAGGCAGTCTGATGCTTTAAACAAAGACAGTCTGATGCTTTAAACAAAGACCATCTGTTATTTAAACAAAGGCAGTCTGTTGCTTTAAACAAAGACCATCTGTTATTTAAACAAAGGCAGTCTGATGCTTTAAACAAAGACCATCTGTTGCTTTAAACACAGGCAGTCTGATGCTTTAAACAAAGACCATCTGTTATTTAAACAAAGGCAGTCTGATGCTTTAAACAAAGACCATCTGTTGCTTTAAACAAAGGCAGTCTGATGCTTTAAACAAAGACCATCTGTTGCTTTAAACAAAGGCAGTCTGGTGCCTTAAACAAAGGCAGTCTGATGCTTTAAACAAAGACCATCTGTTGCTTTAAACAAAGGCAGTCTGATGCTTTAAACAAAGGCAGTCTGATGCTTTAAACAAAGACCATCTGATGCTTTAAACAAAGACCATCTGTTGCTTTAAACAAAGGCAGTCTGATGCTTTAAACAAAGACAGTCTGATGCTTTAAACAAAGACCATCTGTTGCTTTAAACAAAGGTAGTCTGATGCATTAAACAAAGGCAGTCTGATGCTTTAAACAAAGACCATCTGTTGCTTTAAACAAAGGCAGTCTGATGCTTTAAACAAAGGCAGTCTGATGCTTTAAACACAGACCATCTGTTATTTAAACAAAGACCATCTGTTTCTTTAAACAAAGGCAGTCTGATGCTTTAAACAAAGGCAGTCTGATGCTTATAAACAAAGGCAGTCTGATGCTTTAAACAAAGGCAGTCTGATGCTTATAAACAAAGGCAGTCTGATGCTTTAAACACAGACCATCTGTTATTTAAACAAAGGCAGTCTGATGCTTTAAACAAAGACCATCTGTTGCTTTAAACACAGGCAGTCTGATGCTTTAAACAAAGACCATCTGTTATTTAAACAAAGGCAGTCTGATGCTTTAAACAAAGACCATCTGTTGCTTTAAACAAAGGCAGTCTGATGCTTTAAACAAAGACCATCTGTTGCTTTAAACAAAGGCAGTCTGGTGCCTTAAACAAAGGCAGTCTGATGCTTTAAACAAAGACCATCTGTTGCTTTAAACAAAGGCAGTCTGATGCTTTAAACAAAGGCAGTCTGATGCTTTAAACAAAGACCATCTGATGCTTTAAACAAAGACCATCTGTTGCTTTAAACAAAGGCAGTCTGATGCTTTAAACAAAGACAGTCTGATGCTTTAAACAAAGACCATCTGTTGCTTTAAACAAAGGCAGTCTGATGCTTTAAACAAAGGCAGTCTGATGCTTTAAACACAGACCATCTGTTATTTAAACAAAGACCATCTGTTTCTTTAAACAAAGGCAGTCTGATGCTTTAAACAAAGGCAGTCTGATGCTTATAAACAAAGGCAGTCTGATGCTTTAAACAAAGGCAGTCTGATGCTTATAAACAAAGGCAGTCTGATGCTTTAAACACAGTCCATCTGTTATTTAAACAAAGGCAGTCTGATGCTTTAAACAAAGGCAGTCTGATGCTTATAAACAAAGGCAGTCTGATGCTTTAAACACAGACCATCTGTTATTTAAACAAAGGCAGTCTGATGATTTAAACACAGACCATCTGTTATTTAAACAAAGACAGTCTGATGCTTTAAACAAAGGCAGTCTGATGCTTTAAACAAAGGCAGTCTGATGCTTTAAACACCGACCATCTGTTATTTAAACAAAGACAGCCTGATGCTTTAAACACAGACCATCTGTTATTTAAACAAAGACAGTCTGATGCTTTAAACAAAGGCAGTCTGATGCTTTAAACACAGACCATCTGTTATTTAAACAAAGGCAGTCTGATGCTTTAAACAAAGGCAGTCTGATGCTTTAAACACAGACCATCTGTTATTTAAACAAAGGCAGTCTGATGCTTTAAACAAAGGCAGTCTGATGCTTTAAACACAGACCATCTGTTATTTAAACAAAGGCAGTCTGATGCTTTAAACACAGACCATCTGTTATTTAAACAAAGACAGTCTGATGCTTTAAACAAAGGCAGTCTGGTGCTTTAAACAAAGGCAGTCTGATGCTTTAAACACAGACCATCTGTTATTTAAACAAAGACCATCTGTTTCTTTAAACAAAGGCAGTCTGATGCTTTAAACAAAGGCAGTCTGATGCTTATAAACAAAGGCAGTCTGATGCTTTAAACACAGACCATCTGTTATTTAAACAAAGGCAGTCTGATGCTTTAAACAAAGGCAGTCTGATGCTTATAAACAAAGGCAGTCTGATGCTTTAAACACAGACCATCTGTTATTTAAACAAAGGCAGTCTGATGCTTTAAACACAGACCATCTGTTATTTAAACAAAGACCATCTGTTTCTTTAAACAAAGGCAGTCTGATGCTTTAAACACAGACCATCTGTTATTTAAACAAAGACAGTCTGATGCTTTAAACAAAGGCAGTCTGGTGCTTTAAACAAAGGCAGTCTGATGCTTTAAACACAGACCATCTGTTATTTAAACAAAGACCATCTGTTTCTTTAAACAAAGGCAGTCTGATGCTTTAAACACAGACCATCTGTTATTTAAACAAAGACCATCTGTTTCTTTAAACAAAGGCAGTCTGATGCTTTAAACAAAGGCAGTCTGATGCTTTAAACACAGACCATCTGTTTCTTTAAACAAAGGCAGTCTGATGCTTTAAACACAGACCATCTGTTATTTAAACAAAGGCAGTCTGATGCCTTAAACAAAGGCAGTCTGATGCTTTAAACAAAGGCAGTCTGATGCTTTAAACAAAGGCAGTCTGATGCTTTAAACAAAGAACATCTGTTATTTAAACAAAGGCAGTCTGATGCTTTAAACAAAGGCAGTCTGATGCTTTAAACAAAGAACATCTGTTATTTAAACAAAGGCAGTCTGATGCTTTAAACAAAGGCAGTCTGATGCTTTAAACAAAGGCAGTCTGATGCTTTAAACAAAGGCAGTCTGATGCTTTAAACAAAGACCATCTGTTATTTAATAAAAGGCAGTCTGATGCTTTAAACAAAGGCAGTCTGATGCTTTAAACAAAGACCATCTGTTATTTAAACAAAGGCAGTCTGATGCTTTAAACAAAGGCAGTCTGATGCTTTAAATACAGACCATCTGTTATTTAAACAAAGGCAGTCTGATGCCTTAAACAAAGGCAGTCTGATGCTTTAAACAAAGGCAGTCTGATGCTTTAAACAAAGACCATCTGTTATTTAAACAAAGGCAGTCTGAAGCTTTAAACAAAGGCAGTCTGATGCCTTAAACAAAGGCAGTCTGATGCTTTAAACAAAGACCATCTGTTATTTAAACAAAGGCAGTCTGATGCCTTAAACAAAGGCAGTCTGATGCTTTAAACACAGACCATCTGTTTCTTTAAACGAAGGCAGTCTGATGCCTTAAACAAAGGCAGTCTGATGCTTTAAACAAAGGCAGTCTGATGCTTTAAACACAGACCATCTGTTATTTAAACAAAGGCAGTCTGATGCCTTAAACAAAGGCAGTCTGATGCTTTAAACACAGACCATCTGTTATTTAAACAAAGACCATCTGTTTCTTTAAACAAAGGCAGTCTGATGCTTTAAACACAGACCATCTGTTTCTTTAAACAAACGCAGTCTGATGCTTTAAACACAGACCATCTGTTATTTAAACAAAGGCAGTCTGATGCCTTAAACAAAGGCAGTCTGATGCTTTAAACAAAGACCATCTGTTTCTTTAAACAAAGGCAGTCTGATGCTTTAAACACAGACCATCTGTTTCTTTAAACAAAGGCAGTCTGATGCTTTAAACACAGACCATCTGTTATTTAAACAAAGGCAGTCTGATGCCTTAAACAAAGGCAGTCTGATGCTTTAAACAAAGGCAGTCTGATGCTTTAAACAAAGGCAGTCTGATGCTTTAAACAAAGACCATCTGTTATTTAAACAAAGGCAGTCTGATGCTTTAAACAAAGGCAGTCTGATGCTTTAAACACAGACCATCTGTTATTTAAACAAAGGCAGTCTGATGCCTTAAACAAAGGCAGTCTGATGCTTTAAACACAGACCATCTGTTATTTAAACAAAGGCAGTCTGATGCTTTAAACAAAGGCAGTCTGATGCTTTAAACACAGACCATCTGTTATTTAAACAAAGACCATCTGTTATTTAAACAAAGACCATCTGTTATTTCAACAAAGACCATCTGTTTCTTTAAACAAAGGCAGTCTGATGCTTTAAACACAGACCATCTGTTATTTAAACAAAGACCATTTGTTTCTTTAAACAAAGGCAGCCTGATGCTTTAAACACAGACCATCTGTTATTTAAACAAAGACCATCTGTTTCTTTAAACAAAGGCAGTCTGATGCTTTAAACAAAGACCATCTGTTATTTAAACAAAGGCAGTCTGAAGCTTTAAACAAAGGCAGTCTGATGCCTTAAACAAAGGCAGTCTGATGCTTTAAACAAAGACCATCTGTTATTTAAACAAAGGCAGTCTGATGCCTTAAACAAAGGCAGTCTGATGCTTTAAACACAGACCATCTGTTTCTTTAAACGAAGGCAGTCTGATGCCTTAAACAAAGGCAGTCTGATGCTTTAAACAAAGGCAGTCTGATGCTTTAAACACAGACCATCTGTTATTTAAACAAAGGCAGTCTGATGCCTTAAACAAAGGCAGTCTGATGCTTTAAACACAGACCATCTGTTATTTAAACAAAGACCATCTGTTTCTTTAAACAAAGGCAGTCTGATGCTTTAAACACAGACCATCTGTTTCTTTAAACAAACGCAGTCTGATGCTTTAAACACAGACCATCTGTTATTTAAACAAAGGCAGTCTGATGCCTTAAACAAAGGCAGTCTGATGCTTTAAACAAAGACCATCTGTTTCTTTAAACAAAGGCAGTCTGATGCTTTAAACACAGACCATCTGTTTCTTTAAACAAAGGCAGTCTGATGCTTTAAACACAGACCATCTGTTATTTAAACAAAGGCAGTCTGATGCCTTAAACAAAGGCAGTCTGATGCTTTAAACAAAGGCAGTCTGATGCTTTAAACAAAGGCAGTCTGATGCTTTAAACAAAGACCATCTGTTATTTAAACAAAGGCAGTCTGATGCTTTAAACAAAGGCAGTCTGATGCTTTAAACACAGACCATCTGTTATTTAAACAAAGGCAGTCTGATGCCTTAAACAAAGGCAGTCTGATGCTTTAAACACAGACCATCTGTTATTTAAACAAAGGCAGTCTGATGCTTTAAACAAAGGCAGTCTGATGCTTTAAACACAGACCATCTGTTATTTAAACAAAGACCATCTGTTATTTAAACAAAGACCATCTGTTATTTCAACAAAGACCATCTGTTTCTTTAAACAAAGGCAGTCTGATGCTTTAAACACAGACCATCTGTTATTTAAACAAAGACCATTTGTTTCTTTAAACAAAGGCAGCCTGATGCTTTAAACACAGACCATCTGTTATTTAAACAAAGACCATCTGTTTCTTTAAACAAAGGCAGTCTGATGCTTTAAACACAGACCATCTGTTATTTAAACAAAGGCAGTCTGATGCTTTAAACAAAGGCAGTCTGATGCTTTAAACAAAGGCAGTCTGATGCTTTAAACAAAGACCATCTGTTATTTAAACAAAGGCAGTCTGATGCTTTAAACAAAGGCAGTCTGATGCTTTAAACAAAGACCATCTGTTATTTAAACAAAGGCAGTCTGATGCTTTAAACACAGACCATCTGTTTTTTTAAACAAAGGCAGTCTGATGCCTTAAACAAAGGCAGTCTGATGCTTTAAACAAAGGCAGTCTGATGCTTTAAACAAAGGCAGTCTGATGCTTTAAACAAAGACCATCTGTTATTTAAACAAAGGCAGTCTGATGCCTTAAACAAAGGCAGTCTGATGCTTTAAACACAGACCATCTGTTATTTAAACAAAGACCATCTGTTTCTTTAAACAAAGGCAGTCTGATGCTTTAAACACAGACCATCTGTTATTTAAACAAAGGCAGTCTGATGCTTTAAACAAAGACCATCTGTTGCTTTAAACAAAGGCAGTCTGATGCTTTAAACAAAGACAGTCTGATGCTTTAAACAAAGACCATCTGTTATTTAAACAAAGGCAGTCTGATGCTTTAAACAAAGGCAGTCTGATGCTTTAAACAAAGACCATCTGTTGCTTTAAACAAAGGCAGTCTGATGCTTTAAACAAAGGCAGTCTGATGCTTTAAACAAAGACCATCTGTTGCTTTAAACAAAGACCATCTGTTATTTAAACAAAGGCAGTCTGATGCTTTAAACAAAGACCATCTGTTGCTTTAAACAAAGACCATCTGTTGCTTTAAACAAAGACCATCTGTTATTTAAACAAACGCAGTCTGATGCTTTAAACAAAGACCATCTGTTGCTTTAAACAAAGGCAGTCTGATGCTTTAAACAAAGGCAGTCTGATGCTTTAAACAAAGGCAGTCTGATGCTTTAAACAAAGACCATCTGTTGCTTTAAACAAAGGCAGTCTGATGCTTTAAACAAAGACCATCTGTTGCTTTAAACAAAGACCATCTGTTGCTTTAAACAAAGGCAGTCTGATGCTTTAAACAAAGGCAGTCTGATGCTTTAAACAAAGGCAGTCTGTTGCTTTAAACAAAGACCATCTGTTATTTAAACAAAGGCAGTCTGATGCTTTAAACAAAGACCATCTGTTGCTTTAAACAAAGGCAGTCTGATGCTTTAAACAAAGACCATCTGTTGCTTTAAACAAAGGCAGTCTGATGCCTTAAACAAAGGCAGTCTGATGCTTTAAACAAAGACCATCTGTTGCTTTAAACAAAGGCAGTCTGATGCTTTAAACAAAGGCAGTCTGATGCTTTAAACAAAGACCATCTGTTGCTTTAAACAAAGGCAGTCTGATGCTTTAAACAAAGGCAGTCTGATGCTTTAAACACAGACCATCTGTTATTTAAACAAAGACCATCTGTTTCTTTAAACAAAGGCAGTCTGATGCTTTAAACAAAGGCAGTCTGATGCTTATAAACAAAGGCAGTCTGATGCTTTAAACACAGACCATCTGTTATTTAAACAAAGGCAGTCTGATGCTTTAAACACAGACCATCTGTTATTTAAACAAAGGCAGTCTGATGCTTTAAACACAGACCATCTGTTATTTAAACAAAGACAGTCTGATGCTTTAAACAAAGGCAGTCTGATGCTTTAAACAAAGGCAGTCTGATGCTTTAAACAAAGACCATCTGTTATTTAAACAAAGGCAGTCTGATGCTTTAAACAAAGACCATCTGTTGCTTTAAACAAAGACCATCTGTTGCTTTAAACAAAGGCAGTCTGATGCTTTAAACAGAGGCAGTCTGATGCTTTAAACAAATGCAGTCTGTTGCTTTAAACAAAGACCATCTGTTATTTAAACAAAGGCAGTCTGATGCTTTAAACAAAGACCATCTGTTGCTTTAAACAAAGGCAGTCTGATGTTTTAAACAAAGACCATCTGTTATTTAAACAAAGGCAGTCTGGTGCTTTAAACAAAGACCATCTGTTGCTTTAAACAAAGGCAGTCTGATGCTTTAAACAAAGGCAGTCTGATGCTTTAAACAAAGGCAGTCTGGTGCTTTAAACAAAGGCAGTCTGATGCTTTAAACAAAGGCAGGCTGATGCTTTAAACACAGACCATCTGTTGTTTAAACAAAGACCATCTGTTTCTTTAAACAAAGGCAGTCTGATGCTTTAAACAAAGGCAGTCTGATGCTTTAAACAAAGGCAGTCTGGTGCTTTAAACAAAGGCAGTCTGATGCTTTAAACAAAGGCAGTCTGTTGCTTTAAACACAGACCATCTGTTATTTAAACAAAGACCATCTGATGCTTTAAACAAAGGCAGTCTGATGCTTTAAACACAGACCATCTGTTATTTAAACAAAGGCAGTCTGATGCTTTAAACAAAGACCATCTGTTGCTTTAAACAAAGACCATCTGTTATTTAAACAAAGGCAGTCTGATGCTTTAAACAAAGACCATCTGTTGCTTTAAACAAAGGCAGTCTGATGCTTTAAACAAAGACCATCTGTTGCTTTAAGCAAAGGCAGTCTGATGCTTTAAACAAAGGCAGTCTGATGCTTTAAACAAAGACCATCTGTTGCTTTAAACAAAGGCAGTCTGATGCTTTAAACAAAGACCATCTGTTATTTAAACAAAGGCAGTCTGATGCTTTAAACAAAGACCATCTGTTGCTTTAAACAAAGACCATCTGTTGCTTTAAACAAAGGCAGTCTGATGCTTTAAACAAAGGCAGTCTGATGCTTTAAACAAAGGCAGTCTGTTGCTTTAAACAAAGACCATCTGTTATTTAAACAAAGGCAGTCTGATGCTTTAAACAAAGACCATCTGTTGCTTTAAACAAAGGCAGTCTGATGCTTTAAACAAAGACCATCTGTTATTTAAACAAAGGCAGTCTGATGCTTTAAACAAAGACCATCTGTTGCTTTAAACAAAGGCAGTCTGATGCTTTAAACAAAGGCAGTCTGATGCTTTAAACAAAGACCATCTGTTGCTTTAAACAAAGGCAGTCTGATGCTTTAAACAAAGGCAGTCTGATGCTTTAAACAAAGACCATCTGATGCTTTAAACAAAGACCATCTGTTGCTTTAAACAAAGGCAGTCTGATGCTTTAAACAAAGACAGTCTGATGCTTTAAACAAAGACCATCTGTTGCTTTAAACAAAGGTAGTCTGATGCATTAAACAAAGGCAGTCTGATGCTTTAAACAAAGACCATCTGTTGCTTTAAACAAAGGCAGTCTGATGCTTTAAACAAAGGCAGTCTGATGCTTTAAACACAGACCATCTGTTATTTAAACAAAGACCATCTGTTTCTTTAAACAAAGGCAGTCTGATGCTTTAAACACAGACCATCTGTTATTTAAACAAAGACAGTCTGATGCTTTAAACAAAGGCAGTCTGATGCTTTAAACAAAGGCAGTCTGATGCTTTAAACACAGACCATCTGTTATTTAAACAAAGGCAGTCTGATGCTTTAAACACAGACCATCTGTTATTTAAACAAAGACAGTCTGATGCTTTAAACAAAGGCAGTCTGATGCTTTAAACAAAGGCAGTCTGATGCTTTAAACACAGACCATCTGTTATTTAAACAAAGGCAGTCTGATGCTTTAAACACAGACCATCTGTTATTTAAACAAAGACCATCTGTTTCTTTAAACAAAGGCAGTCTGATGCTTTAAACAAAGGCAGTCTGATGCTTTAAACACAGACCATCTGTTATTTAAACAAAGGCAGTCTGATGCTTTAAACAAAGGCAGTCTGATGCTTATAAACAAAGGCAGTCTGATGCTTTAAACACAGACCATCTGTTATTTAAACAAAGGCAGGCTGATGCTTTAAACACAGACCATCTGTTATTTAAACAAAGACCATCTGTTTATTTAAACAAAGGCAGTCTGATGCTTTAAACAAAGGCAGTCTGATGCTTTAAACAAAGGCAGTCTGATGCTTTAAACAAAGACCATCTGTTTCTTTAAACAAAGGCAGTCTGATTCTTTAAACACAGACCATCTGTTATTTAAACAAAGACCATCTGTTTCTTTAAACAAAGGCAGTCTGATGCTTTAAACAAAGGCAGTCTGATGCTTTAAACAAAGGCAGTCTGATGCTTTAAACAAAGACCATCTGTTATTTAAACAAAGGCAGTCTGATGCCTTAAACAAAGGCAGTCTGATGCTTTAAACACAGACCATCTGTTATTTAAACAAAGACCATCTGTTTCTTTAAACAAAGGCAGTCTGATGCTTTAAACACAGACCATCTGTTTCTTTAAACAAAGGCAGTCTGATTCTTTAAACACAGACCATCTGTTATTTAAACAAAGGCAGTCTGATGCTTTAAACACAGACCATCTGTTATTTAAACAAAGACAGTCTGATGCTTTAAACAAAGGCAGTCTGATGCTTTAAACAAAGGCAGTCTGATGCTTTAAACAAAGGCAGTCTGATGCTTTAAACACAGACCATCTGTTATTTAAACAAAGACAGTCTGATGCTTTAAACAAAGGCAGTCTGATGCTTTAAACACAGACCATCTGTTATTTAAACAAAGGCAGTCTGATGCTTTAAACAAAGGCAGTCTGATGCTTTAAACACAGACCATCTGTTATTTAAACAAAGGCAGTCTGATGCTTTAAACAAAGGCAGTCTGATGCTTTAAACACAGACCATCTGTTATTTAAACAAAGGCAGTCTGATGCTTTAAACACAGACCATCTGTTATTTAAACAAAGACAGTCTGATGCTTTAAACAAAGGCAGTCTGGTGCTTTAAACAAAGGCAGTCTGATGCTTTAAACACAGACCATCTGTTATTTAAACAAAGACCATCTGTTTCTTTAAACAAAGGCAGTCTGATGCTTTAAACAAAGGCAGTCTGATGCTTATAAACAAAGGCAGTCTGATGCTTATAAACAAAGGCAGTCTGATGCTTTAAACACAGACCATCTGTTATTTAAACAAAGGCAGTCTGATGCTTTAAACAAAGGCAGTCTGATGCTTATAAACAAAGGCAGTCTGATGCTTTAAACACAGACCATCTGTTATTTAAACAAAGGCAGTCTGATGCTTTAAACACAGACCATCTGTTATTTAAACAAAGACCATCTGTTTCTTTAAACAAAGGCAGTCTGATGCTTTAAACACAGACCATCTGTTATTTAAACAAAGACAGTCTGATGCTTTAAACAAAGGCAGTCTGGTGCTTTAAACAAAGGCAGTCTGATGCTTTAAACACAGACCATCTGTTATTTAAACAAAGACCATCTGTTTCTTTAAACAAAGGCAGTCTGATGCTTTAAACACAGACCATCTGTTATTTAAACAAAGACCATCTGTTTCTTTAAACAAAGGCAGTCTGATGCTTTAAACAAAGGCAGTCTGATGCTTTAAACACAGACCATCTGTTTCTTTAAACAAAGGCAGTCTGATGCTTTAAACACAGACCATCTGTTATTTAAACAAAGGCAGTCTGATGCCTTAAACAAAGGCAGTCTGATGCTTTAAACAAAGGCAGTCTGATGCTTTAAACAAAGGCAGTCTGATGCTTTAAACAAAGAACATCTGTTATTTAAACAAAGGCAGTCTGATGCTTTAAACAAAGGCAGTCTGATGCTTTAAACAAAGGCAGTCTGATGCTTTAAACAAAGGCAGTCTGATGCTTTAAACAAAGACCATCTGTTATTTAAACAAAGGCAGTCTGATGCTTTAAACAAAGGCAGTCTGATGCTTTAAACAAAGACCATCTGTTATTTAAACAAAGGCAGTCTGATGCTTTAAACAAAGGCAGTCTGATGCTTTAAACACAGACCATCTGTTATTTAAACAAAGGCAGTCTGATGCTTTAAACAAAGGCAGTCTGATGCTTATAAACAAAGGCAGTCTGATGCTTATAAACAAAGGCAGTCTGATGCTTTAAACAAAGGCAGTCTGATGCTTTAAACAAAGGCAGTCTGATGCTTTAAACAAAGGCAGTCTGATGCTTTAAACACAGACCATCTGTTATTTAAACAAAGGCAGTCTGATGCTTTAAACACAGACCATCTGTTATTTAAACAAAGGCAGTCTGATGCTTTAAACAAAGGCAGTCTGATGCTTTAAACACAGACCATCTGTTGTTTAAACAAAGGCAGTCTGATGCTTTAAACACAGACCATCTGTTATTTAAACAAAGACAGTCTGATGCTTTAAACAAAGGCAGTCTGATGCTTTAAACAAAGGCAGTCTGATGCTTTAAACACAGACCATCTGTTATTTAAACAAAGACCATCTGTTTCTTTAAACAAAGGCAGTCTGATGCTTTAAACAAAGGCAGTCTGATGCTTATAAACAAAGGCAGTCTGATGCTTTAAACACAGACCATCTGTTATTTAAACAAAGGCAGTCTGATGCTTTAAACAAAGGCAGTCTGATGCTTATAAACAAAGGCAGTCTGATGCTTTAAACACAGACCATCTGTTATTTAAACAAAGGCAGTCTGATGCTTTAAACACAGACCATCTGTTATTTAAACAAAGACCATCTGTTTCTTTAAACAAAGGCAGTCTGATGCTTTAAACAAAGGCAGTCTGATGCTTTAAACACAGACCATCTGTTTCTTTAAACAAAGGCAGTCTGATGCTTTAAACAAAGGCAGTCTGATGCTTTAAACAAAGGCAGTCTGATGCTTTAAACACAGACCATCTGTTATTTAAACAAAGACCATCTGTTTCTTTAAACAAAGGCAGTCTGATGCTTTAAACACAGACCATCTGTTATTTAAACAAAGACAGTCTGATGCTTTAAACAAAGGCAGTCTGGTGCTTTAAACAAAGGCAGTCTGATGCTTTAAACACAGACCATCTGTTATTTAAACAAAGACCATCTGTTTCTTTAAACAAAGGCAGTCTGATGCTTTAAACACAGACCATCTGTTATTTAAACAAAGACCATCTGTTTCTTTAAACAAAGGCAGTCTGATGCTTTAAACAAAGGCAGTCTGATGCTTTAAACACAGACCATCTGTTTCTTTAAACAAAGGCAGTCTGATGCTTTAAACACAGACCATCTGTTATTTAAACAAAGGCAGTCTGATGCCTTAAACAAAGGCAGTCTGATGCTTTAAACAAAGGCAGTCTGATGCTTTAAACAAAGGCAGTCTGATGCTTTAAACAAAGAACATCTGTTATTTAAACAAAGGCAGTCTGATGCTTTAAACAAAGGCAGTCTGATGCTTTAAACAAAGGCAGTCTGATGCTTTAAACAAAGGCAGTCTGATGCTTTAAACAAAGACCATCTGTTATTTAAACAAAGGCAGTCTGATGCTTTAAACAAAGGCAGTCTGATGCTTTAAACAAAGACCATCTGTTATTTAAACAAAGGCAGTCTGATGCTTTAAACAAAGGCAGTCTGATGCTTTAAACACAGACCATCTGTTATTTAAACAAAGGCAGTCTGATGCTTTAAACAAAGGCAGTCTGATGCTTATAAACAAAGGCAGTCTGATGCTTATAAACAAAGGCAGTCTGATGCTTTAAACAAAGGCAGTCTGATGCTTTAAACAAAGGCAGTCTGATGCTTTAAACAAAGGCAGTCTGATGCTTTAAACACAGACCATCTGTTATTTAAACAAAGGCAGTCTGATGCTTTAAACACAGACCATCTGTTATTTAAACAAAGGCAGTCTGATGCTTTAAACAAAGGCAGTCTGATGCTTTAAACACAGACCATCTGTTGTTTAAACAAAGGCAGTCTGATGCTTTAAACACAGACCATCTGTTATTTAAACAAAGACAGTCTGATGCTTTAAACAAAGGCAGTCTGATGCTTTAAACAAAGGCAGTCTGATGCTTTAAACACAGACCATCTGTTATTTAAACAAAGACCATCTGTTTCTTTAAACAAAGGCAGTCTGATGCTTTAAACAAAGGCAGTCTGATGCTTATAAACAAAGGCAGTCTGATGCTTTAAACACAGACCATCTGTTATTTAAACAAAGGCAGTCTGATGCTTTAAACAAAGGCAGTCTGATGCTTATAAACAAAGGCAGTCTGATGCTTTAAACACAGACCATCTGTTATTTAAACAAAGGCAGTCTGATGCTTTAAACACAGACCATCTGTTATTTAAACAAAGACCATCTGTTTCTTTAAACAAAGGCAGTCTGATGCTTTAAACAAAGGCAGTCTGATGCTTTAAACACAGACCATCTGTTTCTTTAAACAAAGGCAGTCTGATGCTTTAAACAAAGGCAGTCTGATGCTTTAAACAAAGACCATCTGTTTCTTTAAACAAAGGCAGTCTGATGCTTTAAACACAGACCATCTGTTATTTAAACAAAGGCAGTCTGATGCCTTAAACAAAGGCAGTCTGATGCTTTAAACAAAGGCAGTCTGATGCTTTAAACAAAGGCAGTCTGATGCTTTAAACAAAGACCATCTGTTATTTAAACAAAGGCAGTCTGATGCTTTAAACAAAGGCAGTCTGATGCTTTAAACACAGACCATCTGTTATTTAAACAAAGGCAGTCTGATGCCTTAAACAAAGGCAGTCTGATGCTTTAAACAAAGGCAGTCTGATGCTTTAAACACAGACCATCTGTTATTTAAACAAAGGCAGTCTGATGCTTTAAACAAAGGCAGTCTGATGCTTTAAACACAGACCATCTGTTATTTAAACAAAGACCATCTGTTATTTAAACAAAGACCATCTGTTATTTCAACAAAGACCATCTGTTTCTTTAAACAAAGGCAGTCTGATGCTTTAAACACAGACCATCTGTTATTTAAACAAAGACCATCTGTTTCTTTAAACAAAGGCAGCCTGATGCTTTAAACACAGACCATCTGTTATTTAAACAAAGACCATCTGTTTCTTTAAACAAAGGCAGTCTGATGCTTTAAACACAGACCATCTGTTATTTAAACAAAGGCAGTCTGATGCTTTAAACAAAGGCAGTCTGATGCTTTAAACAAAGGCAGTCTGATGCTTTAAACAAAGACCATCTGTTATTTAAACAAAGGCAGTCTGATGCTTTAAACAAAGGCAGTCTGATGCTTTAAACAAAGACCATCTGTTATTTAAACAAAGGCAGTCTGATGCTTTAAACACAGACCATCTGTTATTTAAACAAAGGCAGTCTGATGCCTTAAACACAGACCATCTGCTATTTAAACAAAGGCAGTCTGATGCTTTAAACAAAGACCATCTGTTATTTAAACAAAGGCAGTCTGATGCTTTAAACAAAGGCAGTCTGATGCTTTAAACAAAGACCATCTGTTATTTAAACAAAGGCAGTCTGATGCTTTAAACACAGACCATCTGTTATTTAAACAAAGGCAGTCTGATGCCTTAAACAAAGGCAGTCTGATGCTTTAAACAAAGGCAGTCTGATGCTTTAAACAAAGACCATCTGTTATTTAAACAAAGGCAGTCTGATGCTTTAAACAAAGGCAGTCTGATGCCTTAAACAAAGGCAGTCTGATGCTTTAAACAAAGACCATCTGTTATTTAAACAAAGACCATCTGTTTCTTTAAACAAAGGCAGTCTGATGCTTTAAACACAGACCATCTGTTTTTTTAAACAAAGGCAGTCTGATGCCTTAAACAAAGGCAGTCTGATGCTTTAAACAAAGGCAGTCTGATGCTTTAAACAAAGGCAGTCTGATGCTTTAAACAAAGACCATCTGTTATTTAAACAAAGGCAGTCTGATGCCTTAAACAAAGGCAGTCTGATGCTTTAAACACAGACCATCTGTTATTTAAACAAAGACCATCTGTTTCTTTAAACAAAGGCAGTCTGATGCTTTAAACACAGACCATCTGTTTCTTTAAACAAAGGCAGTCTGATGCTTTAAACACAGACCATCTGTTTCTTTAAACAAAGGCAGTCTGATGCTTTAAACAAAGACCATCTGTTATTTAAACAAAGGCAGTCTGATGCTTTAAACAAAGGCAGTCTGATGCTTTAAACAAAGACCATCTGTTATTTAAACAAAGGCAGTCTGATGCTTTAAACACAGACCATCTGTTATTTAAACAAAGGCAGTCTGATGCCTTAAACACAGACCATCTGCTATTTAAACAAAGGCAGTCTGATGCTTTAAACAAAGACCATCTGTTATTTAAACAAAGGCAGTCTGATGCTTTAAACAAAGGTAGTCTGATGCTTTAAACAAAGACCATCTGTTATTTAAACAAAGGCAGTCTGATGCTTTAAACACAGACCATCTGTTATTTAAACAAAGGCAGTCTGATGCCTTAAACAAAGGCAGTCTGATGCTTTAAACAAAGGCAGTCTGATGCTTTAAACAAAGACCATCTGTTATTTAAACAAAGGCAGTCTGATGCTTTAAACAAAGGCAGTCTGATGCCTTAAACAAAGGCAGTCTGATGCTTTAAACAAAGACCATCTGTTATTTAAACAAAGACCATCTGTTTCTTTAAACAAAGGCAGTCTGATGCTTTAAACACAGACCATCTGTTTTTTTAAACAAAGGCAGTCTGATGCCTTAAACAAAGGCAGTCTGATGCTTTAAACAAAGGCAGTCTGATGCTTTAAACAAAGGCAGTCTGATGCTTTAAACAAAGACCATCTGTTATTTAAACAAAGGCAGTCTGATGCCTTAAACAAAGGCAGTCTGATGCTTTAAACACAGACCATCTGTTATTTAAACAAAGACCATCTGTTTCTTTAAACAAAGGCAGTCTGATGCTTTAAACACAGACCATCTGTTATTTAAACAAAGGCAGTCTGATGCTTTAAACAAAGACCATCTGTTGCTTTAAACAAAGGCAGTCTGATGCTTTAAACAAAGACCATCTGTTATTTAAACAAAGGCAGTCTGATGCTTTAAACAAAGGCAGTCTGATGCTTTAAACAAAGACCATCTGTTGCTTTAAACAAAGGCAGTCTGATGCTTTAAACAAAGGCAGTCTGATGCTTTAAACAAAGACCATCTGTTGCTTTTAACAAAGGCCATCTGTTGCTTTAAACAAAGACCATCTGTTATTTAAACAAAGGCAGTCTGATGCTTTAAACAAAGACCATCTGTTGCTTTAAACAAAGACCATCTGTTGCTTTAAACAAAGACCATCTGTTATTTAAACAAACGCAGTCTGATGCTTTAAACAAAGACCATCTGTTGCTTTAAACAAAGGCAGTCTGATGCTTTAAACAAAGGCAGTCTGATGCTTTAAACAAAGGCAGTCTGATGCTTTAAACAAAGACCATCTGTTGCTTTAAACAAAGGCAGTCTGATGCTTTAAACAAAGACCATCTGTTGCTTTAAACAAAGACCATCTGTTGCTTTAAACAAAGGCAGTCTGATGCTTTAAACAAAGGCAGTCTGATGCTTTAAACAAAGGCAGTCTGTTGCTTTAAACAAAGACCATCTGTTATTTAAACAAAGGCAGTCTGATGCTTTAAACAAAGACCATCTGTTGCTTTAAACAAAGGCAGTCTGATGCTTTAAACAAAGACCATCTGTTGCTTTAAACAAAGGCAGTCTGATGCCTTAAACAAAGGCAGTCTGATGCTTTAAACAAAGACCATCTGTTGCTTTAAACAAAGGCAGTCTGATGCTTTAAACAAAGGCAGTCTGATGCTTTAAACAAAGACCATCTGTTGCTTTAAACAAAGGCAGTCTGATGCTTTAAACAAAGGCAGTCTGATGCTTTAAACACAGACCATCTGTTATTTAAACAAAGACCATCTGTTTCTTTAAACAAAGGCAGTCTGATGCTTTAAACAAAGGCAGTCTGATGCTTATAAACAAAGGCAGTCTGATGCTTTAAACAAAGGCAGTCTGATGCTTATAAACAAAGGCAGTCTGATGCTTTAAACACAGACCATCTGTTATTTAAACAAAGGCAGAATGATGCTTTAAACAAAGGCAGTCTGATGCTTATAAACAAAGGCAGTCTGATGCTTTAAACACAGACCATCTGTTATTTAAACAAAGGCAGTCTGATGCTTTAAACACAGACCATCTGTTATTTAAACAAAGACAGTCTGATGCTTTAAACAAAGGCAGTCTGATGCTTTAAACAAAGGCAGTCTGATGCTTTAAACAAAGACCATCTGTTATTTAAACAAAGGCAGTCTGATGCTTTAAACAAAGACCATCTGTTGCTTTAAACAAAGACCATATGTTGCTTTAAGCAAAGGCAGTCTGATGCTTTAAACAAAGGCAGTCTGATGCTTTAAACAAATGCAGTCTGTTGCTTTAAACAAAGACCATCTGTTATTTAAACAAAGGCAGTCTGATGCTTTAAACAAAGACCATCTGTTGCTTTAAACAAAGGCAGTCTGATGTTTTAAACAAAGACCATCTGTTATTTAAACAAAGGCAGTCTGGTGCTTTAAACAAAGACCATCTGTTGCTTTAAACAAAGGCAGTCTGATGCTTTAAACAAAGGCAGTCTGATGCTTTAAACAAAGGCAGTCTGGTGCTTTAAACAAAGGCAGTCTGATGCTTTAAACAAAGGCAGGCTGATGCTTTAAACACAGACCATCTGTTGTTTAAACAAAGACCATCTGTTTCTTTAAACAAAGGCAGTCTGATGCTTTAAACAAAGGCAGTCTGATGCTTTAAACAAAGGCAGTCTGGTGCTTTAAACAAAGGCAGTCTGATGCTTTAAACAAAGGCAGTCTGTTGCTTTAAACACAGACCATCTGTTATTTAAACAAAGACCATCTGATGCTTTAAACAAAGGCAGTCTGATGCTTTAAACACAGACCATCTGTTATTTAAACAAAGGCAGTCTGATGCTTTAAACAAAGACCATCTGTTGCTTTAAACAAAGGCAGTCTGATGCTTTAAACAAAGGCAGTCTGATGCTTTAAACACAGACCATCTGTTATTTAAACAAAGGCAGTCTGATGCTTTAAACAAAGACCATCTGTTGCTTTAAACAAAGGCAGTCTGATGCTTTAAACAAAGACAGTCTGATGCTTTAAACAAAGACCATCTGTTATTTAAACAAAGGCAGTCTGATGCTTTAAACAAAGGCAGTCTGATGCTTTAAACAAAGACCATCTGTTGCTTTAAACAAAGGCAGTCTGATGCTTTAAACAAAGGCAGTCTGATGCTTTAAACAAAGACCATCTGTTGCTTTTAACAAAGGCCATCTGTTGCTTTAAACAAAGACCATCTGTTATTTAAACAAAGGCAGTCTGATGCTTTAAACAAAGACCATCTGTTGCTTTAAACAAAGACCATCTGTTGCTTTAAACAAAGACCATCTGTTATTTAAACAAAGGCAGTCTGATGCTTTAAACAAAGACCATATGTTGCTTTAAACAAAGACCATCTGTTGCTTTAAACAAAGACCATCTGTTATTTAAACAAAGGCAGTCTGATGCTTTAAACAAAGACCATCTGTTGCTTTAAACAAAGGCAGTCTGATGCTTTAAACAAAGACCATCTGTTGCTTTAAGCAAAGGCAGTCTGATGCTTTAAACAAAGGCAGTCTGATGCTTTAAACACAGACCATCTGTTATTTAAACAAAGGCAGTCTGATGCTTTAAACACAGACCATCTGTTATTTAAACAAAGACCATCTGTTTCTTTAAACAAAGGCAGTCTGATGCTTTAAACAAAGGCAGTCTGATGCTTTAAACACAGACCATCTGTTTCTTTAAACAAAGGCAGTCTGATGCTTTAAACAAAGGCAGTCTGATGCTTTAAACAAAGACCATCTGTTTCTTTAAACAAAGGCAGTCTGATGCTTTAAACACAGACCATCTGTTATTTAAACAAAGACCATCTGTTTCTTTAAACAAAGGCAGTCTGATGCTTTAAACAAAGGCAGTCTGATGCTTTAAACACAGACCATCTGTTTCTTTAAACAAAGGCAGTCTGATGCTTTAAACACAGACCATCTGTTTCTTTAAACAAAGGCAGTCTGCTGCTTTAAACACAGACCATCTGTTATTTAAACAAAGGCAGTCTGATGCCTTAAACAAAGGCAGTCTGATGCTTTAAACAAAGGCAGTCTGATGCTTTAAACAAAGGCAGTCTGATGCTTTAAACAAAGAACATCTGTTATTTAAACAAAGGCAGTCTGATGCTTTAAACAAAGGCAGTCTGATGCTTTAAACAAAGGCAGTCTGATGCTTTAAACAAAGGCAGTCTGATGCTTTAAACAAAGACCATCTGTTATTTAAACAAAGGCAGTCTGATGCTTTAAACAAAGACCATCTGTTATTTAAACAAAGGCAGTCTGATGCTTTAAACAAAGGCAGTCTGATGCTTTAAACACAGACCATCTGTTATTTAAACAAAGGCAGTCTGATGCCTTAAACAAAGGCAGTCTGATGCTTTAAACAAAGGCAGTCTGATGCTTTAAACAAAGACCATCTGTTATTTAAACAAAGGCAGTCTGATGCTTTAAACAAAGGCAGTCTGATGCCTTAAACAAAGGCAGTCTGATGCTTTAAACAAAGACCATCTGTTATTTAAACAAAGGCAGTCTGATGCCTTAAACAAAGGCAGTCTGATGCTTTAAACACAGACCATCTGTTATTTAAACAAAGACCATCTGTTTCTTTAAACAAAGGCAGTCTGATGCTTTAAACACAGACCATCTGTTTCTTTAAACAAAGGCAGTCTGATGCCTTAAACAAAGGCAGTCTGATGCTTTAAACAAAGGCAGTCTGATGCTTTAAACACAGACCATCTGTTATTTAAACAAAGGCAGTCTGATGCCTTAAACAAAGGCAGTCTGATGCTTTAAACAAAGGCAGTCTGATGCTTTAAACAAAGGCAGTCTGATGCTTTAAACAAAGACCATCTGTTATTTAAACAAAGGCAGTCTGATGCCTTAAACAAAGGCAGTCTGATGCTTTAAACACAGACCATCTGTTATTTAAACAAAGGCAGTCTGATGCCTTAAACAAAGGCAGTCTGATGCTTTAAACAAAGGCAGTCTGATGCTTTAAACAAAGGCAGTCTGATGCTTTAAACAAAGACCATCTGTTATTTAAACAAAGGCAGTCTGATGCTTTAAACAAAGGCAGTCTGATGCTTTAAACACAGACCATCTGTTATTTAAACAAAGGCAGTCTGATGCCTTAAACAAAGGCAGTCTGATGCTTTAAACAAAGGCAGTCTGATGCTTTAAACACAGACCATCTGTTATTTAAACAAAGACCATCTGTTATTTAAACAAAGACCATCTGTTATTTAAACAAAGACAATCGGTTTCTTTAAACAAAGGCAGTCTGATACTTTAAACACAGACCATCTGTGATTTAAACAAAGACCATCTGTTTCTTTAAACAAAGGCAGTCTGATGCTTTAAACACAGACCATCTGTTTCTTTAAACAAAGGCAGTCTGATGCTTTAAACACAGACCATCTGTTATTTAAACAAAGGCAGTCTGATGCCTTAAACAAAGGCAGTCTGATGCTTTAAACAAAGGCAGTCTGATGCTTTAAACAAAGGCAGTCTGATGCTTTAAACAAAGACCATCTATTATTTAAACAAAGGCAGTCTGATGCTTTAAACACAGACCATCTGTTATTTAAACAAAGGCAGTCTGATGCTTTAAACAAAGGCAGTCTGATGCTTTAAACAAAGACCATCTGTTATTTAAACAAAGGCAGTCTGATGCCTTAAACAAAGGCAGTCTGATGCTTTAAACACAGACCATCTGTTATTTAAACAAAGGCAGTCTGATGCCTTAAACAAAGGCAGTCTGATGCTTTAAACAAAGGCAGTCTGATGCCTTAAACAAAGGCAGTCTGATGCTTTAAACAAAGGCAGTCTGATGCTTTAAACAAAGGCAGTCTGATGCTTTAAACAAAGGCAGTCTGATGCTTCAAACAAAGGCAGTCTGATGCCTTAAACAAAGACCATCTGTTGCTTTAAGTTTAAACAAAGGCAGTCTGATGCTTTAAACAAAGGCAGTCTGATGCTTTAAACAAAGACCATCTGTTGCTTTAAACAAAGGCAGTCTGATGCTTTAAACAAAGACCATCTGTTATTTAAACAAAGGCAGTCTGATGCTTTAAACAAAGACCATCTGTTGCTTTAAACAAAGGCAGTCTGATGCTTTAAACAAAGGCAGTCTGATGCTTTAAACAAAGACCATCTGTTGCTTTAAACAAAGGCAGTCTGATGCCTTAAACAAAGGCAGTCTGATGCTTTAAACAAAGACCATCTGTTGCTTTAAACAAAGGCAGTCTGATGCTTTAAACAAAGGCAGTCTGATGCTTTAAACACAGACCATCTGTTATTTAAACAAAGACCATCTGTTTCTTTAAACAAAGGCAGTCTGGTGCTTTAAATAAAGGCAGTCTGATGCTTTAAACAAAGGCAGGCTGATGCTTTAAACACAGACCATCTGTTATTTAAACAAAGCCCATCTGTTTCTTTAAACAAAGGCAGTCTGATGCTTTAAACAAAGGCAGTCTGATGCTTTAAACAAAGGCAGTCTGGTGCTTTAAACAAAGGCAGTCTGATGCTTTAAACAAAGGCAGTCTGTTGCTTTAAACACAGACCATCTGTTATTTAAACAAAGACCATCTGTTGCTTTAAAAAAGACCATCTGTTGCTTTAAACAAAGGCAGTCTGATGCTTTAAACAAAGGCAGTCTGATGCTTTAAACAAAGGCAGTCTGTTGCTTTAAACAAAGACCATCTGTTATTTAAACAAAGGCAGTCTGATGCTTTAAACAAAGACCATCTGTTGCTTTAAACAAAGGCAGTCTGATGCTTTAAACAAAGACCATCTGTTATTTAAACAAAGGCAGTCTGATGCTCTAAACAAAGACCATCTGTTGCTTTAAACAAAGGCAGTCTGATGCTTAAAACAAAGGCAGTCTGATGCTTTAAACAAAGACCATCTGTTGCTTTAAACAAAGGCAGTCTGATGCCTTAAACAAAGGCAGTCTGATGCTTTAAACAAAGGCAGTCTGATGCTTTAAACAAAGGCAGTCTGATGCTTTAAACAAAGACCATCAGATGCTTTAAACAAAGACCATCTGTTGCTTTAAACAAAGGCAGTCTGATGCTTTAAGCAAAGACAGTCTGATGCTTTAAACAAAGACCATCTGTTGCTTTAAACAAAGGTAGTCTGATGCATTAAACAAAGGCAGTCTGATGCTTTAAACAAAGACCATCTGTTGCTTTAAACAAAGGCAGTCTGATGCTTTAAACAAAGGCAGTCTGATGCTTTAAACACAGACCATCTGTTATTTAAACAAAGACCATCTGTTTCTTTAAACAAAGGCAGTCTGATGCTTTAAACAAAGGCAGTCTGATGCTTATAAACAAAGGCAGTCTGATGCTTTAAACACAGACCATCTGTTATTTAAACAAAGGCAGTCTGATGCTTTAAACAAAGGCAGTCTGATGCTTATAAACAAAGGCAGTCTGATGCTTTAAACACAGACCATCTGTTATTTAAACAAAGGCAGTCTGATGCTTTAAACACAGACCATCTGTTATTTAAACAAAGACAGTCTGATGCTTTAAACAAAGGCAGTCTGATGCTTTAAACAAAGGCAGTCTGATGCTTTAAACAAAGGCAGTCTGATGCTTTAAACACAGACCATCTGTTATTTAAACAAAGGCAGTCTGATGCTTTAAACAAAGGCAGTCTGATGCTTTAAACACAGACCATCTGTTATTTAAACAAAGGCAGTCTGATGCTTTAAACACAGACCATCTGTTATTTAAACAAAGACAGTCTGATGCTTTAAACAAAGGCAGTCTGATGCTTTAAACAAAGGCAGTCTGATGCTTTAAACACAGACCATCTGTTATTTAAACAAAGGCAGTCTGATGCTTTAAACACAGACCATCTGTTATTTAAACAAAGACCATCTGTTTCTTTAAACAAAGGCAGTCTGATGCTTTAAACAAAGGCAGTCTGATGCTTTAAACACAGACCATCTGTTATTTAAACAAAGGCAGTCTGATGCTTTAAACAAAGGCAGTCTGATGCTTATAAACAAAGGCAGTCTGATGCTTTAAACACAGACCATCTGTTCTTTAAACAAAGGCAGTCTGATGCTTTAAACACAGACCATCTGTTATTTAAACAAAGGCAGTCTGATGCTTTAAACAAAGACCATCTGTTGCTTTAAACAAAGGCAGTCTGATGCTTTAAACAAAGACCATCTGTTATTTAAACAAAGGCAGTCTGATGCTTTAAACAAAGGCAGTCTGATGCTTTAAACAAAGACCATCTGTTGCTTTAAACAAAGGCAGTCTGATGCTTTAAACAAAGGCAGTCTGATGCTTTAAACAAAGACCATCTGTTGCTTTTAACAAAGGCCATCTGTTGCTTTAAACAAAGACCATCTGTTATTTAAACAAAGGCAGTCTGATGCTTTAAACAAAGACCATCTGTTGCTTTAAACAAAGACCATCTGTTGCTTTAAACAAAGACCATCTGTTATTTAAACAAACGCAGTCTGATGCTTTAAACAAAGACCATCTGTTGCTTTAAACAAAGGCAGTCTGATGCTTTAAACAAAGGCAGTCTGATGCTTTAAACAAAGGCAGTCTGATGCTTTAAACAAAGACCATCTGTTGCTTTAAACAAAGGCAGTCTGATGCTTTAAACAAAGACCATCTGTTGCTTTAAACAAAGACCATCTGTTGCTTTAAACAAAGGCAGTCTGATGCTTTAAACAAAGGCAGTCTGATGCTTTAAACAAAGGCAGTCTGTTGCTTTAAACAAAGACCATCTGTTATTTAAACAAAGGCAGTCTGATGCTTTAAACAAAGACCATCTGTTGCTTTAAACAAAGGCAGTCTGATGCTTTAAACAAAGACCATCTGTTGCTTTAAACAAAGGCAGTCTGATGCCTTAAACAAAGGCAGTCTGATGCTTTAAACAAAGACCATCTGTTGCTTTAAACAAAGGCAGTCTGATGCTTTAAACAAAGGCAGTCTGATGCTTTAAACAAAGACCATCTGTTGCTTTAAACAAAGGCAGTCTGATGCTTTAAACAAAGGCAGTCTGATGCTTTAAACACAGACCATCTGTTATTTAAACAAAGACCATCTGTTTCTTTAAACAAAGGCAGTCTGATGCTTTAAACAAAGGCAGTCTGATGCTTATAAACAAAGGCAGTCTGATGCTTTAAACAAAGGCAGTCTGATGCTTATAAACAAAGGCAGTCTGATGCTTTAAACACAGACCATCTGTTATTTAAACAAAGGCAGAATGATGCTTTAAACAAAGGCAGTCTGATGCTTATAAACAAAGGCAGTCTGATGCTTTAAACACAGACCATCTGTTATTTAAACAAAGGCAGTCTGATGCTTTAAACACAGACCATCTGTTATTTAAACAAAGACAGTCTGATGCTTTAAACAAAGGCAGTCTGATGCTTTAAACAAAGGCAGTCTGATGCTTTAAACAAAGACCATCTGTTATTTAAACAAAGGCAGTCTGATGCTTTAAACAAAGACCATCTGTTGCTTTAAACAAAGACCATATGTTGCTTTAAGCAAAGGCAGTCTGATGCTTTAAACAAAGGCAGTCTGATGCTTTAAACAAATGCAGTCTGTTGCTTTAAACAAAGACCATCTGTTATTTAAACAAAGGCAGTCTGATGCTTTAAACAAAGACCATCTGTTGCTTTAAACAAAGGCAGTCTGATGTTTTAAACAAAGACCATCTGTTATTTAAACAAAGGCAGTCTGGTGCTTTAAACAAAGACCATCTGTTGCTTTAAACAAAGGCAGTCTGATGCTTTAAACAAAGGCAGTCTGATGCTTTAAACAAAGGCAGTCTGGTGCTTTAAACAAAGGCAGTCTGATGCTTTAAACAAAGGCAGGCTGATGCTTTAAACACAGACCATCTGTTGTTTAAACAAAGACCATCTGTTTCTTTAAACAAAGGCAGTCTGATGCTTTAAACAAAGGCAGTCTGATGCTTTAAACAAAGGCAGTCTGGTGCTTTAAACAAAGGCAGTCTGATGCTTTAAACAAAGGCAGTCTGTTGCTTTAAACACAGACCATCTGTTATTTAAACAAAGACCATCTGATGCTTTAAACAAAGGCAGTCTGATGCTTTAAACACAGACCATCTGTTATTTAAACAAAGGCAGTCTGATGCTTTAAACAAAGACCATCTGTTGCTTTAAACAAAGGCAGTCTGATGCTTTAAACAAAGGCAGTCTGATGCTTTAAACACAGACCATCTGTTATTTAAACAAAGGCAGTCTGATGCTTTAAACAAAGACCATCTGTTGCTTTAAACAAAGGCAGTCTGATGCTTTAAACAAAGACAGTCTGATGCTTTAAACAAAGACCATCTGTTATTTAAACAAAGGCAGTCTGATGCTTTAAACAAAGGCAGTCTGATGCTTTAAACAAAGACCATCTGTTGCTTTAAACAAAGGCAGTCTGATGCTTTAAACAAAGGCAGTCTGATGCTTTAAACAAAGACCATCTGTTGCTTTTAACAAAGGCCATCTGTTGCTTTAAACAAAGACCATCTGTTATTTAAACAAAGGCAGTCTGATGCTTTAAACAAAGACCATCTGTTGCTTTAAACAAAGACCATCTGTTGCTTTAAACAAAGACCATCTGTTATTTAAACAAAGGCAGTCTGATGCTTTAAACAAAGACCATATGTTGCTTTAAACAAAGACCATCTGTTGCTTTAAACAAAGACCATCTGTTATTTAAACAAAGGCAGTCTGATGCTTTAAACAAAGACCATCTGTTGCTTTAAACAAAGGCAGTCTGATGCTTTAAACAAAGACCATCTGTTGCTTTAAGCAAAGGCAGTCTGATGCTTTAAACAAAGGCAGTCTGATGCTTTAAACACAGACCATCTGTTATTTAAACAAAGGCAGTCTGATGCTTTAAACACAGACCATCTGTTATTTAAACAAAGACCATCTGTTTCTTTAAACAAAGGCAGTCTGATGCTTTAAACAAAGGCAGTCTGATGCTTTAAACACAGACCATCTGTTTCTTTAAACAAAGGCAGTCTGATGCTTTAAACAAAGGCAGTCTGATGCTTTAAACAAAGACCATCTGTTTCTTTAAACAAAGGCAGTCTGATGCTTTAAACACAGACCATCTGTTATTTAAACAAAGACCATCTGTTTCTTTAAACAAAGGCAGTCTGATGCTTTAAACAAAGGCAGTCTGATGCTTTAAACACAGACCATCTGTTTCTTTAAACAAAGGCAGTCTGATGCTTTAAACACAGACCATCTGTTTCTTTAAACAAAGGCAGTCTGCTGCTTTAAACACAGACCATCTGTTATTTAAACAAAGGCAGTCTGATGCCTTAAACAAAGGCAGTCTGATGCTTTAAACAAAGGCAGTCTGATGCTTTAAACAAAGGCAGTCTGATGCTTTAAACAAAGAACATCTGTTATTTAAACAAAGGCAGTCTGATGCTTTAAACAAAGGCAGTCTGATGCTTTAAACAAAGGCAGTCTGATGCTTTAAACAAAGGCAGTCTGATGCTTTAAACAAAGACCATCTGTTATTTAAACAAAGGCAGTCTGATGCTTTAAACAAAGACCATCTGTTATTTAAACAAAGGCAGTCTGATGCTTTAAACAAAGGCAGTCTGATGCTTTAAACACAGACCATCTGTTATTTAAACAAAGGCAGTCTGATGCCTTAAACAAAGGCAGTCTGATGCTTTAAACAAAGGCAGTCTGATGCTTTAAACAAAGACCATCTGTTATTTAAACAAAGGCAGTCTGATGCTTTAAACAAAGGCAGTCTGATGCCTTAAACAAAGGCAGTCTGATGCTTTAAACAAAGACCATCTGTTATTTAAACAAAGGCAGTCTGATGCCTTAAACAAAGGCAGTCTGATGCTTTAAACACAGACCATCTGTTATTTAAACAAAGACCATCTGTTTCTTTAAACAAAGGCAGTCTGATGCTTTAAACACAGACCATCTGTTTCTTTAAACAAAGGCAGTCTGATGCCTTAAACAAAGGCAGTCTGATGCTTTAAACAAAGGCAGTCTGATGCTTTAAACACAGACCATCTGTTATTTAAACAAAGGCAGTCTGATGCCTTAAACAAAGGCAGTCTGATGCTTTAAACAAAGGCAGTCTGATGCTTTAAACAAAGGCAGTCTGATGCTTTAAACAAAGACCATCTGTTATTTAAACAAAGGCAGTCTGATGCCTTAAACAAAGGCAGTCTGATGCTTTAAACACAGACCATCTGTTATTTAAACAAAGGCAGTCTGATGCCTTAAACAAAGGCAGTCTGATGCTTTAAACAAAGGCAGTCTGATGCTTTAAACAAAGGCAGTCTGATGCTTTAAACAAAGACCATCTGTTATTTAAACAAAGGCAGTCTGATGCTTTAAACAAAGGCAGTCTGATGCTTTAAACACAGACCATCTGTTATTTAAACAAAGGCAGTCTGATGCCTTAAACAAAGGCAGTCTGATGCTTTAAACAAAGGCAGTCTGATGCTTTAAACACAGACCATCTGTTATTTAAACAAAGACCATCTGTTATTTAAACAAAGACCATCTGTTATTTAAACAAAGACAATCGGTTTCTTTAAACAAAGGCAGTCTGATACTTTAAACACAGACCATCTGTGATTTAAACAAAGACCATCTGTTTCTTTAAACAAAGGCAGTCTGATGCTTTAAACACAGACCATCTGTTTCTTTAAACAAAGGCAGTCTGATGCTTTAAACACAGACCATCTGTTATTTAAACAAAGGCAGTCTGATGCCTTAAACAAAGGCAGTCTGATGCTTTAAACAAAGGCAGTCTGATGCTTTAAACAAAGGCAGTCTGATGCTTTAAACAAAGACCATCTATTATTTAAACAAAGGCAGTCTGATGCTTTAAACACAGACCATCTGTTATTTAAACAAAGGCAGTCTGATGCTTTAAACAAAGGCAGTCTGATGCTTTAAACAAAGACCATCTGTTATTTAAACAAAGGCAGTCTGATGCCTTAAACAAAGGCAGTCTGATGCTTTAAACACAGACCATCTGTTATTTAAACAAAGGCAGTCTGATGCCTTAAACAAAGGCAGTCTGATGCTTTAAACAAAGGCAGTCTGATGCCTTAAACAAAGGCAGTCTGATGCTTTAAACAAAGGCAGTCTGATGCTTTAAACAAAGGCAGTCTGATGCTTTAAACAAAGGCAGTCTGATGCTTCAAACAAAGGCAGTCTGATGCCTTAAACAAAGACCATCTGTTGCTTTAAGTTTAAACAAAGGCAGTCTGATGCTTTAAACAAAGGCAGTCTGATGCTTTAAACAAAGACCATCTGTTGCTTTAAACAAAGGCAGTCTGATGCTTTAAACAAAGACCATCTGTTATTTAAACAAAGGCAGTCTGATGCTTTAAACAAAGACCATCTGTTGCTTTAAACAAAGGCAGTCTGATGCTTTAAACAAAGGCAGTCTGATGCTTTAAACAAAGACCATCTGTTGCTTTAAACAAAGGCAGTCTGATGCCTTAAACAAAGGCAGTCTGATGCTTTAAACAAAGACCATCTGTTGCTTTAAACAAAGGCAGTCTGATGCTTTAAACAAAGGCAGTCTGATGCTTTAAACACAGACCATCTGTTATTTAAACAAAGACCATCTGTTTCTTTAAACAAAGGCAGTCTGGTGCTTTAAATAAAGGCAGTCTGATGCTTTAAACAAAGGCAGGCTGATGCTTTAAACACAGACCATCTGTTATTTAAACAAAGCCCATCTGTTTCTTTAAACAAAGGCAGTCTGATGCTTTAAACAAAGGCAGTCTGATGCTTTAAACAAAGGCAGTCTGGTGCTTTAAACAAAGGCAGTCTGATGCTTTAAACAAAGGCAGTCTGTTGCTTTAAACACAGACCATCTGTTATTTAAACAAAGACCATCTGTTGCTTTAAAAAAGACCATCTGTTGCTTTAAACAAAGGCAGTCTGATGCTTTAAACAAAGGCAGTCTGATGCTTTAAACAAAGGCAGTCTGTTGCTTTAAACAAAGACCATCTGTTATTTAAACAAAGGCAGTCTGATGCTTTAAACAAAGACCATCTGTTGCTTTAAACAAAGGCAGTCTGATGCTTTAAACAAAGACCATCTGTTATTTAAACAAAGGCAGTCTGATGCTCTAAACAAAGACCATCTGTTGCTTTAAACAAAGGCAGTCTGATGCTTAAAACAAAGGCAGTCTGATGCTTTAAACAAAGACCATCTGTTGCTTTAAACAAAGGCAGTCTGATGCCTTAAACAAAGGCAGTCTGATGCTTTAAACAAAGGCAGTCTGATGCTTTAAACAAAGGCAGTCTGATGCTTTAAACAAAGACCATCAGATGCTTTAAACAAAGACCATCTGTTGCTTTAAACAAAGGCAGTCTGATGCTTTAAGCAAAGACAGTCTGATGCTTTAAACAAAGACCATCTGTTGCTTTAAACAAAGGTAGTCTGATGCATTAAACAAAGGCAGTCTGATGCTTTAAACAAAGACCATCTGTTGCTTTAAACAAAGGCAGTCTGATGCTTTAAACAAAGGCAGTCTGATGCTTTAAACACAGACCATCTGTTATTTAAACAAAGACCATCTGTTTCTTTAAACAAAGGCAGTCTGATGCTTTAAACAAAGGCAGTCTGATGCTTATAAACAAAGGCAGTCTGATGCTTTAAACACAGACCATCTGTTATTTAAACAAAGGCAGTCTGATGCTTTAAACAAAGGCAGTCTGATGCTTATAAACAAAGGCAGTCTGATGCTTTAAACACAGACCATCTGTTATTTAAACAAAGGCAGTCTGATGCTTTAAACACAGACCATCTGTTATTTAAACAAAGACAGTCTGATGCTTTAAACAAAGGCAGTCTGATGCTTTAAACAAAGGCAGTCTGATGCTTTAAACAAAGGCAGTCTGATGCTTTAAACACAGACCATCTGTTATTTAAACAAAGGCAGTCTGATGCTTTAAACAAAGGCAGTCTGATGCTTTAAACACAGACCATCTGTTATTTAAACAAAGGCAGTCTGATGCTTTAAACACAGACCATCTGTTATTTAAACAAAGACAGTCTGATGCTTTAAACAAAGGCAGTCTGATGCTTTAAACAAAGGCAGTCTGATGCTTTAAACACAGACCATCTGTTATTTAAACAAAGGCAGTCTGATGCTTTAAACACAGACCATCTGTTATTTAAACAAAGACCATCTGTTTCTTTAAACAAAGGCAGTCTGATGCTTTAAACAAAGGCAGTCTGATGCTTTAAACACAGACCATCTGTTATTTAAACAAAGGCAGTCTGATGCTTTAAACAAAGGCAGTCTGATGCTTATAAACAAAGGCAGTCTGATGCTTTAAACACAGACCATCTGTTATTTAAACAAAGGCAGGCTGATGCTTTAAACACAGACCATCTGTTATTTAAACAAAGACCATCTGTTTATTTAAACAAAGGCAGTCTGATGCTTTAAACAAAGGCAGTCTGATGCTTTAAACACAGACCATCTGTTTCTTTAAACAAAGGCAGTCTGATGCTTTAAACAAAGGCAGTCTGATGCTTTAAACAAAGACCATCTGTTTCTTTAAACAAAGGCAGTCTGATTCTTTAAACACAGACCATCTGTTATTTAAACAAAGGCAGTCTGATGCTTTAAACAAAGGCAGTCTGATGCTTATAAACAAAGGCAGTCTGATGCTTTAAACAAAGGCAGTCTGGTGCTTTAAACAAAGGCAGTCTGATGCTTTAAACACAGACCATCTGTTATTTAAACAAAGACCATCTGTTTCTTTAAACAAAGGCAGTCTGATGCTTTAAACACAGACCATCTGTTATTTAAACAAAGACCATCTGTTTCTTTAAACAAAGGCAGTCTGATGCTTTAAACAAAGGCAGTCTGATGCTTTAAACACAGACCATCTGTTTCTTTAAACAAAGGCAGTCTGATGCTTTAAACACAGACCATCTGTTATTTAAACAAAGGCAGTCTGATGCCTTAAACAAAGGCAGTCTGATGCTTTAAACAAAGGCAGTCTGATGCTTTAAACAAAGGCAGTCTGATGCTTTAAACAAAGAACATCTGTTATTTAAACAAAGGCAGTCTGATGCTTTAAACAAAGGCAGTCTGATGCTTTAAACAAAGGCAGTCTGATGCTTTAAACAAAGGCAGTCTGATGCTTTAAACACAGACCATCTGTTATTTAAACAAAGGCAGTCTGATGCCTTAAACAAAGGCAGTCTGATGCTTTAAACAAAGGCAGTCTGATGCTTTAAACAAAGACCATCTGTTATTTAAACAAAGGCAGTCTGATGCTTTAAACAAAGGCAGTCTGATGCCTTAAACAAAGGCAGTCTGATGCTTTAAACAAAGACCATCTGTTATTTAAACAAAGGCAGTCTGATGCCTTAAACAAAGGCAGTCTGATGCTTTAAACACAGACCATCTGTTTCTTTAAACAAAGGCAGTCTGATGCCTTAAACAAAGGCAGTCTGATGCTTTAAACAAAGGCAGTCTGATGCTTTAAACACAGACCATCTGTTATTTAAACAAAGGCAGTCTGATGCCTTAAACAAAGGCAGTCTGATGCTTTAAACACAGACCATCTGTTATTTAAACAAAGACCATCTGTTTCTTTAAACAAAGGCAGTCTGATGCTTTAAACACAGACCATCTGTTTCTTTAAACAAAGGCAGTCTGATGCTTTAAACACAGACCATCTGTTATTTAAACAAAGGCAGTCTGATGCCTTAAACAAAGGCAGTCTGATGCTTTAAACCAAGGCAGTCTGATGCTTTAAACAAAGGCAGTCTGATGCTTTAAACAAAGGCAGTCTGATGCTTTAAACACAGACCATCTGTTATTTAAACAAAGGCAGTCTGATGCCTTAAACAAAGGCAGTCTGATGCTTTAAACAAAGGCAGTCTGATGCTTTAAACAAAGACCATCTGTTATTTAAACAAAGGCAGTCTGATGCTTTAAACAAAGGCAGTCTGATGCCTTAAACAAAGGCAGTCTGATGCTTTAAACAAAGACCATCTGTTATTTAAACAAAGGCAGTCTGATGCCTTAAACAAAGGCAGTCTGATGCTTTAAACACAGACCATCTGTTTCTTTAAACAAAGGCAGTCTGATGCCTTAAACAAAGGCAGTCTGATGCTTTAAACAAAGGCAGTCTGATGCTTTAAACAAAGGCAGTCTGATGCTTTAAACACAGACCATCTGTTACTTAAACAAAGGCAGTCTGATGCTTTAAACACAGACCATCTGTTATTTAAACAAAGACCATCTGTTTCTTTAAACAAAGGCAGTCTGATGCTTTAAACACAGACCATCTGTTTCTTTAAACAAAGGCAGTCTGATGCTTTAAACACAGACCATCTGTTATTTAAACAAAGGCAGTCTGATGCCTTAAACAAAGGCAGTCTGATGCTTTAAACAAAGGCAGTCTGATGCTTTAAACAAAGGCAGTCTGATGCTTTAAACAAAGACCATCTGTTATTTAAACAAAGGCAGTCTGATGCTTTAAACAAAGGCAGTCTGATGCTTTAAACACAGACCATCTGTTATTTAAACAAAGGCAGTCTGATGCCTTAAACAAAGGCAGTCTGATGCTTTAAACAAAGGCAGTCTGATGCTTTAAACACAGACCATCTGTTATTTAAACAAAGGCAGTCTGATGCTTTAAACAAAGGCAGTCTGATGCTTTAAACACAGACCATCTGTTATTTAAACAAAGACCATCTGTTATTTAAACAAAGACCATCTGTTATTTAAACAAAGACCATCTGTTTCTTTAAACAAAGGCAGTCTGATGCTTTAAACACAGACCATCTGTTATTTAAACAAAGACCATCTGTTTCTTTAAACAAAGGCAGCCTGATGCTTTAAACACAGACCATCTGTTATTTAAACAAAGACCATCTGTTTCTTTAAACAAAGGCAGTCTGATGCTTTAAACACAGACCATCTGTTTCTTTAAACAAAGGCAGTCTGATGCTTTAAACACAGACCATCTGTTATTTAAACAAAGGCAGTCTGATGCTTTAAACAAAGGCAGTCTGATGCTTTAAACAAAGGCAGTCTGATGCTTTAAACAAAGACCATCTGTTATTTAAACAAAGGCAGTCTGATGCTTTAAACAAAGGCAGTCTGATGCTTTAAACAAAGACCATCTGTTATTTAAACAAAGGCAGTCTGATGCTTTAAACACAGACCATCTGTTATTTTAACAAAGGCAGTCTGATGCCTTAAACACAGACCATCTGTTATTTATACAAAGGCAGTCTGATGCTTTAAACAAAGACCATCTGTTATTTAAACAAAGGCAGTCTGATGCTTTAAACAAAGGCAGTCTGATGCTTTAAACAAAGACCATCTGTTATTTAAACAAAGGCAGTCTGATGCTTTAAACACAGACCATCTGTTATTTAAACAAAGGCAGTCTGATGCCTTAAACAAAGGCAGTCTGATGCTTTAAACAAAGGCAGTCTGATGCTTTAAACAAAGACCATCTGTTATTTAAACAAAGGCAGTCTGATGCTTTAAACAAAGGCAGTCTGATGCCTTAAACAAAGGCAGTCTGATGCTTTAAACAAAGACCATCTGTTATTTAAACAAAGACCATCTGTTTCTTTAAACAAAGGCAGTCTGATGCTTTAAACACAGACCATCTGTTTTTTTAAACAAAGGCAGTCTGATGCCTTAAACAAAGGCAGTCTGATGCTTTAAACAAAGGCAGTCTGATGCTTTAAACAAAGGCAGTCTGCTGCTTTAAACAAAGACCATCTGTTATTTAAACAAAGGCAGTCTGATGCCTTAAACAAAGGCAGTCTGATGCTTTAAACACAGACCATCTGTTTCTTTAAACAAAGGCAGTCTGATGCTTTAAACACAGACCATCTGTTATTTAAACAAAGGCAGTCTGATGCCTTAAACAAACGCAGTCTGATGCTTTAAACAAAGGCAGTCTGATGCTTTAAACAAAGGCAGTCTGATGCTTTAAACAAAGACCATCTGTTATTTAAACAAAGGCAGTCTGATGCTTTAAACAAAGGCAGTCTGATGCTTTAAACACAGACCATCTGTTATTTAAACAAAGGCAGTCTGATGCCTTAAACAAAGGCAGTCTGATGCTTTAAACAAAGGCAGTCTGATGCTTTAAACACAGACCATCTGTTATTTAAACAAAGGCAGTCTGATGCTTTAAACAAAGGCAGTCTGATGCTTTAAACACAGACCATCTGTTATTTAAACAAAGACCATCTGTTATTTAAACAAGACCATCTGTTATTTAAACAAAGACCATCTGTTTCTTTAAACAAAGGCAGTCTGATGCTTTAAACACAGACCATCTGTTATTTAAACAAAGACCATCTGTTTCTTTAAACAAAGGCAGTCTGATGCTTTAAACACAGACCATCTGTTATTTAAACAAAGACCATCTGTTTCTTTAAACAAAGGCAGTCTGATGCTTTAAACACAGACCATCTGTTTCTTTAAACAAAGGCAGTCTGATGCTTTAAACACAGACCATCTGTTATTTAAACAAAGGCAGTCTGATGCCTTAAACAAAGGCAGTCTGATGCTTTAAACAAAGGCAGTCTGATGCTTTAAACAAAGGCAGTCTGATGCTTTAAACAAAGACCATCTGTTATTTAAACAAAGGCAGTCTGATGCTTTAAACAAAGGCAGTCTGATGCTTTAAACAAAGACCATCTGTTATTTAAACAAAGGCAGTCTGATGCTTTAAACAAAGGCAGTCTGATGCTTTAAACACAGACCATCTGTTATTTAAACAAAGGCAGTCTGATGCTTTAAACAAAGGCAGTCTGATGCTTTAAACAAAGACCATCTGTTATTTAAGCAAAGGCCGTCTGATGCCTTAAACAAAGGCAGTCTGATGCTTTAAACACAGACCATCTGTTATCTAAACAAAGGCAGTCTGATGCCTTAAACAAAGGCAGTCTGATGCTTTAAACAAAGGCAGTCTGATGCCTTAAACAAAGGCAGTCTGATGCTTTAAACAAAGACCATCTGTTATTAAAACAAAGGCAGTCTGATGCTTTAAACAAAGGCAGTCTGATGCTTTCAACAAAGGCAGTCTGATGCCTTAAACAAAGGCAGTCTGATGCTTTAAACAAAGGCAGTCTGATGCTTTAAACAAAGGCAGTCTGATGCTTTAAACAAAGGCAGTCTGATGCCTTAAACAAAGGCAGTCTGATGCTTTAAACAAAGGCAGTCTGATGCTTTAAACAAAGGCAGTCTGATGCTTTAAACAAAGGCCATCTGTTATTTAAACAAAGGCAGTCTGATGCCTTAAACAAAGGCAGTCTGATGCTTTAAACAAAGGCAGTCTGATGCTTTAAACAAAGGCAGTCTGATGCTTTACACAAAGACCATCTGTTATTTAAACAAAGGCAGTCTGATGCTTTAAACAAAGGCAGTCTGATGCTTTAAACAAAGACCATCTGTTATTTAAACAAAGGCAGTCTGATGCTTTAAACAAAGGCAGTCTGATGCTTTAAACACAGACCATCTGTTATTTAAACAAAGGCAGTCTGATGCTTTAAACAAAGGCAGTCTGATGCTTTAAACAAAGACCATCTGTTATTTAAACAAAGGCAGTCTGATGCCTTAAACAAAGGCAGTCTGATGCTTTAAACACAGACCATCTGTTATCTAAACAAAGGCAGTCTGATGCCTTAAACAAAGGCAGTCTGATGCTTTAAACAAAGGCAGTCTGATGCCTTAAACAAAGGCAGTCTGATGCTTTAAACAAAGACCATCTGTTATTTAAACAAAGGCAGTCTGATGCTTTAAACAAAGGTAGTCTGATGCTTTAAACAAAGGCAGTCTGATGCCTTAAACAAAGGCAGTCTGATGCTTTAAACAAAGGCAGTCTGATGCTTTAAACAAAGGCAGTCTGATGCTTTAAACAAAGGCAGTCTGATGCTTTAAACAAAGGCAGTCTGATGCCTTAAACAAAGGCAGTCTGATGCTTTAAACAAAGGCAGTCTGATGCTTTAAACAAAGGCAGTCTGATGCTTTAAACAAAGGCAGTCTGATGCCTTAAACAAAGGCAGTCTGATGCTTTAAACAAAGGCAGTCTGATGCTTTAAACAAAGGCAGTCTGATGCTTTAAACAAAGGCAGTCTGATGCTTTAAACAAAGGCAGTCTGATGCTTTAAACAAAGGCAGTCTGATGCTTTAAACAAAGGCAGTCTGTTGCTTTAAACAAAGGCAGTCTGATGCTTTAAACAAAGGCAGTCTGATGCTTTAAACACAGACCATCTGTTATTTAAACAAAGGCAGTCTGATGCCTTAAACAAAGGCAGTCTGATGCTTTAAACACAGACCATCTGTTATTTAAACAAAGGCAGTCTGATGCTTTAAACAAAGGCAGTCTGATGCTTTAAACAAAGACCATCTGTTGCTTTAAACAAAGGCAGTCTGATGCTTTAAACAAAGACCATCTGTTGCTTTAAACAAAGGCAGTCTGATGCTTTAAACACAGACCATCTGTTATTTAAACAAAGGCAGTCTGATGCTTTAAACAAAGGCAGTCTGATGCTTTAAACAAAGGCAGTCTGATGCTTTAAACAAAGACCATCTGTTGCTTTAAACAAAGGCAGTCTGATGCTTTAAACACAGACCATCTGTTATTTAAACAAAGGCAGTCTGATGCTTTAAACAAAGGCAGTCTGATGCTTTAAACAAAGGCAGTCTGATGCTTTAAACAAAGGCAGTCTGATGCTTTAAACAAAGACCATCTGTTATTTAAACAAAGGCAGTCTGATGCTTTAAACAAAGGCAGTCTGATGCTTTAAACAAAGGCAGTCTGATGCTTTAAACAAAGGCAGTCTGATGCTTTAAACAAAGGCAGTCTGATGCTTTAAACAAAGGCAGTCTGATGCTTTAAACAAAGGCCATCTTACAACTGTGAATGTGAACTAGAACATAAATCTAACAGGTGTGATTATAGGTCATTGTACATTCTTCCTTAAGAATGGATTGCATAAGCATGTACATTCTAGATAACACAATGCAATCCACCAGTGCCTCAGGTGGATTGCACCAATTTTACAAGTAAGCTGCATCTTAATATAAGGCCATATTGATAAAGTCTCCAATGCTGTTCTCAAATTGTGCTGCACTTAGAGAAGAAGTAAATTTTGCGATTCCTGCAAAAATTACCATTTTTGACATGGATGTCAATAGTTATAATATCTTGAATTACAACATCCAGGTTAAACTACTACCGGTACCAATAAAAAGTCCATATACCTCAGTTAGCCTACTCACTCACCAGCAGCTCGAAAGAAAGTAAATGGTGGTCATTGCCTCTATCACCGGATTTCTACAATAATAATAATAAATTCGACAAAAGGAGATACTATGATGATCAGTATATCAGATCGCAGACCTGATATGGTCTGCATGACACATGAGTCGGGAGATCATCTGATCAGATGATCAGATCGCAGACCGATATATAAACCTTCACCTTAAGTAATAATAAAATATCGAATTATGAGTCAAGATCAAGATTCAGCAGATAACCCCACGATGTGGAGCAGGCAGGAATGCCACAACAGTGAGATACTATTCCTTTTATTCATCATCAGAATATATTTCCGTGTTGTCATCGGTGTCATCAATGTCATGGCCATCGTCTGTTTCTGCAATGATGAAACAATCAGACACTTGCAGGCCTTACCTGGGCTACCCCCTCCATCATTGGGCCCCAATTTGTAATCTCTTTGTTAACACCCTGATACAAAGCAGTTAAATAGTTGTTTCTGGTTCAATAGTCCTTGAATTACAGTGTTAATAACTTTGCTTAGCATGAACAGGACATCTCAAAAAAGCTACGACAGATTTGGATGAAATTTGATGGACAAGTTGGGTGTGTGACACGGACGAATTGTTCGTTTTTGGTGAAGATTCGAATGAGGATACAAGAATTTATAAATTTTTGAGTGATTCTTCACCTTTGAGTGATAGGCCAAAATAAATATATAGCATGATATTTCAAAAAGTTGTGGTCAGATTATGACAAACCTAGGTGGATGAGTTGGTTAGGTGACAAGAGCAAGCCAATTGGATTTTGGGTCGAGGCCCAAATCCAGATCCCGCCTATTAGTGGATACAAAATTTGTATTTCCCCATCCAAAACCTTGATCTTTTCTACCCCTGTTAATTCACCCCAGATCCACTTTTCTCAAATACCGACTTCTTTCCTGGAAGTTCTAGCAGTGTCCATGTGTTTTTTGGTAAAGCACATCATCTCTATGTTTACAGAAAACAAAATGAAGCCTTCAAGGAAAAGAACACCTTCCCTACTGTCAAACATGGAGGAGGTTCAGTGATGTTTTGGGGTTGCTGTGCTGCCTCTGGCACTGGGTACCTTGAATGAGTGCATGGCATCATGAAATCAGGAGATCACCAAGGCATTTTGGAGCACAATATTCAATGCACAATCCCCCCGCCCCCCCCCCCTTCCCACGCCTCCTCGCCCCAAGCCCTCTCCCTCCCACAGATCTCCTGATGTCCCTGCTCTCAAATGTTGTACTTGTACGCTTCCCCCTCTCTCCCCATCTTGTCTCCCGTTCCCTTTATTATGTCTGATGTGTCTGTTTGTTTTTTGTCATTAATGTTAGCTCTTACACGAGCCTCGATCTTGTATACAAACCAAAAAAAAACAACAAAAAAAAACATAAACTGTTCCACTTGGCGGACAGACGATGCGCTCTAGCGAGTGCCATTCTAGATTCCTCCTTGTTTTCTCTTTCTTTCAGCACACTCTTTCAAATCCCTCATATTATTCTACCCTACCACCCACACAATATGAATCTATACATCCACAAAGGGGAAGGGGTGCCAAGTTGTACAACATGAAATTGAGAATGAGGCAGAGTAGACAGGATATGGGGTGCTGACAAGATTTGGGGGTTATCACTGTGTGAGGCGGTCATGCTGTTTCAGTTGTCATTATTTTACCCTCATACATACATCCAATCATGGTGAATAAATATTAATGCGATGTGATTTCATAGTCTTAAAAGTTTTATCTGCCGAAAAGTTTTTTGGCTTCTGAATACTTTTGACTGGAAGGGCATGAAGGGATAGTTATAGTACAAACTTCTGGGATGAAATGTAACGCTCGCAGGTTGACAAACAACCCCGCAATTTGCTCCACTTGCATTCAAGGTGCCACATTCAACGGATTGATGAGCAAAGAGAGCACATAAAGACCTGATTAACACCATTGCGATGTCGATTACCAATTTTACTCTGGCTTTTTATTTCCCCCGAGATACTGTCTTTACTTTACACGTTCACACTGATACACGAGAGGCTGAAAAACCATACTATATAACTAGGATAGAGAATGAAGAAGTGGAACTGGGGGCAGGTTCTGAAAAACATAATGAGATTGTTATGTCAGTTAAAAAGTTTTAGAGAGCATTTTTACGACCTTCATTTCAAATAAGATAACGACCAAAAATGTGATCACGGTTACATGCAGGTCCTTTATGAGACCTCATGGCTGTGGTCGCGGACCGTCTTAAAACATCCAGATTGCAGGGAGAAAACGCTGTCGTGTCTGTCAAAGTATTTTCACGTAATTCTATGTGTCTGATAAAATGCGTTTTGTCTGATGAAGTGTTTTTACAACATCTGTACCTGAATGACTACTGATCACATTTTCAGGAGACAGCACTTATGTTCATTGTAAAAGACAGACTGCAGCAAATAGAAGAAATTGCCATTGTATCTGGGATCAGTTTGAAATGTAATCCAACAGCAACAGGTTTGGATCACCACTAAGCTCCAGAAATGCTGGGAAAACACCTCTTTCACCTCCTTCTTCAAGCGATGTGTTGAATTTGCACCATTTTCGCACATGGGTCAAGGTCACAGGTACCAGCAAAACCTTCACATGAGTCGGAATTGTGAGTGTATTTGCGGTCCAGGGTGTGAAAACGCACTGACTTGATCTGATATCCAACAATAGGCCTCATAAGGATTCCTTTTTTATCTATCTATAATTCCAGTAATCTCTGTGTGTATGTGTGTGTGTATGTGTGTGTGTGTGTATGTGTGTGTGTCGTTTGTCTGTGACCGCTGTTTCTCGACAACCATGGGTCCGATATACTTGAAACTTGCCAGGTATATTGCTGGGGACCCGAGGATGTGCCTTTTCAAGGTTTCATATTAATCGGACAAGTAGTTACCGAGCTATGGCGATTTCTTTACCAAACTCCGCAAGCCGTTCGCTTTGGACCAAACCATTTCATGTAAATAGAGGGGGGGGGGGGGGGGTTGTCACCGTACTCGCAAGCCGTTCGCTTTGGCTTTGCGAATGGACCAAACCATTTCATGTAAATAGAGGGGGGGGATTGTCACCGTACTCGCAAGCCGTTCGCTTTGGCTTTGCGAATGAACCAAACCATTTCATGTAAATAGAGGGGGGGGGGATATAATTTTAGATATATATATAGTACGGGCATGCCCTAGTGATAGAAAAATTAAATGAACGTTCTTTTTTTCAATCGTCCTTGATTTATGTTCTTTTTTCCTTGTTTGTCTTGATTATTCTAAAAGTATGCTTCACAACAAGGGGCAGTGTTGTAACTAAAATGTTCTAAAACTATAATTTGTAATCATAACGCAAGACTTGTAATTTACATGGAATACAGTCGGTGGGGGTTTTTGTGAAGACCTATCCATCAAACAAATGTGTCCCTATTTGGCAGGCATGGCATACCCAAAGCCTTCAAGGCATTTTCATTTACCCAAAGCCCTCAAGGCATTTTCATTTGTCAAAGCGTCAAGGTATTTTTATTTACCCAAAGCCTTCAAGGCATTTTCATTTGTCAAAGCCCTCAATGTCTTTCCATTTAACCAAAGTGTTCAAGGCATTTTCATTTGTCAAAACCCTCAAGGTATTTTTATTTACCCAAAGCCTTCAAGGCATTTTCATTTGTCAAAGCCCTCAATGTCTTTCCATTTAACCAAAGTGTTCAAGGCATTTTCATTTGTCAAAACCCTCAAGGCATTTTTATTTACCCAAAGTGTTCAAGGTATTTTTATTTGTCAAAGCCCTCAAGGTATTTTTATTTACCCAAAGCCTTCAAGGCATTTTCATTTACCCAGTGTTCAAAGCATTTTCATTTGTCAAAACCCTCAAGGTATTTTTATTTGTCAAAGCCCTCAAGGTATTTTTATTTACCCAAAGCCTTCAAGGCATTTTCATTTACCCAGTGTTCAAAGCATTTTCATTTGTCAAAACCCTCAAAGCATTTTTATTTACCCAAAGCCTTCAAGGCATTTTCATTTACCCAAAGTGTTCAAGGTATTTTTATTTGTCAAAGCCCTCAAGGTATTTTTATTTACCCAAAGCCTTCAAGGCATTTTCATTTACCCAAAACAAAGTAATTTTTATACGCACTATCCTTTTAAAATGCTGCTCGTCAAACAAGGAAGTGGCACGTACCATTTTGGTGTTTTTTTTTTTGTTTTTTTTGTTTTTTGGATACTGAATCGAGGCTCGTGAAAGAGCTAACATTTACTTCACAAATAAATTAAACAGACAAACAAAATATATAAAAAGAGGGAGCGGAAAACAAGATGGGGAGAGAAGGGGAAGCACACAAACACAACATTTGAGAGCAGGGAGATGTGTGGAAGGGAGAGGGCTTGGGGGGAGGAGGCGTGGGAAGGGGGGGGGGGAGGGAGAAGTATAAAACACAAGGACACCAAGGACTTCCAGGACAGAAGTTGGTATTTCAAAAAAGTGGAATTGGGGTGAAATTAGCAGGGGTAGAAAAGATCAAGGTTTTGGATGGGGGAAGATGAGAGATGGTGGTGAACAGCTGTTTTAAAGACCTGGAGGGTGGAGTGGGATTGAAGAGAGTGAGGGAGTTTGGTATGTTTCAGCCGGAATCATGTTTTCATAAACAGAGTAACTACCTCCACCCCACCGGAGGTGAACCGAGGTTATATACAGTCGTGGCCAAAAATATTGGCACCCTTGCACTTTTTTCAAATAACTCACAATTTTCTCTAAAAATACGTTGAAATTGACAAAAGTATTAATTTTGGTCTCCACAATTTTTTATTTCACTGTAAATATCACAGAATCTTTGTTTTTAATTCAGAACTTAATATATCCTTTTAAATCAGAAAATAAAAATAAATGTCATTGACAAAATTATTGACACCCTCAACTTAATATTTGGCACCACGGCCTTTGGACAAAATAACTGCATTAAAGCGCTTCCTTTAGCCATGAATGAGCTTCCTCCACCTCTCTACTGGCAGTTTGTCCCCCTCTTCTTGAGCAAACTGCTCCAGTTCTCCCAGATTTGAAGGGTGCCTTCTCACAACTGCTGTTTTCTGATCTACCCATAGGTGTTGAATGGGATTTAGATCTGGACTCATTGCTGACCACTTCAGAACAGTCCAGCGTTTTGGCTTGAACCATTCCTGGGTGCTATTTGAAGTTTGTTTGGGGTCATTGTCCTGCTGCAAGACCCATGACCTTCGACGGAGACCCAGATTTCTGACACTGGGTTGAATATTGTGCTCCAAAATGCCAGAGGCAGCACAGCAACCCCAAAAGATCACTGAACCCCCTCCATGTTTGACAGTAGGGAAGGTGTTCTTTTTCTTGAAGGCTTCATTTTGTTTTCTGAAAACACAGATATGATGTGCTTTACCAAAAAGATCTAATTTGGTCTCATCTGTCCACAGGATATTCTCACAGAAAATTTTTGGCTTGTCTAAGTGTTTTTAGGAAAAACTCCTGTTGGGCTTTCTCAGCAGTGGGTCCTCCTGGGTCTCCTTTATTTCTTCTTTTTTTTTGTATACAGGATCGAGGCTCGTGAAAGAACTAACATTTATCACAAAAAAATCAAACAGACACACAAAGTATATAATAAGGGGAGCGGTAGACAAGATGGGGAGAGAAGGGGAAGCACACAAACACAACATTTGAGAGCAGGGACATCGGGAGATCTGTGGGAGGGAGAGGGCATGGGGGGAGGAGGAGTGGGAAGGGGCGGGGGGTGGGGGGTGGGAGAAGTATAAAACACAAGGACACTGCAAGGACTTCCAGGAAAGAAGTTGGTATTTCAAAAAAGTGGATCTGGGATGAAATTAGCGGGGATAGAAAATATCAAGGTTTTGGATGGGGGAAGATAAGAGATGGTGGTGAACAGCTGTTTTAAAGACCTGGAGGGAGGAGTGGGATTGAAGGGAGTGGGGGAGTTTGTTCCAGAGGTGGGAGAAAAGAGGAATGAAAGAGTGAAGGTGAGCAGAGAGCCTTGATTTTGGCAGTTTAACCATAAGAGGGTTGCAGGCAGATCTTGTGCGACCTGCAGGAATATTTGGGGGACACAGCCCAGAGAGAGCTGGGGGAGCAAGGCCGGAGAGGAGTCGGTAGAAGACAGAAAGACCACCTACCTGCCTGCGGTGAGTGAGTGAAAGGCCCTCGGAGTGGACTTCATCGTGGGTGATTCCAATGATTCTGAAAGCTTTGGTTTCAACAGTGTGAAGCCGAGCTGGGTGTGAGGCAGGAGCACCGGCCCAGAGGGGAGAACAGTATTCCATTGAGCTGTGGATGAAAGCTTTGTATGTGGTGAGGAGCTCAGGTGTGTCAAGGAAGGACTTCGCACGACGGAGGATGCCCAGTCGGCGACTGGCTTGGGAGGCCAGATTTGAAATGTGGTTTTCCCAGGAAAAATCTTGGCAGTTAGTGAGATCCAAAAGCTTGAGTGACAGAACTTCTTGGAGAGGATTTTTCAGAAAGTGGATGGGAGTGTTGTCCAGTCGGTCTTTTCGGAGAGACATCGTAAGAGTGTGAGATTTGTCAGGATTGAAAGACATGTTCCACTTGTTTGCCCAGTCTGTGATTTTGTCCAGGTCTGCAGAAAGCGAAGAGGCTGCAGACTGCCGATCTGAGGGATGAGGAATGGAGCGGCAGAGAGTGGAGTGATCACCAGAGATACAGAGGATTTTCAAGAGAGTCAGAGAGATCATTGATGAAGACCAGAAAAAGCACAGGGCCCAGAACACTGCCTTGGGGAACTCCAGCCTGAACAGGAAGGGGCGATGGGAGAAACCCATTCAGAGCCACACATTGACTACGACTAGAGAGGAAGTCTGCAAGCCATGTGTGGAGATTTCCATCGATACCACAGGAGGAGAGTTTGGCGAGCAGAGTGGGGTGCCAGACCGTATCGAAGGCACGTGATATGTCAAGGGAGACAGCTCGAATTTCCTGTTTGGCATTGAGGACCTCCATCCATTGTTGAGACAGCAGAAGCAGCATGTCCAGAGTCGAGTGACCTGGTCTGAAACCAATTTGATGATCAGAGATCAAGTCATTGGAAAGAGGAAAGATTTGATATCCGAAGCAATGATGGATTCCATGACTTTGCTGATAATTGGGAGAAAGCTGATTGGTCTGTAGTTGCAAGGATCTGTTTTTGCACCTTTTTGGGGTTAAGTAGTGATGTTGGCTGATCTCAAAGCTGATGGCAGATGACCTTGAGCAAAAGAGTGGGTGAAGAGAAGAGAGAGGAGAGGGTGAAGAGAAGAGAGAGAGGGTGAAGAGAAGAGAGAGAGGGAGTGAAAGAGCGGCAGAGCAGGGTTTTAGGACCCGTGGGCTGATGCCATCAGGTCCAGTTGCAGAAACAGAGTCGAGGGTTGACAGAAACTTCTCCATCTTGTCAGGAGGAAAGGACACAGAGTCCAGGAGCAGCTGGGTATGACTGGGTATGGTGGGTACAATTTCTGTTACGTGCTCCTCCCCAAACCCCGGTCATGGTGTACCTCCGAAACCGAAAGGAGTCACGGCAGAAAGATGTATTATAATGTGTGTCAATGACCAATGGTGAAACCACACCAACCAATTGTTACCAAAAACAAGTATTGTATTAAGGTCACACACGTATAACAGCACAAATACAATATGTTTCAATTGCACCACAAAAATACCATATAATTCCTATGATGTTACCATCAGTTTCTTACTCAATAACTCACTGTGCTCCAAGTGAGCGAAAAGAACATTCCCAAAGTCACTGTCCCGGCACCAAGCCAAAGTCGATCCACGCTCCGGTAATCGCAAGAAAAATGTCGAATCGAGACCAGAATCCAAGTCGGCTGACAGTCAACGCTGCCAAAGAGGCGCAAAGGTGCACCCAAAAGGCGACTAGGAAATCACACCTTCGGGTATGAACGTTCAGCGGCCCCCAAACGGAGAACCACAAATTCCCAATCGAAATCCATGTTACACTCGCAAACCAGGCTAACGGCTGGGTGCAGTGAAATGGCTGGAGCGAGGTGAAAAGGCTGGAGCGATGCGAAATGGCGGGAGCGAGGCAAAATGGCAGGCGGGCCCGTATCGGAGGCGTACCTGCTCTCCAACGATTCTCTTCGGAATCAACCGCAAAACCTGACACGCAGGTTTATCTGTCACAGCAATAACCACTCAGCCACAGGAATCCCTTTCCCAGGAAACCCAAAGTTCGCTCATGACCCCCGTTTGCCAGGATCTCCTTGAGACCTCAAAGCAGCTTGGCCTTTCTTCCCAACCTCACTTGCTCCGCTTTTTTTTTCCTCTTCTTCTTCCTCTTCCGGTTTCTCCCGATCCAGTTTCCGGTTTCTTTTAAAACACTAATTTTTTACCTTTTGAAAACAGTTATCTCCATTTCACTTAGACGATAACAATAATAGTACATTGAACCAAAAATGCTTACAGTGGATGAAAACCACAACGACGGGAGTGACGAATCCGTAACTGAGTAGGATGGTAACAAAGCCCGACTGAGCAGGATGATGGAAATCGTAACTGAGTAGGATGGTAACAAAGACCGACTGAGCAGGATGGTTGAAATCATAACTGAGTAGGATGGTAACAGAGATTGACTGAGCAGGATGGTTGAAATCATAACTGAGTAAGATGGTAACAAAGACTGACTGAGCAGGATGGTTGAAATCATAACTGAGTAAGATGGTAACAAAGACTGACTGAGCCGGATGGTTGAAATCATAACTGAGTAGGATGGTAACAGAGACTGACTGAGCAGGATGGTTGAAATCATAGCTGTGTAAGATGGTAACAGAGACCGACTGAGCAGGATGGTTGAAATCGTTCCTGAGTAGGATGGTAACAAAGACTGACTGAGCAGGATTGTTGAAATCATAACGGAGTAGGATGGTAACAGACTGACTGAGCAGGATGGTTGAAATCATAACTGAGTAAGATGGTAACAAAGACTGACTGAGCAGGATGGTAACAGAGACTGACTGAGCAGGATGGTTGAAATCATAACTGAGTAAGATGGTAACAGAGACCGACTGAGCAGGATGGTTGAAATCGTTCCTGAGTAGGATGGTAACAGAGACTGACTGAGCAGGATGGTTGAAATCATAACTGAGTAGGATGGTAACAGAGACTGACTGAGCAGGATGGTTGAAATCGTAACTGAGAAGGATGGTAACAAATGATTGAGTAATGATTGAGTGATTAATGTTAATTAATTTATTCATTGATCGAGTTTATCAATTTTAATATTAATGATCAATTAATTAATTAATTGATTAATTAATTGAGTAATTAATGAGTAACAAATAACAAATGATGATTGGCTTGATCTCTGATCATCAATTTGGTTTCAGACCTGGTCACTCTACTCTGGACATGCTGCTTCTGCTTTCTCAACAATGGATGGAGGTCCTCAATGCCAAACAGGAAATTAGAGCCGTCTCCCTTGACATATCACGTGCCTTCGATACGTTCTGGCACCCCGCCCTGCTCACCAAACTCTCCTCCTATGGTATCCATGGAAATCTCCACGCATGGCTGGCAGACTTCCTCTCTAGTCGTAGTCAACGTGTGGCCCTGAATGGGTTTCTCTCATCACCCCTTCCTGTTCAGGCTGGAGTTCCCCAAGGCAGTGTTCTGGGCCCTGTGCTTTTTCTGGTCTTCATCAATGATGTCTCCGACTCGCTTGAAAATCCTCTCTATCTCTTTGCTGATGACTCCACTCTCTGCCGCTCCATTCCTCATCCCTCAGATCGGCAGTCTACAGCCTCCTCACTCTCTGCAGACCTGGACAAAATCACAGACTGGGCAAACATGTGGAACATGTCTTTCAATCCTGACAAATCTCACACTCTTACGATGTCTCTCCGAAAAGACCGACTGGACAACCCTCCCATCCACTTTCTGAATAATCATCTCCAAGAAGTTCTGTCACTCAAGCTTTTGGGTCTCACTATCTGCCGTGATCTTTCCTGGGAAAACCACATTTCAAATCTGGCCTCCAAAGCCAGTCGCCGACTGGGCATCCTCCGTCGTGCGAAGTCATTCCTTGGCACACCTGAGCCCCTCACCACATACAAGGCTTTCATCCGCTGCTTGATGGTGTGGAAATGTAACTCATTGATTGTAACTCAGTATAACTCATTGGTTGGAAGCAGGTACTAGCAGGTGGTTGTAAGAATGTCAGGAATGTATCTCGCTCTGTCGAAGCTGGGAGTCCTTTTGTCCACCTTTATTACGACCCCGGGCTAACACACATTCCCAAGCCCGCACTATTTGTTTTTGGACATCGGGATGCAAAGAGGGTGAAGAACCTCCCCAGCAGGGAGGCGGTTGTGGATGACCAAGGAGCTTCAGCGCACGGAGGATTAACATTCAGCGCACGGAGGATTAACTCCAATTTGCCCATATAACCAAGAGCAAACTTTGAGTCAGGAGGACTTGCTGCGAGGAGCTCTGACGAACGGGACCATGGCGGAGGAACATCAGCCGAACGAAAAGGACCATGGAAAAGAGTTAATCTCAGCCATTGAATAATGCGGTATTATTTGGTAAATGGAATCAAGTGAATAACCAGTTAATAAAGTTGTGACCTTTTGTAAAACCTGTTTCCGACCATTGGCGTCTTGAGTCTCACCCTCCACTTCCGCGACAATATGGAGGCACCGCTGAAATTTCGAGTGGACGTCGCCAAGGTGAGCATGTAAGCATGACGTCTTGGGGATCTGTCCATTATGAAATATGAATTCTGAAGATGGAGGATTTGGTGTGTGGGACTTGCATTCCGTAGGTAATCCAAGGAGTGTAAAAGTATTTTTGTCACGACCGTCCAAGGTAAAAGTCACGGATGGAACGGTTTAAATGATTCTATTATTCGTGTGCTTGCATATGCGTACGGTATACGCTGGGTGTTAAGAGCCTTACTCTGGTCTGCGGGCAAGTCAACTCATGAAGTGCACCATGAGGCGATTTGTTTGCCGGGTCGGTAAGGTCCGTACACGTGTACAATCGTGTACACCCGTTTTAAATAGAGAATTTTTTTTCAGTTTTCCCGCCATAACTAAAACTTGTTCTTTTTTTTTGACGAAATTTGCTAGATAAATAGCATGGGTGACACGGATTAAATGATTTTATGATTATGAATTAATGAGAAAATGATTTTATATTTAAATATAAAAATTGATCTGCTTGGTGTTAGTTTAAGGGCTGTTCCAAATTTATCTTGATTATGAGACAAAAACAGCAGAATGGGAATCAACAGACAATGGAACAGCTCGCAACGAGTGTTTGTGGGTGACAACCACCCTCTGGTCGAGGCTCATAGAAGGGGTGATGCTTACTGATTCGGCACGCTTAAAATAGGTGTTAATGGTGGGATGTCAGAGGTTTTGGCGTGGGCTTAATAGTCACACTGTTTGAAAAATAATGCTCGATGCAACATGATCCTAAAAAGAACCCATCCCTACATCTACCCCAGAGACAGACAAAAAGAGATAGACAGAGTGAGACAAAGTGAGAAAGAGAGACAGACAGAGAGAGATAGACAGAAAAAGAAAGAAAGAGAGACATAGAGACAAACAGAGATAAAGATGATAGTCAGACACATAGAGAGAGACAGACAAAAAGAGATAGACAGAGTGAGACAAAGTGAGAAAGAGAGACAGACAGAGAGAGATAGACAGAAAAAGAAAGAAAGAGAGACATAGAGACAAACAGAGATAAAGATGATAGTCAGACACATAGAGAGAGACAGACAAAAAGAGATAGACAGAGTGAGACAAAGTGAGAAAGAGAGACAGACAGAGAGAGATAGACAGAAAAAGAAAGAAAGAGAGACATAGAGACAAACAGAGATAAAGATGATAGTCAGAGTCAGACACATAGAGAGAGACAGACAGAGAGAGATAGACAGAGAGAGAAAGAGAGAGAGACATAGAGACAAACAGAGATAAAGATGATAGTCAGACACATAGAGAGAGACAGACAAAAAGAGATAGACAGAGTGAGACAAAGTGAGAAAGAGAGACAGACAGAGAGAGATAGACAGAAAAAGAAAGAAAGAGAGACATAGAGACAAACAGAGATAAAGATGATAGTCAGAGTCAGACACATAGAGAGAGACAGACAGAGAGAGATAGACAGAGAGAGAAAGAGAGAGAGACATAGAGACAAACAGAGATAAAGATGATAGTCAGACACATAGAGAGAGACAGACAAAAAGAGATAGACAGAGTGAGACAAAGTGAGAAAGAGAGACAGACAGAGAGAGATAGACAGAAAAAGAAAGAAAGAGAGATAAAGATGATAGTCAGACACATAGAGAGAGACAGACAAAAAGAGATAGACAGAGTGAGACAAAGTGAGAAAGAGAGACAGACAGAGAGAGATAGACAGAAAAAGAAAGAAAGAGAGACATAGAGACAAACAGAGATAAAGATGATAGTCAGAGTCAGACACATAGAGAGAGACAGACAGAGAGAGATAGACAGAGAGAGAAAGAGAGAGAGACATAGAGACAAACAGAGATAAAGATGATAGTCAGACACATAGAGAGAGACAGACAAAAAGAGATAGACAGAGTGAGACAAAGTGAGAAAGAGAGACAGACAGAGAGAGATAGACAGAAAAAGAAAGAAAGAGAGACATAGAGACAAACAGAGATAAAGATGATAGTCAGACACATAGAGAGAGACAGACAAAAAGAGATAGACAGAGTGAGACAAAGTGAGAAAGAGAGACAGACAGAGAGAGATAGACAGAAAAAGAAAGAAAGAGAGACATAGAGACAAACAGAGATAAAGATGATAGTCAGACACATAGAGAGAGACAGACAAAAAGAGATAGACAGAGTGAGACAAAGTGAGAAAGAGAGACAGACAGAGAGAGATAGACAGAAAAAGAAAGAAAGAGAGACATAGAGACAAACAGAGATAAAGATGATAGTCAGAGTCAGACACATAGAGAGAGACAGACAGAGAGAGATAGACAGAGAGAGAAAGAGAGAGAGACATAGAGACAAACAGAGATAAAGATGATAGTCAGACACATAGAGAGAGACAGACAAAAAGAGATAGACAGAGTGAGACAAAGTGAGAAAGAGAGACAGACAGAGAGAGATAGACAGAAAAAGAAAGAAAGAGAGACATAGAGACAAACAGAGATAAAGATGATAGTCAGAGTCAGACACATAGAGAGAGACAGACAGAGAGAGATAGACAGAGAGAGAAAGAAAGAGAGACATAGAGACAAACAGAGATAAAGATGATAGTCAGACACATAGAGAGAGACAGACAAAAAGAGATAGACAGAGTGAGACAAAGTGAGAAAGAGAGACAGACAGAGAGAGATAGACAGAAAAAGAAAGAAAGAGAGACATAGAGACAAACAGAGATAAAGATGATAGTCAGAGTCAGACACATAGAGAGAGACAGACAGAGAGAGATAGACAGAGAGAGAAAGAGAGAGAGACATAGAGACAAACAGAGATAAAGATGATAGTCAGACACATAGAGAGAGACAGACAAAAAGAGATAGACAGAGTGAGACAAAGTGAGAAAGAGAGACAGACAGAGAGAGATAGACAGAAAAAGAAAGAAAGAGAGACATAGAGACAAACAGAGATAAAGATGATAGTCAGAGTCAGACACATAGAGAGAGACAGACAGAGAGAGATAGACAGAGAGAGAAAGAGAGAGAGACATAGAGACAAACAGAGATAAAGATGATAGTCAGACACATAGAGAGAGACAGACAAAAAGAGATAGACAGAGTGATGACCAAGTGAGATTGGATTGTGGTTTCAAAGTTTTGTTGTTGTTGTTTGCACGCATGTTTTTTGCAAGCACGTACGGGCGAGCACGTACGTGCGGGCACGCCCTAGTATATATAAACCAGAGGTAATATTAAGTTATGGAATTAATTGCTTTCAACAATGCAAAGGGTGACAAAATATGGGATTTTAATGGGATTTTTTAATGGGATATTGGTTTAGGAATGTTTAGAGGTCATTGCAATGTGATAATAACTTGTTGGAACTTGTTGTTGGAACTTGCTGTTGGAACTTGCTGTTGGAACTTGTTGGAACTTGTTGTTGGAACTTGTTGTTGGAACTTGCTGTTGGCACTTGTTGGAACTTGTTGGAACTTGTTGTTGGAACTTGTTGTTGGAACTTGCTGTTGGAACTTGCTGTTGGAACTTGCTGTTGGAACTTGTTGGAACTTGTTGTTGGAACTTGTTGTTGGAACTTGTTGTTGGAACTTGCTGTTGGCACTTGTTGGAACTTGTTGGAACTTGTTGTTGGAACTTGTTGTTGGAACTTGCTGTTGGCACTTGTTGGAACTTGTTGGAACTTGTTGTTGGAACTTGTTGTTGGAACTTGCTGTTGGAACTTGCTGTTGGAACTTGCTGTTGGAACTTGTTGGAACTTGTTGTTGGAACTTGTTGTTGGAACTTGTTGTTGGAACTTGCTGTTGGCACTTGTTGGAACTTGTTGGAACTTGTTGTTGGAACTTGTTGTTGGAACTTGCTGTTGGAACTTGCTGTTGGAACTTGTTGGAACTTGTTGTTGGAACTTGTTGTTGGAACTTGTTGTTGGAACTTGCTGTTGGCACTTGTTGGAACTTGTTGGAACTTGTTGTTGGAACTTGTTGTTGGAACTTGTTGTTGGAACTTGCTGTTGGCACTTGTTGGAACTTGTTGGAACTTGTTGTTGGAACTTGCTGTTGGAACTTGCTGTTGGAACTTGTTGGAACTTGTTGTTGGAACTTGTTGTTGGAACTTGCTGTTGGCACTTGTTGGAACTTGTTGGAACTTGTTGTTGGAACTTGTTGTTGGAACTTGCTGTTGGAACTTGCTGTTGGAACTTGCTGTTGGAACTTGTTGGAACTTGTTGTTGGAACTTGTTGTTGGAACTTGTTGTTGGAACTTGCTGTTGGCACTTGTTGGAACTTGTTGGAACTTGCTGTTGGAACTTGCTGTTGGAACTTGTTGTTGGAACTTGCTGTCGGAACTTGTTGGAACTTGTTGGAACTTGTTGTTGGAACTTGTTGTTGGAACTTGCTGTTGGAACTTGCTGTTGGAACTTGTTGTTGGAACTTGCTGTTGGAACTTGTTGTTGGAACTTGTTGGAACTTGTTGTTGGAACTTGCTGTTGGAACTTGTTGTTGGAACTTGTTGTTGGAACTTGTTGTTGGAACCCGTACTTATTTAATTAATTACATTTCTTATTACATTACAGTAATTACATTACAGTAATTACCTGAGGTAATTACAGTAATTACAGTTCCGGTAATTACAGTAATTACAGTAATCATTACAGTAATTGCAGTAATCTTATTACAGTAATTACATTACATTAACTCAGGCACCTTTTGAGTAAGGAAGCTGATATTTGGACATGACACTGACCAAGTGATGTGGCTGTCAAGGAAAATATTGATTTATTGATTAATCATTTAATAAATTAACTCGTTGATTTATAAATGACTTATTTAATTAAAATTCCTGAGAGATACATCTTCGGATGAAATACTTGCAGATTGGTTATGCTATGAGCCAATTGATTAAGGAAAATATTTTGTGATGGCCATATTGGCAATTTCGTGGCCATATTCGTGGCAACTCAGTTAGTGCCACTGCACCTTTAAAATGCATCCCTGCGTTCATTTTTCGATCGATTGAGTTGAAATTTTGAACAATCGGATCTGGACTGTCGTTGTTAACGACTCTAGCACGCACTCGTCCAATCAGGATGGAGCGGTATGGTCCCCGGATCATCACTGCCCGCAGTTTTAATTAATTTTACTTTTCTCTTGGTCATATAATTTTGAAGACATGCGTGTCATGATAGAGGAAATGTTTGTTCTGTTGAACGGAATAAATGTTGTTTATTTGTGTGGGAGTGTATTTTTGTGTATTTCTTGTGTATTTTGGATATATTTTCATGACTAATTCCAGTTAACATCCTGCAAAATTTGCTCGTTTGCTGGCCGAGTCGAAATTGCGTTGAGTTTCTATGGCATGCGCCATTAAAAGCGCTGTGTAATGGTTGAGCTCCTTTTATTTCGGTTTGGTCATGCGGATGAGCAAACAAAGTGACAAATGCTGCGGCTGGAGCAGTAGAAGCGATGTTTTTTTTAATGGAAACGATGTAATGAGTAATTAAAAGTGGGAGGGGGCAACACCACGCATACCTCTTTTAAGGTGTGTATAAACCCTGGAATATTTCAGCAATCAATACAATGCTGAAACTATGTAAGTTAAATTAATGAGTAATTTACTGAGTAATTTAATGAGTAATTTAATAAGTAATTTAATGAGGAATTAAAAGTGGGAGGGGGCAACACCACGCATACCTCTTTTAAGGTGTGTATAAACCCTGGAATAAACGTGGGAGGGGGCAACACCACGCATACCTCTTTTAAGGTATGTATAAACCCTGGAATATTTCAGCAATCAATACGATGCTGAAATGATGTAATTTACTGTGTAAGAGGGTCGACCTTGGGTTTGTTTGGGTTTGTTGTTTATTTTGTGGATGTGTATTTTTTGTGTATTTTGGATATATTTTCACGACTAATTCCAGTTAACATCCTGCAAAATTTGCTCGTTTTCTGGCTGAGTCGAAATTGCGTTGAGTTTCTATGGCATGCGCCATTAAAAGCGCTGTGTAATGGTTGAGCTCCCTTTATTTCGTTTTGGTCATGCGGATGAGCAAACAAAATGACGAATGCTGCGGCTGGAGCAGTGGAAGCGATTTTTGAATTGTTCAATGATTATTCGATATTGTTATGACTTATTGTCAATAGGTATACTGAGTGGCCATGAGGTAGCCTGTTGCTATGTACAGTTTTATTCTATTGTTGATTATACCACATAATTGTGGTGATAAAGGAAATGTTCGTTTTAAATAGATGATTATGATATGACCATGACTATAAAATCATGATGATTATTATGAATGATATCATAGGGTTCAAATGCAGAATGATTGCATGAACTTGGGAAAGAACTTTCAAGCCCTATGGGATAAATTGGGTGTTACAAGCGATGGAGCTTCAAAATTTAGCATGATTGAAGGAATTTACAGTCTTATTTCAGGAGTTTTACGAAATTTAAATGGCCAAGAGATTTTGGGTACTATTAAAAGGAAAATGATGAGATATTTTTCCCAAAGAACTTTAATATCTGCCATCCATTTTGGCTGTCTCACGAATGAAGGATGAGTTGCCTTTAGTGGTTGCAAAGAAAATTTGTGGAGACCAGGCAAAATGGGAAAATATGTCAGATATGACCCTAGGACAGGACGGTGATTCATCAATTGACATGAGGTACGAATCTGAGGTGACGACCGATGAAATTCGATCTCAGTCAATGGATGGACCTGTCCTGACATCATTGGGGAAAGGGCTTATGCAAGGAGACATCCAAAATGATAAATTTGATTTATTGATGAATATTGATGAATTAATTGAAATTGAATAATTGATTGAATTGTTAATTGATTGAATCTAATTGATTGAATTTAATTGCATAAATTGAACTGAATAAATTGAATTGAATATATTGATTGTTTGATTGATGAAAATGCGGTCTCAAGAAAGAAGCTTTGATATATTTGCGAGATATTATCAATGTGGAGACAACCTGGGAAAATTGAGCAAGGTGGTGAGTTTATATACAGATATATATGTGCGGTTACCATTGTGTGATTTCCCCGTCAAACAGAGCGGACACCTGAGGATTCACCCATTTCATACTGACCCTCCGGCTCATCTGCAAATACTGATCTGTGAGATTGGATTGTGCAAAAGCCACAGCTGAGGGAGATTCTCTGGAAATCACCGTGTGAACAGGTGGAGAGATCCTTCCTGGAGGTACGAGTGAAGCTTTAGAGGAACCTGGAACAAGCTACAACACATCCAACGCTACTTTGATAAAAGGCAGAATGGGAAATGGAGCCTGCAAGAATACACAAGGACAACCAGAAATTCCACAAAAAGGTACTTGTACACATCATATGTACGACCGTTATGGTGCCGAAGCTATAAGACAGGTCGAGAATTGGTATTTGTGGACAAAGGGACATGATGAGGAGTTTCCAAGAGATGGTACATTCGAGCGAAGTCGATTGGAAAGATTGGAACAAAGATTGAAAGCCAGGAAGAGACAGAATCTAACGGTAGACTGGCTTGCATTCCATCTTTGGGATGGTGAATCCAGACAACGGGAACAGCAAGAACGGATAACGGATCTAGAACTTAAAATAAAAAGGATACAGGATACAGTGGAGGAGACAAATGCACAACTGCCCTCGAAATTAGGAACGAAAGTGACAGTTGTCCCATCAGATTTCCAGTTGTCTCCCCAAAAAGGACGGTACAGAGAATTTTTTCGTGTTTCAGGAGATAACGAGAGATTGCAGTGGCAACTCAGGGATGTAGAGATGCAGCCCAGCAATACAAGTGCACAGGTGCACAGATCAGACAACGACAGAAACCGGTGTTTCAAATGTGGACGGATGGGACATTGGAAAAGAGGATGTCCGTATACCAAAAGGAAGACAAGTTAATAGGGTAAACCAAGATCAAGGGTACCAGTGCTGACCGATACCTCAGACAATGATTAGGCCTTCATTGCTGCAAATCCCAAATGATGATTGGCCTCAACAGATTCGATTACTGGACAAACATGAATAACTGTCGATGATTCTTGTGTCTGAAAAGTTTTCAGAGCAAGAATGATTCATTTTTTCTTTTTGCTTGTTAACAAATTAATAATTAATTGATCAAATGCCAAAATTGGATCTTCTATTTTGGGCACAGCAATTTTAAATTTACAAAGTTTGGAACAATTGCGTTGCAATTTTTGGCAAACCAAGTAACAAGAGTCACATGATGATCAGGTGGGAATTTCGGACTATTGTTCCGCACGATTGATAGGTCAATGGTCGACTGACATGCAAATGGGTGTGAAGTCAAAATTTGGATAGATTATTGTGAAGGCAGAAAGGGTAATTTCAATGTGACATCATAAGGGTTTTCTAAGAATGGACTTTTGGTTTATTTGTCTATAAGCATTTTGAATTTGATTGACAAATTTTATGAAATTGAAATAAAATTGACACCCATCTGATCTGTAAATAATGGTTCCAACGCAAACAAATATGCATAATGCATGTGTGTGTGTGTTTTTGTGTATCAATCTTACAAGATTGTTGACACCGACAGTGTGCCTGTCTGGAAATGGATAGTTATATGTGGATGGGATTGGGATATGTGGATGGGATTGAATATCCAGAGAATCCGTAAAATAAAATAGAAATATAATTTGATTATGAACATTATCTCTTTTGTCAAGGGAAATGGAATATAAAAATTTGATGTGCTGGGTTATGAGCAGCCATTAATTAATAGTAAAATTGTGAGTAATTTTGGGATTCCATTTTTGATAGAATGTATATGAGAATAACATCTATTTATGGATATGAGCTTCATAAAAGGAAATGAGGAAGTACAAAATCATCCAAATTTGGGAGAGGTCTTACACTGACTTCCCAGAATACTCTGCTCATGGATTTTATATATATAAACTTGAATTTTATCAGCATATAAATTGTGCTGTATGTATGGATGTGTTTTAGGCATAGATGATATGGGAAAAGAGTAAAGAAAATTTTGCTGGTTTGAACTATTGTGGGTTTTCAGTTCTGGAGTTTAAACAAAGTCACTGGTTAACAGATGAGAAAGGATAGTAAATAAATTATTCTCTGCTGGGCAAATTAAGTACGATATTACTAAGACTTATGAGAGCTATTGTTCCGCCTTACAGCAGTGGAAAATTATTGGAAAAAATTAGATCCAACATAATGAATCTATAAAAGAATGTGATAGGGATAATATCCTCAATTTGTACTAATTATTTGATTGTGGGTAAAGGAATTAAGTCATCGTAGTGGATTGTTAACAGCAGCCTGAAAATGTCCTGAGAGTGTGCATCCATGTAATCAGAAATCCCAGATTTGTTTTTACAAACAACATTTTGGTAGAGGTCTTGTGTGGAACACTTCCTTGGTAGATAAAAAACGGTACTGCATGCTGGCAGCCACTTTTGCGGCCAGTTAGGCCAAACAAATTGAGAGGAAATTGTAGTTAAATACGTAAGTTACACATGGCTATTTGTAAAAAAGGAAATTTGTTGAGATGGGAAACATTTTTCGAAGGTTTATTAAGGTGTTATAATATGACATGTGGCAAGGCAAACTATTGGATGGGAAAATTAGATCTGGCTATAGAATAAATTTATTGACCCCTTGAAGTTAATCCTTCGAATCATTGTTTCACTGGCATTTTTGTTCAAATTGGAAATAGTTTGGTAAAGCTTTGGTTAAAACCTTTGGTTGCGGTATCTTGGAACGAATTGATAAACCATAGGAGATTGATAAAAATAGAAACAAATATGGACCCAAAATAGAAAGTTGGATTCATGCCTCTCATTGCAAGCAAACACATGGGGCTAAGGTGGACGATCCCACAGAAAATGAGGCTGCACCTAGCAGCCCAGCAGAACATTCAGTGGTAGAAAAATGATAGTCGTGATTTACAGTCATTTGAATTACATTTTAACACCCCTTGCATTGATAAACATTACATTTTCAACATGTGATATTCCTACTTGGAATAGTGACATTTATTTGCCTACATGACATACAATTATCTACTGATATTAATACAGCATGAGTGAAAAAATAAATGTATCACAACTACACTCATGATCAGGGGATTGAGTTCAACCCCGGGAGATAGGGGGATCAGGGTAAGACAAACAATCTGATTATGTTACATATTAAGGGATTTTCTTTATTTACCTTTTAGGAAGCTTGTTAGTTTGGTATATAATGTTAAATGTCATCGACATATAACTATGTCATAGATATGAATATATACAAGGAGTAGCAGACTTGTTTGTTGGTTTAGTAGTTATATTGGCAATTGTTTTAGTGGTGGCTTGCTTGAAAGCCTTAGTGACGGTGTGTTTGAATAAGGTAACCAACAACACGATGATAACACATGAAGTGACAAATGAGGAAAGAAATGTGGAAGCAGAAAAGGAAGACTTTTATGGCGACATAAACAGTTGAATTAAGATAATGGCATAACGACAATGTTATGAGTTGTGTCAATTACAATATCAATGAACTCATATCACCACGAGTGACACACTGTTAAAAAAAAAAAAAAAAAAAAAAAAAAAAAAAGAGGGAAAAGAAAAAGTGGAGAGGAATTATGGTAATAATACATTATGCTTAATTTGTTGGTTTGGAAAAATTGTTGTTGGGAATTAGGTATTCCCGTTTGTGATTGTAATCATATACAATGCTATTCTTAGTTTAGTAATAATATACATACCTGATTGAATATTATTTGTGTGACGCATATAAATGAATATAACTTTTTGAGTTAAGGAAAAACAACAAATTGTTGAATGTGAAACTGTCGGAAGATATACATGATTATGCTGATTTCATGGTAAGATGTACCCTATCTGATTCAGTGTGTGCGGAAAGCAGATTCAGATATGACTGAGCATAAAGATAAGACGAGATCACATTTTGGAGGGATTGCTAACGGAATTGGGAAGAAGTTCGAGAAAGAAAATTTGTGGCTAAAAAATGAAGTTAATCGTGGCATACACCCTCTTTCTCAAAGAATGATGAAGACATTCTCCCGTGTAACTTGGAGATGAATGCTTACCTTCACCAAGGAAATTTATGTGACCATTTGCCTGGATCACACTGCAACATATGAAAGAAAGGCGATCACTTACTCTTGTTCGAAGACTTGGAACATTCATCACATCAGAAGTTGCAGGACAACGACATTTTACCTGCAACCTCTGTGAAATGCGGGAACATATGTTATTACTTCACCAACTTGCGGGGAGCCAGCATGGAGCTGCAAACAAATGGCTGTGCCTTTTCACAACAGCTGTGCACAATTCCGCTGGTTGCTCATGGTATGGACCATGGATGACCTGAACACCATGGTCCCAACATCATTGTGGATGCATCCGGCATCCCTGTTCCACATCTTGCTGGCCAATCAACGTCACACCAATACTTGCTGCCCACTCATAATGAGGGAAGAGGCAAGTCGACTACAACTGGGCGAAGGCCTTGTTCAGGAATTATTATGGTTTACAGCAAAAGTGGCAAGAATGCTACATGGAGAGCAGGGTCAGTCTATGACTCCGCACTGTTACCACAACAGCGAAATCCTACACGAAGTAGTGCAGGTGTTATGAAGACAGAAAATGTTTCATACCTGGATTCAAACACAAGTGATCAGCCCTTCCTTTCAAACAAAGAGTCAACATTTGTGTGGAGGCAAACGTTTTTGCCAGATGTTGCAGATGCTTTACAAAACTTGAAAATGAAGTGAAATTGTTGTATCTTGGTGATGGTGAAGTGTTGTTTTGAAAAGATATTTGTGATGCAAATGCAATAGATTGAACAATATGGAAGGAGTCAATGACCAACGAAATGTTTTGTGATTCTTGCAGGATGACGGTGTATGCCCAAGGGAATGTAATTACCAAAGTTGTGGTTTGAGTACTTGTATTGATATTTACTTATACTTGTATTGATATTTACTTGTAGTGATTGATTATTTACTTATACTTGTATTGATATTTACTTGTAGTGATTGATTATTTACTTATACTTGTATTGATGTTTACTTGTAGTGATTGATTGTTTACTTTTATTGATGTTTAGATTAATGGTTAATATAAACAAAAACAAAAAGATGAGGGAATTGTGGAAATGTAACTCATTGATTGTAACTCAGTATAACTCATTGGTTGGAAGCAGGTACTAGCAGGTGGTTGTAAGAATGTCAGGAATGTATCTCGCTCTGTCGAAGCTGGGAGTCCTTTTGTCCACCTTTATTACGACCCCGGGCTAACACACATTCCCAAGCCCGCACTATTTGTTTTTGGACATCGGGATGCAAAGAGGGTGAAGAACCTCCCCAGCAGGGAGGCGGTTGTGGATGACCAAGGAGCTTCAGCGCACGGAGGATTAACATTCAGCGCACGGAGGATTAACTCCAATTTGCCCATATAACCAAGAGCAAACTTTGAGTCAGGAGGACTTGCTGCGAGGAGCTCTGACGAACGGGACCATGGCGGAGGAACATCAGCCGAACGAAAAGGACCATGGAAAAGAGTTAATCTCAGCCATTGAATAATGCGGTATTATTTGGTAAATGGAATCAAGTGAATAACCAGTTAATAAAGTTGTGACCTTTTGTAAAACCTGTTTCCGACCATTGGCGTCTTGAGTCTCACCCTCCACTTCCGCGACAATGGAATACTGCTCTCCCCTCTGGGCTGGTGCTCATGCCTCACACCTAGCTCGTCTTCACGCTGTTGAAACCAAAGCGTTCAGAATCATTGGAATCTCCCGCGATGAAGCTAACTCCGAGGGCCTCTCACTCACTCACCGCAGGCAGGTTGGTGGTCTTTCCGTCTTCTACCGACTCCTCTCTGGCCTTGCCCCCTCAGCTCTCTCTGGGCTCTGTCCCCCAAATATTCCTACAGGTCGCACAAGATCTGCCTGCAACCCTCTTATGGTTAAACTGCCAAAATCAAGACTGTCTGCTCACCTTCACTCCTGCATTCCTCTTTTCTCCCGCCTCTGGAACAAACTCCCTCACTCTCTTCAATCCCACTCCACCCTCCAGGTCTTTAAAACAGCTGTTTACCACCATCTCTTATCTTCCCCCATCCAAAACCTTGATCTTTTCTACCCCCGCTAATTTCACCCCAAATCCACTTTTTTGAAATACCAACTTCTTTCCTGGAAGTCCTTGGTGTCCTTGTGTTTATACTTCTCCCACACCCCCCCCCCCCCCTTCCCATGCTGCCTCCCCCCAAGCCCTCTCCCGCCCACACAATCCCGATGTCCCTGCTCTCAAATGTTGTGTTTATGTGCTTCCCTATTCTCTCCCCAACTTGTTTGTTTCATCTACTTTGTTTGTTTGTCTGTTTGATTTGTTTGTGTGATAAATGTTAGCTCTTTCACGAGCCTCGATTCTGTATACAAAAAAAGAAAGAAAAAAAAAGTGACTGAGCAGGATGGATGAAATCATAACTGAGCAGGATGGTAACAGAGACTGACTTAGCAAGATGGTTGAAAGACCTCGATGATGCCGAAACTATATGAAAGTTATTGCATTCATTTAATTGTCGGTACTGCGTTCTTGACCATTTACAAAACCATATGGATCGTCCAAAAGAAGCCGAAACTGGCAGTGGGTCACATACTGTATATAAGACAGGAAGCCATTTCTTATCATTAAAAGGGGTTTATTAGCTCACCTGGAATGAAGTTCAGGGGAGCTTATGCGAGGGCCCGTCGTCCATCCGTAAACACTTGAAACTTCTCCGAAACCGCTGATGGGATTGTGACCAAATTTTGCACAAATGATATTTGTTGTGTTGTGACTAAAGTTTGTTCACACCATTAAAAAAAAATGGGGTGTAAGGGGGTTTACCGGGGTCAAAGTGGATCCAGGTTTGACCCCCCAAAATAGGAATTTGCTTTTTCCTCTGAAACTACACACACCATTTCGATGAAACTTGGTCTCAACCTTCACCACCCGTGATGTACCAAAGTTTGTTCACGGCATTAAATAGATCTTCCTCTTTGGGTGTCTACGGGGGGGGCGGGGGGGGGAGGGTGGGGGGTTGCCACCCAAAATAGGTATTTGCACTCTTCTCAGAAACTACACATGCAATTCTGATTAAACATGACCACAACCTTAATCACCTGTGTTGTACCAAAGTTTGTTCCTGTCATTAAAAAAATTGGGTTCTAAGGTGGTCTGTGGGGGGGGGGGGGCTTGTCCCCCAAAATAGGAATTTGCTATTTTCTCAGATCTACACACACAATTTTGATGAAACTTCATCACAACCTTCATCATCTGTGAGGTACCAATGTTTGCTCAAGGCATTGGAAAAATTGGGGTCTGAGGAGGTACACAGGGTGGGAGGGAGGGGTTGCCCCCCAAAATAGGTATTTTTTTGTTTGTTTGTTTGAAGTCTTATGATTATGTTAGTATGATGCTACATACTGCCCTGTCTTCAAGCAACCATTGAAATTGGTTTAAAACACCTTTAGTCAGGGCAGTATACTGTTTATTCTATCAGGTGAGCGCCAGGGGTATTGCCCCTATGTTTTTTAAAATACATATGGGGGTTAAGAAATGACAGGAAAATTAATAAATAATGGAAGAGATCTGGCTATCGACAGACGGAAGAAAAGGAATGAAAGGAGGTGAGCAAACAAAATCTTATATATATAGTGAGAAGCCGCTATGGAGCCGACAATACCAGCTTCACACAATGAAGGGAGCAAGCGAGGATTTTAGAATGGTACAAGGTGGTCTTGGTCCAGGATGACTGTTGTCATGCAGGTTGGCATGGCACATGGCAAAGTGGGGCAAGAGAATGGATGGTGATGAGGAGACCAGGAGGTGAGGGGATGGTAATGAATCAGAGAGAAACAGACAGACAGAGAGAGAAAGAAGACTTCTCCTCTGGCCTCTAACCCTAACAACTAGGTTCTGACACAGCCTTTTCCTCTGGAACAGCCTTCATGGGCAGCAGGTCCCGTTATCGGCCGACCGTGGTCTGTGTGTGGTGTCATTTTCTGGGCCATCCCACCCTGTGGGGCGACCCTTCACAAAAGTGTTCCACCTTCATTCAGTGTTCTACAGTTCACCTCACCCACATGGCTTACATTCTACCAGCCAAACAGCCCATGATGATTCCTTTTAATGTGTGTAGTGCTTTCCAGGTGCCTTTGTGCCCATGTCATCACCTGGCCCCAGGTGTACAGGAGGTTTTGCCCAACACAACCTTACCCTATTCTGCTCTACTGTTTACAATTACTGCTTCATAAGTGCACATATTGCATACGGCTTACCCTTGACAAAGACCTAACACAATAGTAAATCAAACCTACTCGAACACACGATCCATACTATATTCTTACCACATTCTACCTGTGGATTCCTCCCCCCTTCACACACCCACATCCACTCTTAACACAGTCTCCTCTCTGGAACCTTCTGCTCCTAATAAGGTCTTCTGCGTCCGAGTGTCGAGGCTATTACCCAAGCCTCCTGGAAACACTCAAGTGCTCGGGCCCCAAGTCACATGTACCCACCCTTATCCTTAACAAATCTCTGCACCGTGTCCGTTCCGTTTGCCTTTCATTTGAATCCACACCAGAGATCAAGCAAAGACAGAATCCTTCACTCAATGGCGGCAAGAAATTACCAATTCTACCAGAAAGTTCTCACCTCTTCATAGGACGCCCGGAAACCTTTCCGCCATCGAGCAACGATGTCATCTCTCTCCGCTCCGGGCGAATCCCATCCTCGTCGCCAGCTTTGTCGTGGGTTTGAATCCCATTCCCAGGAATAAGCACCTTGTTAAACTCGGACAGTGTACAAGAGGTTTATTAATAGCTAAGGATACATGCATGGATGACGTGGCATGCAGGCTAGCAACACCACTTAGTATGACATCATGGTTCTTACACAGCCGGCTCCAACATCTCAGCGAGATACAACCCATAGTCGGCTTAACATACTTTCCTCAAAGATCAAATAACTAAAAACAACGTCCCAAGTTCATCCCTCCCCAGTCCCCAATGTCACAGACTGACGCCTCAAAGAGAAGTTGTACGGAGTTGACAAAGCAGACTAAGCCTCATAGGGAAAGAATGTTTTGCAAGGTCAAACATGGGATATTGTCAACAGTTTTCTCAAAGCCAGACAGCCAGACGCCAGATGGAAATAGGTCACAGTGTGACCCTGCTGCCACCATCAGGATAGGGAATTTATGAAATCTTCTACACACACACACATACACACACACATATATATATATATATATATATATATATATATATATATAGATATATATATATATATATATATATATATATATATATATATATATATATGTATACAGACTTGGCATTTAATATGGAATTTTTTTTTTTTTTTTCTTGACTTGGGTTTACTTTCTTAACTCAGTATATCAATCTGGTGAGTTTCTTTTACACTTTGGTGATTTATTTGTTTAAAGAACCATGTCACTGATTGTCTGTCGCAGCAAGAAGTCAACAACAGGATTATATAACAGGTGGCGTGGCAAAATGTACGGACAGGTGCATTTGATGATTGGCTTCACAGTCGGGTATACAAGGGTTGTTGCGTTCTGTATTAGTGGAAAACAACTGCTGCACGTCTCCAAAAGTTATTGCCACTTTCCTCTGGAGAGGGTCGGTCAACTCGACAATGCTGTTTGTCATGGAGTGGTGGCTTTACGAAATTACGGCATGAAACAGCGTGCTATTGCTCGGCAGTATGGCATCACTCAAGGTCAGGTGTCAAAGATCCTGAAACGAAATGCTCAGAGGGGTGTCCCTACTCCAATACCGAGGCCAGGACGTCCCCCGCAGAACCACAAGGAGGGATGATCGCCAGTTGTACCGGTTAGTCCGCAATGGCCATACCAAGTCAGCTAATCGGCTTAGGGCTGAGTGGCAGCAAATGACAAATGTGCCTGTATCCAGAAGGCTAGTCAACCAACGACTGGTTCAAGCAGGCTATCGTGCCAGGCGTCCCCTGAGAAAGCCACGCCTGACTAGACAACACCACCAGTGCCGATTGCAGTGGGCCAGAGAGCACCATCAATGGCAGCCAGGACACTGGAATCACGTGACCTTCAGTGACGAGTCTAGATTTCTGGTCTATCGTCAAGATGGCCGCGTCCGGGTGCGCAGACAAGTGCATGAAGCCTACAACAAAGATTGTATAGTGCCAAGAGTCCAAGCTGGAGGTGGTGGGGTGACCGTTTGGGCTTATTTTCATGCAGGGGGCAAAACTGACCTGGGTTGTTCTGAATGGAAACCTCAACCAGTTCAAGTAAAGGGCCATTCTGGAAGAAACATTGCTTCCATTTGCTCGTGCAGCCTTTCGAGGAAACTTTGTCTTCCAATATGACAATGCATAGCCTCATTGTGCTCGCATGATCCAACACTTTCTTGCTGACCGTGGTGTAGAGCATATGGAGTGGCCTGCCATGTCCAGGATACGAATCCGATAGAGAACTTGTGGGCAGAATTAACGCGTCAATGTGCATGAATTTCAGCAGGCTATTGTCACTGCATGCAAGCGATTCCTGTCCAAGCCTTGGCAAATCTCGTGAACAGCGGAGGGGGGAGGGGAAGGGGGAGGGGAGAGGGGAGAGGGAAGAGGGGGGGTGGGAGGGTGAGGGATGGGGAGGGAAGAGGGGGGGGTGGGAGGGTGAGGGATGGGAGGGTGAGGGATGGGAGGGGGGAGGGGAGGGGTGGGAGGGGGGAGGGGGAGGGGGTGGGAGGGGGGAGGGAAAGGGGGAGGGGGGACCAGGCAGAAGTACCCGGCATTGCTGGTCGGGGAGGGGAGGGGAGGGGGAAGGGGAGGGGAGGGGAGGGGAACGGGGGGGAGAGGGGGGAAGGGGAGAATGGTGGGGGAGGGGAAGGGGAAAATGGAGGGGAAGGGGAGAGGGGTGGGGGTAGGGTGGAGGGGGTAGGGTGGAGGGGGAAGGGAGGGGGAGGGGGAATGGGGAGGGGGAATGGGGAGGAGGGAGGGGGAGGGGAAAGGGAGGGGGAGGGGGAAAGGGAGGGGGAGGGGGAAAAGGGAAGGGGAGGGGGAGGGGGATGGGAGGGGGAAAAGGGAAGGGAGGGGGAGGGGAGGGGGAAAAGGGAGGGGGAGGGGGAAAAGGAGGGGGAGGGGGAAAGGGAGGGGGAGGGGGAAAATGGAGGGGGAGGGGAGAAGGGGAGGGGGAGGGGAGAAGGGGAGGGGTAGGGTGGAGGGGGTAGGGTGGAGGGGGAAGGGAAGGGGGGACGGAGGGGGGAGGGGGAAGGGGGGAGGGAAGGGGATGGCCAGTCAACAATGACGTTGCAGTTCTCATTGTCGGAGAGCAGCACAACAATCGGACATAGTCCTGCATATTTGCAACAGCACGAAGCGGATTTGGAGACTCACCAATCCTGTGACGTCCTCCAGTACCGGCGTCGCCGGGCGGGGGAAGGGAGACCCGTACATTCCCAACCCGTACATTCGCCCTCTCGACTCAAGCTCACTCGGACAAAAGCCTCGCACAAATTACACCGTGAAGACCCAATGGTCATGTCTATGCCACAAGTCACGGGCGCACTGAATTGAAAATATATAGAACGCTCATACTCCGTGAAAAGTGAAGCCGCCGTGTCGCCATCTTGGTCAGCACGACTCGACCAACTTGCTTCGCGGATCTCGTTTTGTGCGGCAATAAACTGCTCCAATCGGTTACGGAAGGGTTGTGGAAAGACGTTTCACAGCTGTTTCAAAGACATTTAATTCATATCGCACAAAATCGATACAAAACACGATCGCATAAAAGGTGAAAAAACGTGTGACGTGTGACGGGATGGAACATCACGTGATCGCTCTGAGCGAATCAGTCTGGCGGCGGGAATGGAACATCACGTGATCGCTCTGAGCAAATCAGCGAGCTGCTCTGGAACCGGCTGAGGTTAGCGGGTACTTCGGTGAAATGCGGTGAGGTAAATATGAATAAAAAAATATGGATCGTCAAATACTTTGAGTTCGGCCATGTTCGTCCCAGGCTCAATGGCCATGTCTATGTCAAATATCAAGCACGTAAGCCTCTCCGTTTAGGAGTCTATCGGTAACATTACACACACACACACACACACACACACACACACACACACACACACACACACACACACACACACACACACACACACAAACTGTGTTTTATATATATACTAGCAGAGGTACCCGGCTTTGCACGGGAGTGGGAGGAGGAGGGGAGGGGGAAGAGGAGGGGAGGGGAACGGGGGGGAGGGGGGAGGGGGAAGCGGGGGAGGAGGAGGGGAGGGGGAAGAGGAGGGGAGGGGAATGGGGGGAGGGGGAAGGGGGGGGAGGGGGGAGGGGAAGGGGGGAGGGAAGGGTGCGGGGGTGCCCAGGGGAAGAAGGGCCCCTCCCCTCCCCCTCCCCCCCCCTTTCCCCTCCCCCCCCCTCCCCTCCCCCTTCCCCCTCCCCCCTCCCCCTTCCCCCTCCCCCTCCCCCCTCCCATCCCCTTCCCCCTCGTTCCCCTCCCCTTCTCTTCCCCCTCCCCTCCTCCTCCCCCTTCACACCAGGGGGGTTGACTCAGCCTGTCATCCCACCGAGGTCGGAAGTCGGAACTCATTGTCGTCAAATAAATGTAGCCTGTATGTTTCACTCTTTGTCACATGCCGTTGGTCCCATGTCAATCGGATGAAGTTGAAAAATTAACGTTACGAAGGTTCTCTGGGACGTACTGATTCCGAATAATGAAGTTGAAAAATTAACGTTCCAAAATACGCTAATTACGCTAACAGAAGCGCTGGAGGGAGCACTGCGCTCCCTCCCTTAGATTCCCTCCCTCTTCTGCTAGCGCTAATTACGCGTAACACACTAATTTTAAAACCCGAAGTTTTTTTAATTTTAAGGTGTGCTGTAGTCAGAAGCGCTAGAAGCGCTGCGCTCCCTCCCTTCGAATCCCTCTCTCTTCTGCTAGTGCTAATAATACGCTAATTTTAAAACCCGAAATTTTTTTAATGTTTATGTCTCCGTGACATTCCTGGGACCATCCCGAGTCGAACAGTACTTTCCGCTCGCAAATCCGTCCACGGGTTCTCGAGATCTTAGAGATCGTAGATAGATCAGGATACAGACACAGAGGCCAACTCTACTTTATATATATAGATAGATAGATATATATATATATATATATATATATATATATATATATATATATATATATACAGTCTCGTGAAAAAGTAAGTCCACCCCATGTAAAGTTTTGACTTTTTCAACATATTTCAACATACAGCTATTTGATCTTCATTTCAATAATATTGATAGATAAAGGTGATATAATATAACAAATATCATGAAACATTTACATTTTGTAGGCCATTGTATAATTTAAATACACATAAATGCAAATTTCGCACGTGGAAAAAGTAAGTACGCCCTTGGCTCTAATAGGTAGTAATGCCCCCTTTGGCAGAAACAACCTCAAGTAGGCGTTTCTTATAACTGTCTACCAGTCTCTGACATCGACTGGGAGAAATTTTTGCCCACTCCTCCATGCAGAATTCTTTCAGCTGTGCGATGTTTGAGGGGTTTCTTGCATGTACAGGTCGTTTCAAATCCCCCCACAACATCTCGATGGGATTTAGATCCGGGCTTTGACTTGGCCATTCCAGAACCCTCCATTTCTTTCTTTTCAGCCATTCATTGGTGGATTTACTGGTATCTTTAGGGTCATTGTGATGTTGCAAGCTCCACCATCGGTTGAGCTTCAACTTTCTGACAGATGGCCTCACATTATCCTCAAGCACCCTCTGGTACAATGAAGATTTCAAAGTGGATTCTATGATGGTGAGCTGCCCAGGCGCTGATGCAGCAAAGCTGCCCCAAACCATAATATTTCCACCACCATGCTTTACAGTTGGTATCAGGTTCTTGTGGTCAAATGCTGTCTTTGGTTTTCGCCAAACATGTCTTCTGGTACTGTGGCCAAATAGCTCTACCTTTGACTCATCTGTCCAGAGCACATTGTTCCAGAAGTTCTGGTCTTTGCCTTGGTGTTCATTGGCAAACTTTAATCTTGCCCTGATGTTCTTTCTGGACAGCAAAGGTTTCCTCCTGGCACACCTCCCATGTCGATCAAATTTGTGCAGCCTCTTTCTAATGGTAGACTCGTGCACTTTGACATCAACAGTGGCAACAGCTACCTGTAGGTCCCGTGATGACATTCTGGGGTTCTTAGTGACTTCTTTCAGCATCTTGCGGTCTGCTCTCGGGCTGAACTTGCTGGGGTGGCCTGGCCTGAACAAGTTGGCATTTGTTTGGAATCTTCTCCACTTGTAGATGATCTTCCGGACAGTCGAATGATTGATTTCAAATTGTTTGGAGTTCTTTTTAAATCCCTTCCCAGACTCGTTGGCATCTATAACCTTCTTTCTGAAGGCCTGAGAGAGCTCTTTTGATCTAGGCATGGTGACTCCGCACACTTCAACAACAATGAGCAAACCAAACGAAATGTCTGAGGTTTAAATAAGACAGGTTCCTCCACGATCCTCTCCAACGATGTTCTAATCATTTGCACCTGAGCTGGTGCACCTGATTCTAATTTTAGGTATTTGAAGTAGTGATAAATATAGGGGTGTACTTACTTTTTCCACATGCGAAATTTGCATTTATGTTTATTTAAATTATACAATGGACGACAAAATGTAAATGTTTCATGATATTTGTTATATTATATCACCTTTATCTGTCAATATTGTTGAGATGAAGATCAAATAGCTGTATGTTGAAATATGTTGAAAAAGTCAAAACTTTACATGGGGTGTACTTACTTTTTCACGTGACTGTATAGTTATAGTTTTGAGGAGTCCCAAAGAGATCCTCACATAGTTAAAGCATCTATTCCATAGGTACGCCATTTAGTTTAACTGTCTAAAGTCTGTGTTCATAGATCTGCGATCCAATTGTGTAGTTATAAATCCCATATTTGTCATTATACATTCTATTTTTTTCTTTTTTATATACAAGATCGAGGCTCGTGTAAGAGCTAACATTAATCACAAAAAGACAAACGGACACATAAAACATATAATAAGGGGAGCGGTAGACAAGATGGGGAGAGAGGGAAGCACACAAGTACAACATTTGAGAGCAGGGACATCGGGAGATCTGTGGGAGGGAGAGGGCTTGGGGCGAGGAGGCACAGGAAGGGGGGAGGGGGGTGGGAGAAGTATAAAACACATGGACACTGCTAGGACTTCCAGGACAGAAGCCGATATTTAAAAAAAAGTGGATCTGGGGTGAATTAACGGGGGTAGAAAAGATCAAGGTTGAAAGATCAACTTTTTGCTCCAAAAGTAGAAAAGATCAACATTTTGGCAAGTCATCTACCACATCTCAGTATCCAGAGCATATTTTCCTCACACACAAACACATTTTCCTCACACACAAACACATTTTCCTCCCACACAAACACATTTTCCTCGCACACAAACACATTTTCCTCGCACACAAACACATTTTCCTCGCACACAAACACATTTTCCTCGCACACAAACACATTTTCCTCGCACACAAACACATTTTCCTCGCACACAAACACATTTTCCTCGCACACAAACACATTTTCCTCGCACACAAACACATTTTCCTCGCACACAAACACATTTTCCTCGCACACAAACACATTTTCCTCGCACACAAACACATTTTCCTCGCACACAAACACATTTTCCTCGCACACAAACACATTTTCCTCGCACACAAACACATTTTCCTCGCACACAAACACATTTTCCTCGCACACAAACACATTTTCCTCGCACACAAACACATTTTCCTCGCACACAAACACATTTTCCTCGCACACAAACACATTTTCCTCGCACACAAACACATTTTCCTCGCACACAAACACATTTTCCTCGCACACAAACACATTTTCCTCGCACACAAACACATTTTCCTCGCACACAAACACATTTTCCTCGCACACAAACACATTTTCCTCGCACACAAACACATTTTCCTCGCACACAAACACATTTTCCTCGCACACAAACACATTTTCCTCGCACACAAACACATTTTCCTCGCACACAATCGCATTTTCCTCACAGCCCTGAAACGGAATCAAACCACTTCATGAATGCCTGAGACAAAATATTGCGTCAAAACCTGAGGCTGTCATGAGAATATTCTCTTCACGGGCACCCCAAAACCGCTTCAAACAGGTTTTGTGAACACCTGCGAAAGTATCTCGTGCACCAAGACCCAGGCTGAAGGTGGCAACTCTCCCATGGATATGGGGCGTAGGGGAAGCTCGAGCGAAGGGGGTCTTTGAGGCTCTATTAAAGGGGTACGGAGAGCCTGTTACAGAGAAGGGGGTAGAAAGACGAGGAGTATCGGAGATTCAAAGCTTCGGAGAGTTTCTGGGTTCTCTGTTGGGGGCTCGATTTTTATTATTCACACAAATGTGAGGATCCTTTCATCCTTCTCTCCTTTCATCCTGTCTTTGCATTCTTCCCTCTGTCATTCCTTTTGCTTTGCTTGCTCACATTTCTTTCTTTCACTGTCCTTGGGGCTTTGTTCATTCATTTCTGGCCACACTATTTATTCATTCTTCATCAAATTTCTCGGAGTTCTTTTCTGTTTCTGACCGGGTGGATGAGGGAAGTTTAGGTAATGTAGTATTTCTAGCCTTTTAGAAGGCATTTGAAAAGGTACAACATCAGAGGTTGTTAGCTAAGGTGAGGGTTTGCAGAGTGGCTGGTCAGGTAGCTAACTGGATCGGAAACCGTCTCGGTGACAGGAAGCAAATCGTGGCTTGAGATGTGAGGATGTCTCACTGGGAGGATGTAAGTAGCGAGGTACATCAAGGAATCTGTGCTGTGCCCATTGCTATTCATATTTTACATCAAAGACAGTCGGCTTTCTAAATTTCCAGATCAGATTCAGGAATGTCTTCACATGATGCCAGGGGCAGCACTAGAGGTGTCACTCAGAAGGATCCGGGAGTCTTAATAGATACAGGACGTAAGCAGACGATGCCAGGTAGCTACCAGTAAAGCGAACAGGGTTTAAGGTTGTATTCGTCAGGGATACATTATAAATCAAAAGAGGAATTTATCGAGGCCTCATCTAAAATAGTGTTCAGTTTTGGTCACCGCATAAGGAAGGAAGGACGTAGCTGCCATCGAGACGGATCAGCATTGGGCTTCTAGCAATCTAGTTCAGGGCAGCTCGGCTCATCTATGAGGAGCAGCTGAAGGAGACAGCACTTTACACGTAAATAGAAAGGAGGTGATTACGAGGTGATATGATAGAGATGGTAAAGATAACGAAAGGTGTCGACAAGATAGGTGCAGTGGAGTTTTTTTTCTGCAGAATGGACAGTGTTGGGACCAGAGGCCTTTGCCTGAAGGTAAAGGAGACCAGCGTTAGGATAGTACGAAGGAGTCTTTCAGTGAGACAGTAATAAGTGGCAATACAGGGGGTAGATGGGCTTCAATTGTAATTACGTTGGTATCACGACGCATTGGAAACAGAAGGGTGCGGGGATATTGGCAGGACTTGTAGTTGGTGTTTCTGGGGTTGGTGCAGCGTAGGCATGATGAGGCTGAAAGGCCTCCTCCTACAACAAAGTTCCATGTTTGTTTGCTTTTTTTTTCTTTTTTTAAAAATACAAGATCAAGCCTCGTGTAAGAGCTAACATTAATGAGAAAAAACAAACGGACACATAAAACATAAGATAAAGGGAGCGGGAGACAGGATGGGGAGAGAGAGAAGCACACAGGTACAACATTTGAGAGCAGGGACATCCGGAGATCTGTGGGAGGTAGAGGGCTTGTGGGGAGGAGGCATGGGAAAGGGGGGGGGGGGGAGGATGGGAGAGGTATAAAACACATGGACACTGCTAGGACTTCCAGGAAAGAAGGTGGTATTTCCAAAAAGTGGATCTGGGGTGAATTATGGGGGTAGAAAAGATCAGGGTTTTGGATGGGGGAATATAAGAGATGGTGGTGAACAGCTGTTTTAAAGACCTGGAGGGAGGAGTGGGATTGAAGGGAGTGAGGGAGTTTGTTCCAGAGGCGGGAGAAAAGAGGAATGAAAGAGTGAAGGTGAGCAGAGAGTCTTGATTTTGGCAGTTTAACCATCAGAGGGTTGCTGGCAGATGTTGTGCGACCTGTAGGAATATTTGGGGGACAGATCCCAGAGAGAGCTGGGGGAGCAATGCCGGAGAGGAGTCGGTAGAAGACAGAAAGACCACCAACCTGCCTGCGGTGAGTGAGTGAAAGGCCCTCGGAGTTAACTTCATCGCAGGAGATTCCAATGATTTTGAAAGCTTTGGTTTCAACTTCGTGAAGACGAGCTAGGTGTGAAGCAGGAGCACCGGCCCAGAGGGGAGAGCAGTATTCCATTGAGCTGCGGATGAAAGCCTTGTATGTGGCGAGGAGCTCAGGTGTGCCAATGAAGGACTTCGCACGACGGAGGATGCCCAGTCGGCGACTGGCTTTGGAGGCCAGATTGGAAATGTGGTTTTCCCAGGAAAGATCATGGCAGAATTGGCAGATTGTGAGACCCAAAAGCTTGAGCGACAGAACTTCTTGGAGAGGATTATTCAGAAAGTTGATGGGAGGGCTGTCCAGTCCGTCTTTTCAGAGAGACATAGTAAGAGTGTGAGATTTATCAGGATTGAAAGACATGTTCCACTTGTTTGACCAGTCTGTGATTTTGTCCAGGTCTGCAGAGAGTGAGGAGGCTGCAGACCGCCGATCTGAGGGATGAGGAATGGAGCGGCAGAGTGTGGAGTGTGCTTGTGTGCGTCTGGTCAATAGCAGCACTTCCCTTTGCAATTGGGTCGGACCACGAGCACTCCGTGTTGCAGCTGTAGTAGCAGGTCCTCCTGAGTGGGGGTGAGGGTGGCGGTGGGAACGTCCGAGGGTGACAACATTGATGGCAGTGGTGACCTCATGGTCTCGGGCCTGAAGAGATGCTGGAGGGAGGGAGGGAAGGGGAGAATGGAGCCACATTATCGTGCCGTATGAGCTGTTGAGACCTCGTATTAATGACCTCCCAAGGGTCCCCTCATTAATGACCCTCTCGAGCCTGGCCCCCACCAGTACAGACAGGAAGGACTGATCATGCATCATCCTTAACCTATATAACCTCTCTATTGCAAACAATATCACCTTCCAGTGGCAAACATAAAGGGAAACTTACCCTAAACATGAAGTTCTTGATAGATGAAAATGATGTCACCTACGTGGAGCAAACAGCCCATGCTAAGGCCTTACATTTTAATGACTACCCTGTACCCCACACACAGCAATATGAACATAATTTAGGCAAAAAACACCCATTGGCTAATTCAGTGTCAGCTGTGACACTGCTCAACCAGCATCAGTGAGCCGACATGGTTCAAACAAGGAAGAGCGTGTATACAGACCCAATAAAAAGAGACATATTCATGGCCTGCTCGGTTGGATGTTGAGGGCATCTCCTGAGTTTGTCATGTTTTGGCCTTATGAAATCAGCTGTGGGTCATTCAGACATCAGTGAAGGTCACACCAGCAGGGAAGGCACGAGCAGAAGACATCAGGTAAATGGTATTTGAGAAAAAGGTAAATAAGGTTTTGTTTATTTCACACACTATTTTATTATTTTATCTGCACTTCAGCCCAAGGCTCCATATGAGGTTTGTGTACTGGTGTCTGGGGGGTAAAGTTTATGAATTTCGAGGAAAGCTTTGTTTTGGTAAATGATTACAGGGTCAGGCTTACTCTTACTTCATATTGATTTTCTTACTCCTCATTTGCACACACAGGAAGGTCATGTTTTTGAGAGAAACTTCAATTTACGCTTTTACGAAACAAGACAACACAAGCATTTCTGGTCCATTTGACGAATGCCTTTTTAATCTAATGTCTTGGATTTCCTAAAATGTTAACTCAGGACAAAACTCCCAGAGAAAACCAATAGGCCAAATCCCATAGGAAAATGGACCATTAAGATCTGCTGGTTTCAATAAGGAAAGTGAAATACTGAAGTCGTAGAAAATACCAATAAATAAACTGTAGGTCAATGGGACCAGTAGGGGAAACTGCAACCAGTAGGATATCCATAGGTCAATGGGACCAGCAGTGGAAACTGAAACTAGTGGGATACCCATAGGTCAATGGGAACAGCAGTGGAAACTGAAACTAGTGGGATACCCATAGGTCAATGGGACAAGTAGGGGAAACTGCAACCAGTAGGATATCCATAGGTCAATGGGACCAGCAGTGGAAACTGAAACTAGTGGGATATCCATAGGTCAATGGGAACAGCAGTGGAAACTGAAACTAGTGGGATACCCATAGGTCAATGGGACCAGTAGGGGAAATTGAAACTAGTGGGATACCCATAGGTCAATGGGAACAGCAGTGGAAACTGAAACAAGTGGGATACCCATAGGTCAATGGGACCAGTAGGGGAAACTGCAACCAGTAGGATATCCATAGGTCAATGTGACCAGCAGTGGAAACTGAAACTAGTGGGATACCCATAGGTCAATGGGACCAGTAGGGGAAACTGAAACTAGTGGGATACCCATAGGTCAATGGGAACAGTAGGGGAAACTGAAACTAGTGGGATACCCATAGGTCAATGGGACCAGTAGGGGAAACTGAAACTAGTGGGATACCCATAGGTCAATGGGAACAGCAGTGGAAACTGAAACTAGTGGGATACCCATAGGTCAATGGGACCAGTAGGGGAAACTGCAACCAGTAGGATATCCATAGGTCAATGGGACCAGCAGTGGAAACTGAAACTAGTGGGATACCCATAGGTCAATGGGACCAGTAGGGGAAATTGAAACTAGTGGGATACCCATAGGTCAATGGGACCAGTAGGGGAAACTGAAACTAGTGGGATACCCATAGGTCAATGGGACCAGTAGGGGAAACTGAAACTAGTGGGATACCCATAGGTCAATGGGACCAGTAGGGGAAACTGAAACTAGTGGGATACCCATAGGTCAATGGGAACAGCAGTGGAAACTGAAACTAGTGGGATACCCATAGGTCAATGGGACCAGCAGTGGAAACTGAAACTAGTGGAATACCCATAGGTCAATAGGACCTGTAGGGGAAATTGGAACTAGTACGATACCCATAGGTCAATGGGACCAGTAGGGGAAACTGCAACAATTAGGATATCCATAGGTCAATGGGACCTGCAGTGGAAACAAACTAGTAGGATATCCATAGGTCAATGGGACAAGTAGGGGAAACTGGAACCAGTAGAATTCCCATAGGTCAATGGGACCAGTAGGGGAAAATGGAACTAGTAGGATTCCCATAAGTCAATGGGACCAGTAGGGGAAACTGGAACTAGTATGATTCCCATAGGTCAATGGGACCAGCAGTGGAAACAAACTAGTAGGATATCCATAGGTCAATGAGACCAGTAGGGGAAACTGGAACTAGTAGGATTCCCATAGATCAATGGGACCAGTAGGGGAAACTGGAACTAGTATGATTCCCATAGGTCAATGGGACCAGCAGTGGAAACAAACTAGTAGGATATCCATAGGTCAATGGAACCAGTAGGGGAAACTGGAACTAGTAGGATACCCAGAGGTCAATGGGACCAGTAGGAGACCAGTTCCAGATATGGATCAAGATAATCGACTGCCATAAATGTCCTGCTGTTTTGTAAATAACTTGTAGAACATCAGCACCGCAACTTGCATTTACATAAGCAACAAAGACTCCACAGGGAAATCTGTTATAAAGAACATGGCGATAACTCGATTCAATACTAGCTCTTCCATGAGCTTCGACTTTGTGCACAAAAAACCCCAAAAACTGCAGCAAGTGATGTCAAAAGATAAATTTAAAAAAAATCGCCTTCATTTATGCTCATTTTGTCAAATTATATAAAATCTATTCCTGGAACTAATGACAGTAAAATTCATTTTGATTACAATAATTGAACTTGTCTCGTGCTGAAGTAATTGGAGAGATCGGCCTTACCTTGGAAAAACGATATCGACAAGTTGAATTGCAGAATTATATTCGTAATTCGACTCTTGATATATCCCGGGGTATCGGATTACTTTGGGAATGTCATGGCATTTAAACTGATCTCACATATCGTATCGACATCAGAAGTCATGCCAGGCCTACTAACTACATTCAGATTCGTTTGTCTGATTTGACAATCTTCAAAATTTATGAAGAACAGTATTGACTTACATTTTTGACAATTGAAAAAATATATATATAACACACACACACACCACACATAACACACACACACACACACACACCACACATAACACACACACACACACACACACCACACATAACA